>NW_022476002.1:0-303247 GCF_009193645.1 Aspergillus pseudonomiae
TAGTTTCAAACTCTGGCTGGGGAGGGAAAAGGACTTGATATATCCACTGTTGGCTGTGATTTTTAGCTTTTTTTTTTTATTTTTATTTTACTACGTATATAATTTTTTTCTTTTTTTTTTCTTTTTTTGTGCTTTTTTTTTTTTTTTTTTTTTTTTGTTTTTTTTTTTTTTTTTTTTTTTTTTTTTTCGTTTTTTCTTTGCTAATCAGGTTCCGTGAACCGTGTAAAGCCCGACCGCCGATCGGAACGGAGAAGAGCATAAACCCCATCCGACCCAGCAGATCCACGGAATTGTTGCCAACCTGGACCCATAAGGCAGTCCCTTCACTCACCGCCCCACTACAACCCAATCACGTTGGATCATGATGAGTCACGGGGACCCAACGACCAGCAGTGAAGGACTTCGGATGACCAATATTTCCGCCCGCTACCTCCGAGTCCAAATTTTACAGGCTGAATGGAACTTTCCAGGCATCAAATTGGATCCATCCTGCCTCATTATTCATCGACTTTGATATATCCACTCCTCCGGTCGGCTCTCGTTCCAGCCGGTATTAGTGATGATTACTTACTTTCTTCCTAATACGAAGTTAAATTTCTGATGGATTTCAAATCCAATTAAGCTTTCAATGCTTCAAACAATGCGGCTGTTTACTGATCGCGGGTCATTTTTCATGACAAGCGATGGCATCATCGAAATGTGGGGGAGAATTAATATGATAGAAGACAAAGGACTCTGTAAGGTACTCGTGAGGGGCGATCGAAGTCCTACATCGACCAGGATACATGCCAGTTCTGACGTTGGAATGACCTCGGAGTCAGCGAATTCCGACGCTTCAGGGCTTGGATGCCGCCATTCCACTTTGGGGGCCTCAACTGCTTATCCTGCAGATATAGCATAAATGGGCGAACCCCGAGTAATGTACGCAGGGCCCAAGTCTTCTCTGAGATTCATAAACCTGTAACGAGGGTCAACCACGCCGGTCCATTTATGCCCAGCCGCCCACGTAAGCCCAGCTGCGGCCGCACTGAAAGGCTACCGTATTTCCTCCCTTGCTGCCAATAATCTGCCGACCACTTGTTTGGTATACATATACCTATCGTAGAAAAAGTCTCGGCACTGCGTATGCGGCTCCCCCAGAGATCTCTAGGATCTCTGCCTAACACGTACGCAACGACGCGACCCCTTACTTCTGAGGCTACTCTGATTCCCTCTTGGCGTGGAACTATAATCTGGCCAGGCAGGTCATCCCCATGGACTGAAGGCTGTGGTTGTGGACGGGGCAACGCCCATTGTCGGGAGGCCAGTTGTCTAGAAACTTTCGTAGACCCCGAGCAGAACGAATACGATTCTCACAGATTCGGAAAGTGACCTTCTCTTTTCAGTAACTCAACCACGAGGGATCTTGGGTCTGATTTAGCCATGTGTTGAGACATGGCCATTGTGGCTGTCCCCTGTGGACCCGTGGCATCAACACAGCCCTAGAACTGGGTCTGCCATTTGGCCTTAATTTGATACGCGTACGGATACGGAAGGTATTGTTCTGCCTACACACTACTCAAATTATGGTTATCGCACTGCCCACGCCAGATTATCAATGTCGCTTATATCGAATTGTCAGTGGTTGAAATGTACCCCATGTTTCACTCAAGCTCTCTCGTATATCCTAAGCTGGTCGGACCAGTACGGACGGTCGTGCCGCAGAATCTACAACGGGGGACATGCCAATGGCAACCCACCACGTCTCCAGAGTTCTCCTCTGCCAAAGTATCCAGACATGAGATTTGGCCACAATCCATTGCCCCTCGATGACATAGGGTCAAGTCATTTGCTCCTGCGCTCTGTACCTCTTCCCAGCCAGACTTTATCGCCATCCTTATCAGCGAGATGATGTCGTGACGTCACGACCTGGCCATCCCTGAAGGTTCTCACAAATGAGCATTCCCAATTGTACTCGATTACTTCATATGTCCACTGCTGGTAGTTCTGGACATGAGACCGATCGGGGCATGCTGCCATGCGTGAGGTCAACAATGACCTGGAACTTCCGATCTCCCCGCTGTCCCTCTCCACATGAGGGTCAACATGTGTTTGTTCACTAATGCCGGCATAATTACATAATCGATCGCATAGTGCAGATTCATAACTTCCGATCACAAGCCACAGACGGCGGTCCCGTGGGTTGCGAAAGTCGGAGAGTCGGTGTTGAGTCGGCGAAGCTCGTTCCAGTGGATTAGTAGTGGATACACCCTAATTACTGGGTCCGATCCATGGATGCCAGAGTTTTTCAGCCGAGGTGTCCGTGTCATATTCTGAACTAGACTCTTTTATGTCCGATAATGAGAAAAAATTTTTTCCTGGCCTTACTTTAGTCTATAAGCTAATGCATGACACTTATACATATAAGGCTTGTGTAAACTGAACTACATACCGTTCTGGATAGAGTATCGAGCCAATCCTATCTGCTCGCGTCGGCGGAAGTTACTTCATGATATGTCCATGCTTAAAAAATCTTGACCGCTGGCTAGAACGCTGGCCAGATGTGCATCATCATATCAGGCCATGTATGGCCTCATGGCAGTACGGAGCAACGAAGATTTACTGGTCCTCAAAAATAAGAGCCGACGAGAACCTTAGGTCCAGAGAGACCCACCGCGCGGAACCTTTCTCAGCCCTGGCAGATCCCTGAAAATAGTAATTAGGACGGTTTCCCGGTTACGGAGAATGAGTTGCGATCCACCGGCACGCCACATCCGACCATATACTGAGGACGGACATTTGCTCCGGAGTTAGGCATTGAGTTGAGTCCGTCCGAGCGATCCCTTCGACCACTCGAGGCTTTCGGGACACTACGTCGATGACTCATGGCGATTCTACTCCCATTCGTTCGTCTCCCTACTCCAGATCCTGTGTGATGAATGGATCCATGTGTGAAGCTGTGTCTTCCAAGGATCGCTGACTCTGTGTTTTGAACACTCCAGTTCGGGTTAAGCGGTGGTTGGACAAACTTTGATATTTGATGATGCTACTGCAGGCCACAGAGACCTATCTTAATCGACGGACCTCGGCTGGATATTCTCCCTTGGCAGTGGCCATTTATATCCCCTCGGTTTTACTACCTGGTCCTTGCTTGGCTTCTCTTTTAGCCTTTTTTAGGGTTTCCTTTCCTATTAGGGATAACCACCAGGCTGCATATCGACCTCGAAACCATATCGTCATCATCTGACCTCACCCGCCGGGTGTAACGGGTAGGCTGCACAGGCATCTGAACATTTTGAAGTTTCGCTTGCAAAACAATGCCATTGCTCTTGATTGGCTTGGAGGTGCCGGAACCAAGAAGCCGTCGAAGCCGACAGGTTATCTGCATCCTCAGCGAGGAGAGACATAGCATATACCAAGTCAATGACAATAAACATATGCGAGCCGAGCTAACCTTGATTCTTTCGAGAGGGTCTACTTAGACTCCTCGCGTAGCCGACATGCAGCCCAACCTCCAGGTAGTAGTAGGTACCAGGTACCAGGTATCAGATTATTATTGCCCCTTTGGATGAAGCTGTTGGAGTTGGCGGCACTTTGTTCCGAATGATGCTTCATTTGGACATATTTCCTCGGACTACATATCCGTGTTTTGGGAGTTTATGTAGATTTCATAGTACTATGGCTTTGCGATGTCATTCTGTCGATATGGTGGTATCCATACGTGGCCGGCTTCATGTATGCTGTGCAGACAATGGGCAAGCATCGATACTTGATCAAGTGTAAATCTCTATGGAATCACCTCACCGTCCCCACGGTGTGTATGCTTCCATGTCCACGCTGTTCAAAATCCCCAAGTCCGTCTGTCTGGTGTCATTTGGATTGTTATAATATTTTGAAGGACAGCTATACTGCTGGCGAGAAGCCAACTTTCGAAGATCTGCCAAGGTTCGCAGTTGCTGTTAGACCCCTGTACAAGAAAGATAGCATCGATACCGAATAGCTACTCCAGAGACTGCCTTACTCGGTCCATAGTATGAGTGTATGCATGAAGGTAGCATCCGAAGGTTGATTCAGAGAGCATAGAAAAGAGGTACTCTAACTAGATGCCTCTTGTTCTTCACAGTATACCATCAGCTTGAGAGGGAGGCATGTACTAGTTCTCCCCCGGAGAATGTGTGACTATACCACCCCCATGTTGCTACCTCCCTCCCACCCCCAGTATCAAGCATCCGAGAAACGCAATGCATAAATATAATATAGCAGGTCAAGGACGATTTGCATAACATTGGAACTGATTACTACATCACTCAAGCATCCCACCCCCACACCTCCTTCAACCTCATCTGCGACACCGTCGTCGGCCAATAGTTCGTCTCCCTAGTCGTACTAACAAGAACCTCCATCAATGCCTGCTGCTCCTTCAAATCCGTAAACCGGTCCCCGCAGATATTAATAGCAATACAAACAGTCGTAAATGCAGGCGGCGACTGCCGGTTTGACAACGCAATGCCACAGATCTCAAAGACAGTCGATCGTAACTTGGCGTTCATGACATCCATAGACTCGCGACAGATCGGCCCGACACGGGGTATATGGGGCGAGTAAGCCGTCAAGAGGATATTGAGTAGACCCATACTCTGGGACGCGACGATGTGGCAATCATCCAGGTACCAGATCCGGGGGAAGAGCTCGCCTAGTCCGTGGTCTGGTTTCTGGTAGTAGACGGGCGAGAAGGAAGGCGGACGACATTGGAGCCAGCGGTTGTGGAGGTCGATAAGGTCATAGTATCGCTCTGGAGGGGCGGGTTGGTCGTCATAGCAGTATTGCAGGGCGTAGGCGCAGATGATGAGGAGGCGGTTCGCCCAGATGTGGTCTGCGGCCGGGGTCCAGAGGAGGTAGGGGGTTGTGATGGAGAGCGGGAGACGGATGGGTCGTTGTTGGGAGAAGGCTACGTGGAATTCTTGTCGGAAGCCGACCCAGAAGACGGCTTGACGGAGACCGGGCGTGGAGAGGGCTGGTTTGGCCTGGGCTTCGACGAAGACGTGGAGGCCTTGGATTGCTGTTTCGCTTGGGAGGTCGATGAAGGGGCCTGCTAGGGGTTAGCTTTGGGGATGTATGGGTGATTGTGATGGTGGATGAGGTGGGTGTGTACTGTCTAGTTCTTCGTAGAATCGTAGGATCACTACTGTTGCTAGGAGGACCTCGTCCATGAGGGCTTCTGGTTCGCTGGCCAAGGATCTCAGATCCGTGATGCATTTGTTATGGTAATAGAGTACTGTCTCTTCGTTGATTGCGGGATCTTGCTGTAGTCCGTACTCTTCGATGATCTTGTCCTGTTTCTCTTTTGGTAAAGTGCTGAAGTGTCTTGCTGATACGGCCAGAATGGCGTTCCGCAGTGGTTCGCTTCCTCGGGCGATCTGAGGAATGGCCTTGACGAAATGGCGCTCCGGGTCACAGAGGTCAAACTGAGATATACAGTTTCAGTTCGAGAGATATTTAGCTAGTGGGCGTGTACAGGAGTCATGGCACGCACCCATCTGGCCAGGTACTCGACAAAGTACCGCAATAGACATGCTTCCTTAGGACCAGTTTGCGGCCAAGGAAGATGGGGAGGGTCCAGAAGACGCGTAGAGAGTACTCCAAATGGCGTGGACGGGCTTTCTTCAGAGTTGAGTGGGGAGAGAGACTGTGCATGGACGTTGCTGTCCAGAGCTTTGGGGGATTGGAAAGACGTCTCTGTTGGAGAGGATTCGGTGAAATTGGGCGTTTCATCAATGTATTGCAATGTACGGTATCCTTCTTAAAGTCAGTTATTGAATAGATGTATTCATATCATGACAAACCTGCTGGTGAAGTACCCGAGATGGTGTGTCGAAACCTCCTAGGTGCTCTCCGAATACATTCTATGCCGGATCTTGCACAGCGCGCACACTTGGGGTTGCCATAGTTGCCTGATTATCTACCCTTAGCGTTCTGCCTTACGTCTCCCCTAGACCTGGAAGCAACTAGGTAGACAAACATTTGACATGATGCTCTGCCCGAGAAATTAGTAGGGAATGTTAGAACGAGCGGACGTGGAATCACATACTTCGACAGCTCTCACTGCACAATGAATATGTCTCAAGTAATTGACCAGGCACACTATGTAAAATACAATAGAGACTCACCAGGGGATCTGTCTCGGTGGCATGATACTGAAGACGTGGAATTGGGAAGATTGTAGGGACTGTTCTAGAGTTCAATCGCCGATATGATCTCCGTCGGGTAAGCTTCGCCGGTTTACCCCGCATGGGGTTAAGTGCTTATATTTATAGTTATCATCATCATATACAAAGTGATCATGAAGTAACCCCAGCAGATTCTAGCCATCACTATTGAATGTGTTGCGTGCGATCGCTGCCTGAAAGATACCACTATGTCGAGTGAGTCTTCCCTATTCACCATCTCTCTCCTTCCACTCTTCCTTTCGCCTTATTCCACTCTTCCTTTCGCCTCATCCCACTTCTTCCACTCGCCTCATTCCACCCATATTTTCTTCCTTGTGCTTGACAACCTTCGTTTTCTCCAAATTCATCAATATTTTCTTTGTCTCAGGCATTCTCACAATGGCCGCGCTATTCTCTAACGTTTCGTCCCCAGCCATGCCAACAACGGTTGCTGTCGGCCCCAGCCCGCCTCCCTCTGGGCCATTAGTTGGCCTGCCGTCTACACACGTCACTCGAACTTGGTCAAATATAAAGAGACTTATCGTTGAAGCAGAGCAAATTCTTGAAAATTTGACTACGAATGATGGGAGTGGCAATCAGTGGCTTGTAGTTCTGGGTTTATCGAAAAGGGCCGTGGAGAAGCTTGGAAGCCACGAGGGTGAGTTGAGGGGCATAGCATATCGTTTCCAGTGGGAGGGAAGTGTCGGCGTTATGAAGATAGTACCAGGCTATAGCCACGAGTGTCCTACAGATGACTTTAGGTCTGTTATTCAGGATCAACTGGCGGCAATGGGGGTTAGAAGAAATGATAGAGGATGGGGTGTGAGCACCACCTACAGACCCACTGGCTCCAATAAAGGTAAAGAAGCAGACCAGATTTTCTTCCCTTTTACTCGACGCCCGTCTGGCGGTATTGTGGACTGGCCGACGCTAGTTGTAGAGACGGGTGTCAGTGAGTCGTATAATAAGCTCAAAGAAGACGCACGGTGGTGGTTTGAAAATTCGGACGGAAGAGTTCGCATCGTCATACTCATAATCGTGAAAAAGAATTATATGCGGTTCGAGAAGTGGCAACTGGTGCCTGCTAATGCGCCCACTCCCCTCACGAGAGGGTACCTCAATCAACTGCGACAGCAGGTGCCCAATATTCCTCCCCTGACTACTCAACCAGCAGTCAACCAACGTCCCTACGCTGCCCAGGAAGTGATGGTTACTCCAAACTCAGTGACTGGAGCACCCATGACGATTCCGTTCGAGGCCCTGTACGACAGAGGCCGTGGTCCTGCAGAGACCGATGTTGTCATCCCTGCGAATGACTTCAGAGATATCGCCGGCACTGTGTTTTGACGAACGATTTAGCATATGCAAAATGTCTTTCAGTGCGTTCTTGGCGTATTTTTTCAATTTTTGCGCGCCATCTTCAAAATCTAGCTATTTGCAAATGCTTCTAACTCAGCCAGTTTTTTCTTAAATTGAATTCTGATTGAAGTTTCATAATCAGTGATATTCAAAGTAGAGAAAGATGCCTATCTAAAATATATTAAGTATATTAAATATAGTTTAAAAATATCGATTGAATATATATATACAATGTTTCCCCTCAAGATAGTGGGGCATCTAGACACAACAGTCGCCACTTCTTCTTGTCTCCTTTCTAGCCCAAGATACAGGGACCTTCCTTTTTCAACTTGCATCAGATCGAACGTCGAGCGAATAAGGCCGGGCTTACTAGAGTCAACGCCACGATCCTATTGGGCAGACATAACCTGACGTAGCCCAGGGCAGCAAGGCAGCGTATCAACGACAACCACACCTCTCTTCAAAATGAGGCTCAGTTTCGCTTAGGCAACGATAATAGTAAGCGGAATACAAATTAATGAAGTGGTGGTGACTAGAATAGATTCAAAGCATATATGGAGCCAACCCCACTGGGTGAGATTAAATGCTTCATAGCGGGGGAGCTACTGATCCCTTGATCGGCATTGACCTTCTCCATGCTATCGTTTAGAAAGCCTCACCTCCGACCGGTCCTTTTGTCATCATGTCTTCCTCATCGAAGGACAGGCTTCTCCTGTGTATTTGGCCGCTGCTGGACAGTTGTATCAGGGTCATTAGACTAGCTTCCGAGATACAGTTCGAGGAAGATTTAAGCACATCGCAGGATCAAGCTCTCGCGGTACTGATAAACTTAAATTTCGAAATACAACGTTCACTTCGGTACATCCTGGAGCCGATTACGCTGCCGATTCCCCTCTTTACCTCTGTACTTCTTGGGTCAACCTGGGCGCTCGACTTGTTTGAGCGGCGGTTGCGATTGTACCGATTCTCCAGCCACGGCAGAGAGTATGTTTGTGACTCGTGGACCCGACTCATTGAGACGCTGCAACAATACACCATGAACCTTCAAAGATTGACCAGCACGTCGGACCTGGATTCGTAAGTGCTTATCGGATGCGTGACTGGTGCTACTTCATGGCTAACCCAGCTCTATGACATAGGCCCGACGCCATTTCCGATGCTTCTTCCCTCCAACGACTATTTAACAGCCAAAATAATGACGTACAACAGGAACTGGAGGCCCAGATTCGGTATGAAGGGCGGCCCTGGGATGTTTCCCCTGACACACCAGGCTATCTAGACGTACAGCCGGAGTATCCGCCATCCACCTATGCTACCCCGCCAAGCAGTATCGCTGATGGGGATATCTACGACGACCTTCCCGCCATCCCTGGACCTCCTCTCCAAGCTCCCAGTCTCCTATTCAAGGAGCAACAACGTCAAGCTGCTATCCAGCAAGGCCGGGAGAGGGAGCGTGAGAAGTTCTACGAAACCCTGAAAACGGTCTTGCTATCCGACGGTAAAGCTTCGGAAAAGCAGCGATCCAGCCACCTCATGGGCGCAATAAAGTCGGACTCCGTCCACGGCGTCAACATTTTTCTTGATCTAGGGGCGGATGTGAATGAACAGTGTGACGACAATCTGCCGTTGTGCCTGGCAGCCAAGCGTGGACACGACAGGGTCGTGGAAACCCTCTTAGAGCGAGGAGCGGAGATTGATAAGCTAAGTTCGTACGGCAGCACCGCGCTGCTGTCTGCGGCTGGCACTGGCCGTGTCTCTACCATCGGCCTTCTCCTGGACAGAAAAGCAAATATGGAAGCCAGAAGTACGTCTCCTCACTATCTAGGATATACACCGTTAATGAGGGCGGTGAAATCCGGCCGTATGGATGCCATTCGAGTGCTTGTCGAGAGAGGTGCGAATGTCAGGACCCAGAATGACGCAGGGGAATCCTTATTGCACGTTGCCTTGCGCGACGGCCGTAAAGAGATCATCGAACAAGTGCTTGGGTTGCAGCCTCACCCTGGGGCTGTGGACGTGAATGGTAATACGGAGTTGCATGTTGCCGCCACACAGGGCCTTGTTGACGTATGCAGACAACTCGTGGGGCCGATGAAGTGCCACATTCTGACAGGAATCCGTAATAAGGAGACGCCACTGCATTGTGCAGTAAAAGCGAAGAAATACGAGTTAGTTACGCTGTTTCTCAGTGAAGGAGCGATGGTTGAGTGGCGAGACATACATGAGAAGACTCCTTTGCATCTCGCTGTGGAAGCGGGGTGCCAGGAAATCGTGCAACTGCTTCTCAACGCGAATGCGTCTCCGTGTAAGAGAGACCAGTACGGAAAGACTCCAATCGACTATGCCATCGACCTGTCCAATAAAGACCTTGTACAGCTCCTAGCGGAAACGATGCCTTCCGTGGATGCTAAAGGCGGGAACAAAGAAACGCCCCTCCACTACGCCGTGAAGTCCCTGAACGTTGAGATTGTGCGTTTTTTACTATCGCAGAAGGCAACAGCTAACTGCAAGGACAGGGATGGTAAGGTGCCGCTCGAACATGTTATGGAACTGCCCGAGTCCGACGAGAAGACAGCGATCCGTCTCATCCAGGAGTTCTTACGTTCACATGAAAAGGGACAGTTGCTCACAAGCACATATGGGTTTCCTGCATTATCCCAGGCAGCAAGACACGGTAGAGTACAACTCATCGAAGAGTTTTGCAAGCACGATCCAGATCTCGCCAACGAAAATCCAGCTGCCGACTCAGGTTTCGAACCCCCCTTGCACGAGGCTATCAAGGGGGGACACAGGAAATCCGTGGACAAGCTCTGCGAATTCCCAGAAACAGACAAGAATATCCTTGACCGCAAAGGGAATACACCACTCCATCAAGCCATAGACCACTGGCAAGATGGGTTGCTGGCTATGTTAATACACTGTGGAGCAGACAAGGATCGTCCCCATGCGACAAATGGTTTGCCGCCGCTTCATTTCGCGGCCAAATCGCAGAGCCTAAAGAAGGTCCAAGAGCTTCTCAACGCCAAAGCAGACCCGGACAAGCGCATCAAAGGAGAGCAATGCCAATGGTGCAAGGATAACAAGAGACCTCCCGGCATGAATGCACGATGTGTCCTGCAGGCGATCCCTCTTCGAGACCGGAAGCATGAATACGCCGGGATTAATCGAGTCCTTTCCCAAACCCTCCTAAAGTCGGGCCATCCTAGATCTGCATCATCGGATAGAAGTGTAGGAAGGAGGAAGAGGCGCTCGTACATAATGGGCTCGAGTGTTTACATTCTTGTATAAGAAGGACGTGCATCAATGGGGTGGAGTGTACCATAGTGGTGTGTATGTTTTTATGGATAATAGTTTGTTACATCATGGATATCAGAACCGAAGCCCCGTTTGTTCTAGTCTGTACTTTTAATAACACACTTTAACTATCTGACTTCGCAGACACTCATAATTCATAACTGTCAGTTTCCCCATGCGTCCAGACCTAGAGAGAAGATTGCACCAGTCCAAGGAGTTCCACCATCATACATCGACAGGATATCTCGTACCTCCCTGGCGACGAATCTCATCCATAATTTCCATCACACGGAGAGTCTCCGACCACGGCATGTACTCATTCTGTTTCCTGCCTGCTAGTACATCCAAAGCAGTATTATCCGCCTCGTAGATATACCCACGTCCAATCCGCGGAAACTCATACTTCTTGCCTTCCCCCACCACACCCTTCTCATACACCGTAAACGAAAGAGGCATCGAAGCCGCCGGCCCCTCAACATCAATATACCCCTTCGACCCCTGAATCCGGGCAATATGAACCGGGTCCCCGGGCATCATCGTGGTCGAGCTAACAATACCCTGTCTCCCAGACGAGAGATACCTCAACAGCACAGCAGTGGTAACCTCGACACCATGCAGATGCGTCTGGGTCGCCAAAACATGCGGCAGCTCCGACTTCTCCGGCGACCCCGGATCGAGGGTCAGGATAGCCCACGTGAGGGAATAAACACCCAAATCCAGGAGCGAGCCCGCACCCAGTGCCGGATCCCTGTACCGCGACGTCAGGGGCAGACTGGGGATATCGACATCGAGGGCGAAATCAACCACCGTGCGGAAGATGTCCCCGACCACCTTCTCCTCGTGAAGCAGTCTGCGCAGCTCGTGCACCAGCGGGCGGTGGCGCAGCCACATGGCCTCGTGCACGTATACATTCTTCTCTGCGGCTGCGGCGAACACTTCCCGCGCTTCGGCGGTGTTCAGCGTGAAGGCCTTCTCGCAGAGGATGGGCTTGCCGGCGCGGATGGCGTCCAGGCAGTTCTTTTTGTGGAATGAGTGCGGCGTCCCGATGTACACGACGTCAACGGCTGGGTCGTTGTACACTTCTTCGTAGGACGCGTAGATGGTCGGTGTGCTTTGCGGGCAGTGCTTGGCTGCGAAGCGTTGGCCTTTTTCGAGCGCCGAGGACCCGATGGCTTGTACGATATGCTTGACTTTGGGGTTTTCCCGGGCTAGCACTAGGTCTTCGACGAACCAGGATGAGATGAGGCCCGTGGCTGGAAGGTTTGTTAGCCTGGTGTTTTTTGTGAGGTAGAATGTGGGAGGCTTACTGATAATTCCCCAGCGGATGGAAGGTGGTTCTGACATGATTGGTGACTGGTGGCGGAAACCGAGATTTGGTCGGTGATGGGAGAGTCTGGTGTCTGTTGGCGGGGAGCTTGGAGTTTATATCCTGATGCCGGAAATTGATTTCCATGGCTGTTCTTCACTTATCACTTATCGAACGAGAAAATGCCACCAATTATATGAAGTGTATTGAGTCATGCGTCTGAACCGATAAGTCTAGCCAGAGAAGGGAAATTCAAACCCCGTCACGGGGAATTGATATCAAGTAGCATTGTCTATGGACGTAGGATGTATAACATTAGTGTTTAGATTACTACTATTTTGTCCTCGTGTACTGTACAGCATGAATGTTGACTACTGGCGTATTATCCAAATTAACAAGTTGGCTTTTGTTTCATCGGTTTCTCGTGTCCACAATATAGATGGTTCTCTAGCAGACGTTGTCTGTTCTTTGCTTGATCAGCTTGTTCATTGTACCAACTGATTGCTAAGACATTGAGCTCTCGACAGGTGACCGGGGACGTTATGCACACAAGGAGCCTGGACGTCTAGAAGTCAGACGGCTCCACGGGAGCGAAAATCAAAGAATTCGATATATACGTCTGCTATGCTTACATCGAGACCCGATAGACCTGGGCTGACATATGCTTGTACTATCGGAACTGTATGATAGAAGTTGGTCAGTCATTGCTTTCAGGATGGATGCCTTTCCAATGTCCTCTTGCCTTTGCCTGTGCGAAGGTATACCTCGTATGACTCACTGGCTCACTGAATGTTCTTCTTTGCTCCTACGAGCTACTCCTAATGTTGTAAGATAGTGGGTACTTGAAATATGACCAACTGAGTAGCTGCCTTTGTGCCTTCTCAGCTGATTATCGTTAAGTCGGGTTGCAGCCACCCCGACGTATGTTGGACGCTTTGACCGGAGATAATGCATGCATATGAGATAGAGTTATTTCTAATCCAACCTAGTAGTTTATCTCATCATCCAGTTTGATGTGTCATGGTTCATCGTTTGTCAGAATCTCCCTCCCCGCTTAACCAGAGGGTATTGGATCCCCGGTTGTGCTTCAAGAACGCAAATGTAGTAGATACAAAAGCCGCCCCTCCCACGATGACCTGGGCTTGTCCAAGAATGCCCCTATTTCTCACCGTGCATTATGACATAGATCATCCTTGCCTTGATTCCATCCATCAACACACTGTGAAGGTTGATCACTGTTGCTTGTAAGGTTTTTCGCCAGCATAGTTGCCAACAGGGTCATAGTTGGCGACTACAATATACATGCCACTTTCACACTTCCTCGAGGATACAGCCATACCGACTTTGGAAGAGTCCGCCCAAACAACCTAGTTGTAAAAGATTCATAAGCTACTTCCAATGCCATACAGTGAATCTTATGGTGTATATCACTTACTTGAGTGTAATGTCCACAGATCGCATTGGGCCCGCATGTATTGCTATCGTAATTATAGTCTTTATGTTCATTGTGCCACGCATCTATTGCCTGTTTCACAAGATTCGCTGGATCACTGCCCTCATATAAGTTTTGCCCGGCACGATTATGCTCGAATTTGCAGCTATCGGCCAATTGCTGGGCAGCTGTGGCGAGACCTTCATCCCACTCGATGGGCTTCATGTTACTAGCGCTTGGCGTCACGGAAGATCGGTCTTGAGTATCCACAGTTAATGGGGAATATCATTCAACATAATTTAGTTTCGCACTTACGGTTGTTATGAAGGGAAACAGCCCGTTGCTATCCATATTAGGAATATATCCACAGGTTGGTTATGATTTGCATGTCAAACATACCTTGTCTGCATCGGTAAATGAAGCTCGAGCCCCAGAGAGACAAAATAGCATAATCGCAACAAAGCTGACTGGGGACTTCATTTTGGCGATCAGGTTGTTCAGCTCAAAAAGAATAAGCTCATTGAATGTAGGCAGAAGGGGCTATGGGCAAAAGGCTTTAACCAAATGCGTTACCAAGGTGCCTTGAAGTCGAATAAACCCTTAAGATGTCGGAGAATATCTTGCGATGAGGAGTTTGCTGGATGTTTTGTACGGGCTGGACCCCTTTTTGTGTTGAATTATATACCTTTTAAGTTTAATAGCTGTGGGGGCTTTTGTATGATTTATCATTTACTCTTTCATTTTAGAATGTCGATCAACCAACTGAACTAATCAAAGGTTGGTAAGGGTTTATGTGGAGTCTGATAGTCATGGCACTAGTTGTGCCCGGAAGCCTGAGCTTTAAAATTATTCCGTATATTGAACCAAAAGTGGAAACACGAGGCTACATTTAATTACATTGCAGATCCATCAAAGAATCTGTGGAACGACAAATCATCCCATTCGTCCGCACATCATGGGCGAATAGTTTGTAAGGTATTCTCAGGTCAACGGAATCTTTTGAGGAGGCACCTCTATTCAAGCGTAATTTAGTCACTCTTTTTAATTGCTAAAATCACAACCCAAGTAAACCCTAGGCAACGGGTACTTTGGTTGCTTAGCGTTTATCGGTCTTCGTAGTCTTCCAATCAAGTTAGCGATTAAGGCCATTGGAGCTGAAATGAAGATCCTCGGTGCTAGAATGAAGATCATCAAAGCTTGAAGATGCCCTGACAGGATATTTGACCCGGGGTTCCCGTACAACAACCAGTCAGGGGGTCATATCCACTGAAGATTAATCTAGCTCAACTTGACTACCTTCCTCGTTAAGTGTTACGACCCTCAATTCTTTTGGAGAAGCAATACTTATCTAGAAGCCTAGTGTCAGATTCAACGGTTGATGGTTCCACTCATCAACTGGATGTAAGAAGACTATGCAAGACGCCAATCAATTGATACTACAACAGTGGACCCGCCATATATGATTTTTTTATATTATTCTATTCCCTTACACATGATTGCAGATGCTTACAGAACTAAGACGATTTCAGCTAATTAGTATTCCCTTGACATTGGCCAATTTGAACACCAAGATAAAATGTTATTAATACTTGAATGTACTGTCTTTCATTCGCATTTGCGCAACTTATGCAGACTGGACGTCATAAGGTGTTATAATACGATTCAAGAAACCTGCCAGACGATGTGACATTGATATTCCCCGATGATAATTGGGGTAATGTCCAGAGACTGCCTACAGAGAAGGAGCGACAGAGGTCTGGTGGCATTGGTGTAAGCTTGCCCTCTGGTTCTCTGATGATAATCTTGTTCTTCTAACCATGCTCTCAGCTTTACTATCACTTTGACTATGTTGGTAGACCCAAGAGCTGGAAATGGCAAAACAACAACAATCTGGTTAGTCGCCTCTTATCTCATTCAAGGGAACTATTATCTAAACCTCTATAGCCCAAGGTATACAAGGAGCTGTCACAAGCCTACGAGCGTGGAGCCGACAGAGTTTGGGTCATTAATGTTGGCGACATCAAGCCTATGGAGATTCCTCTCTCATTCGCCCTGGACCTTGCGTTGGATACGTCCCGGTTTGATTTCGACACCATTCCCCTATACCTCAAAGCTCTAGCCACGCGAGACCTTGGTGATAAGTACTCCGAGCAGATTGCATCGGCTTTGATGGAATATAGCCACCTAGCGGGTCTGCGCAAATTTGAAATGCTGGAACCAACGACATATTCCATAGTCAACTTCCGAGAGGCCGGGCAGGTGCTCGATCAGTGGAGAAAGCTGGCCACGAAAGCACAAGAAATTCAGCAGTCGTTACCTAGCGAGCGCCACAATGCTTGCTATCATCTCCTAACTTATCCCGCGACGGCGGGATTCAACTACTACCAAACAATCCTTGGCCAAGGCAAAAACCGCCAGTACAGCTTCGAACGCCGTAACTCAGCCAACATGGTAGCGGGAGAGGTACTAGAGTACTTTGAGGAAGATCATGACTTGACATTGGAGTATGACAACCTTGCAAATGGCAAATGGGAGGGCATCATGTCGACTCCCAAATTTGATATGGGCATCGCAGACTGGCGTCCCTCATCATGCGACGTCGTTGCAAATCTATCGTATGTGCAGCTACGACAGGACTTCGACTACGCCTTTGGCAACCTGGGTATCTACGTCGAGCAGTCTCTTAGTGCTTATCGCCAAGGTCGGATCTGTGGGTCTATCAATCCTTCCCTACCAACTGAGGAAGGCTTTTCACCAGTACTCCCACTTATGGATCCCTACGGCCCAAAATCACGGCTCATTGAGCTCTTCCATCGGGGCGACCATCGCAAGCCGCTCAAATGGTCTATCTCGACACCCTATTCATGGGTTCAGATCTCCCAGACATCAGGCATACTCTCGAAAGAACACCCCGAGGAACACCTCGAAGTCTCGATCGACTGGCCCGCTGTCCCAACCAACTTTACCGAGACAATTCAGCTACATGTAGAATGCCAACCGTCTCCTCCGTATTTTGATCTAATCCACATTCCAATCCGCAACCACCGCGTCCCGACCAACTTCACCGGGTTCCCTGAGTCAGGCGGCTTCGTGTCCATGGAAGGTCCGCATTTCCAACGCTCCTCATCGGATACGGTATCTTTCAAACATATTCCGTATCTAGGGTCGCGAGCTCGGTCCGGATCCGTCGCACTCCGGCCGTACGTGCAAGCTCGAGAATCTGAAGAAGGCGCAAAATCTGCGTTGGCTGAGTACGATTTCTATCTCTTCAACTCGACTAAATCATTCAATTTGACTGTATACATCAATGGTGCCCTGGACACAGATCCAAACCTACCGATGAAATTCTCGTTATCAATCGATGGTCAAGAAGCGAACTTCACAAGACTACTGGCTGAGCCTGAAGAGGCTGGGGACACGCCTCCTGGGTGGACCGAGGCAGTGGCGGACCAGGTCTGGACAAGGGATATCGAGATTGCCGCCCTTGAACAGGGTCCGCATATACTCGATTGGGCTGTCAATTCGCCAGAAGTGTATCTGGAGAAGATTATTCTTGCGCTAGAGGGGCAGTTAGATAGCTATCTCGGCCCACCAGAGAGTGCACTAGTGGGCTGAGCCTGGGAAGTGTCACATAATTTGTCGAATTTGTGTAGTTAAGATGCAGAAGACTCTAATTGTGTTGGACAGAGAAAGCCCTGAATCACGCCCTTTGAGCTGACAGTGGTATGGCCAGTTTGGCAGCCGGACTAAAGGATGCAGCACCCCAGATGGTCGACTAGTAAGTCGGTAAACTGGTATAAACCTTCGGGTGATCCAGTACCGAAGCAAATTCTTCGCATGATCATTCCCTACATTCGTAGCCAAGTCCGACATGCATGGCGCCTTGGTAGGGAATATTCCACAAATGGGAGACCAAATAATCAGCTTGGCTTGTGGGATTTCTCACATTCGAGCTCCTAGTCCCGTCTCCACCTCTTTTAGGTATAGTAAAACGTGTCCTGTGGCTATCTTTTGGGGGTATTGCGATTACAATATTCTTCAGATTCGTTAGTGCCAGAGCAGCTACGTTCATGAAGACATTCTTGGACAGGCTTGCACCAAACTATACATTTGTCTCAGACGAGTACATTAACGTAGGACCTTGACAGTTGAGTTTGATAAGCAGTACATATTAAGTAGGTCTCGTTTCTAGAGCAGAAGTCTTCAGTACAGGAGAGGACAGAATTATAAGCTCTTAATTCGTCACTATTCTTTCCAGTGCTTTATAGCGGTTGCTGGGGCCGCTAGGCTTGTGAAGAGCTACACCACAGACGGATCCGAGCTGTGAAGATGGATTCCGACGTTCACTTCGCCTATGTTTGCTCACTTAATCCTGTTGGCGAGGTAATTAGTCTCATGATGGAGACGACGAATATTTCCAAAAGACAGACTTACGTTTCATTCCAAGACAGCAACAACGTGTCTCGCCGAACAGCGATGGCACTAACAAGAGTTGTTGCAACACCAGCACTGGTTCCAAAATACACCACCGCAGCCACCACATGTGAAACCCGCATCTTTGCAACGCTCATGGCATGGTTGGCCGTTGTCGCAGAAGCCATGTTGCTCCCACCCAGGCTGTGAGGAGCCGTCGCAACGAGCCATCACTGCAACCACCGATGTTGCTATGGCGAGGAATAGAGAGTACTTCATCTTTCTGTCTGAATCCGACGCAATTCTGTGAATGGAAAAGAAGGGCAAAAGAACAAATGGAGTTCGGGTTCGATAGAAGGGATCTTATTTATATTCTATTGACGGTGCACCGCACAATGTGGAGCAAATTGTTTTATCAAGCCCTTCATCAGCTCTATTTATGGCCCATCCAACGTAGCAATGGGAGTGAATGATCGCCATAAGTTCTGTCTGGCTGGACCCTGATCTCAGTACGCGTCTGCAAATCTCGCGGTGGATGGCTGGTCGATTGAGTTAAGATTCGTGTTCAACGTTACTTTTCCAGCCCCACTGATCGGACACTAGCACTTGGTACCAGCCAATTACGACGACCACAGCTCGTATTGCCACCGAAAATGGCTAGTCCTGGTGAAGATCAAGTTTCTCGAAGGAGACAAGATATTCTTTGGAATAAGCAAAGCTTTCAGGGTACCCTTGGGCTAACGTCGAATGAGGCGCGAATTACAGGGCAAAACCCCTTGTATCCGGACTGGTTAGGGCTGGTTCGGTCTCCGCATATACGAATACGAAGGGGCTCCAACCTTCGTAAACGGAATCACCCCTTTGTTTCGGAATTGCCCCCATCGGTGTTAAATTGAAAAGTGTCGACTGTGTTGCATTTAATTGCAGGGGCTATGGGGATACTCATTTCTTTCTTCGTCAAGTAAACCCGTGAGTCCTGTGGTTTGTTGAGCGAAAGAACACCCATGGCTATGGTCGGTGCAGTTTTTTTGGGGAAGCGGAGACTACCTTGTTAAACCCAACTTAAAGGCTTTCAGGGCACTAGCCCCGATGGCGGAACCACTGATGCTGATCTTCATTTGAGAGGGTTTGTATAGATGGTTGTCTCGTATCCTCTTTGAGGTAGCGCAATCCGTCTCGCCTGTCACATTCTAGCGGTGATACGATGGAACGTCAGACAAACAAACACACCGTTATTGTAAAATCGCATCCCCCACCTGATGGAGTTCGAAGCCGATGAAGAGGCTCTACACCTAATGGGAGGAAGACGAGTTGGATGGCATCGATTCCGGAGTTATGGAAGGCATTACTTGTGACAGCTACTAGTGCCGCCTCCCAACACCCTGCTGCGCCTCTTTGATCAGAGTACAGACAGAACAGCAACAACAAACCAACCTCCCTATCCCCTATAATGTCACTCAATATGAACATCAAGGAAGGCAATGAAGAACACCATTCCCTCATGGACAGTGCACACCGGGGAATGTCTGCAAATGCAGCTCCGGAGACAATTGAGTTAACCGTCCCCGGAGAGTCTGAAGCGGGAGGTGTATCTGGTCATAGATACTCAATATCTGACTACTACACTTTGGTTAGCTACTGGGGGATGCTGCGCTGGCTTTTGTCCTTCATCTTGCTTGGTGGCGCAACGGTCATTCTGGTCTCCAAATCTGTCCCCGGCCTCGTGCCCTACGCCATTGTCAACGAGCTCTGTGTAGGTCTATCACCATGCGATTCATATCTACAACCATAATTGGTGGTCCCCATGTGAATGAATGGCCGGAAGGCTAACTTAATCGATTCGCTTTCCAAGGCTGGTGCACATATACTTACAGTGTTCCCATTGCTGAGGCATTCCCATTCACCCACCAACCCACGCCCACCTACAGTATGGCTGGTTCAGTTTGTCGCCCTGCTTACCCTAACCCTGGCTGCCCTGGCGACCAGCATCACATTACTATTGAAGACTCTTGGATTCAAAAACGAAAGGAATGGCGCTCTATGCTACAACAAAAGCGGTGGACGCTACCGGTGTCGCAGCGCGCGTAGCCAAACGTATGATATGTCATTGGTCTGTCTTGGTGGCTCTATAGCAGTTCTGTAAGTAGCCGTCACGCTATCCACGCTATTGACCCTTTCTTTGAAGCTAGATCACAAATTCTGCAGCTACGGTTACTAATGACTCCCTTACCACCAGGATACCAATGCTTATTCAACTCTTTTGTATATGCATGGTGAATAGATCCAGGTTTACAGAGCAGGAGGTAGCGGCACATTATCAAAAGGTAAAAGCCTTACAGGCTGCTGTGGACACCAAGAGCGGGTGGCGGTCCTGTGGAGACGGATGTGTAGACATTGCCCGTGCGGTCAAGCAAGGTTGGGCAGAAGGCAAGGCACAGTCTAGAACACGAAATTAGCTTAATTATGTAGTTTAAGCCACTTCAACGCTGGTGCTCAGTCCATCAAGGATGTCGACTTTGCTCGTACTGCCGACGGCCCCAACTCCACTTTCGATATCCGTAACGCTATGCAGAAGGCCATGCAGACTGACGTCAGGGTCTTCCGTACTCAGGAGAGCTTGGATGAGGGTGTCGCCGGCTTGTAAAAGTCGGTATAAAAAGGGTTCAGCAGAAGACATCAGACGAGTGAACAAGCTCCAATATTGCTCCTTCTTTGCCACAAGGGGGATGCTAACTTGTAAACCCCCGTAGTGTGTAGGGACAACCTATATATAGCTAGAATAAAGCAAAAGACCAATGCGGTTGTAAAGAAGGCCGTGACCAAGGGGTACGGCTGGTTGCAGAAATGGCGCAAATTCTGAAGCCCTAATCTAAAGCACGTTAAACTATTTCCGTATGATTTTCCGGAACCTTTTGCCATCAACTCCTGTATTGAAACGTAATAATGCGTCAACTCACTCAGCTTATGCTATTTAATTTGTATCCTCCTGTACAAGCGTGTCTTTTCCGCCGTATCCTCACATAGAAAAGAGAGCACATAAAACAAAGAAGGAAGAAAGATCAGATGGCTATCATTTCTTCTAGGGCCCTTTTCGATCTAGGTAATAAACTCGAGCCTGGGACCTTGGGTAGCTCAAGTGAAGGTCATCCTCCCCTACCTAAGCACGAAGTAACCTGGCGAGCTCGGATCCCCATCCATTTATCTATTTTCATGTGTCAGTGACTTTTCACTGTTAAGGAAGGTTCACAGCCTACTAGACTTACCAGAGGAGGTCGCATCATTGAAAAGTGATTGCCGTCAGCCGGAATCACTCTAATATTTTCCACAACCTTGTCCCATTCAAACAATTCATCGTCGGCGCGGTCATTCAGGAACCAGTTCACCAGCCGCTGTTCCTCAGGGAGAACCTCGGGTAGAGGCACCTCATCCTGTTTATTCACCCCCTCTCTCGCCGAGAACAGTACAACCTGTGGTATCTTCTGACCTGGTAGCTTACTCACTCGATACATCAGCAGTTGCTGCCTTGCTAGCGTGAAATGGTCGCTCGTGAGGGGCGAGCCGCGCTTGTTCTCTCGGGTCTCGTCCTCATCCATCATGCTGAAGCGGTTGATGGAATCCAGAAAGTCAACCAGTGCATCTGGCATACAGCTGGCGAAGGTGGGGCATGCCGTGTCAATAAGAAACATCTTCTTGACTTCATTGCCATCTTCAAGAAGTTGTCGTGCCGCTTCAAATGCCAACACCCCACCGACTGAGTACCCGCCGATCATATAAGGGCCCTCGGGTTGCCGACGCTTAATCTCGGTCACGTAGATGGCGGCAAGCTCCTCAGTAGTGGGCACTTGGTTTGAATCAGGCTTACACTTGAGAAAGGGGCTGCTGAGCGTGTAAACAGGCACATGTTCCACTGGAGAGAGCAGCGGCGCAAGGGCACTGAACACAACACCGGAGCCAAATCCATCCGGGATCAGAAACAGGCTGCGGTCTCCCGAATCAAAAGTTGGGCGATGCAGGAGCATCGAGGTTGCCTTTGCTGGGCATGCGCTCTCCGGCTCGGCGACCATGCCACAGATTACTCGAACACTTCGAGATTCATGACTCGCGCTCTCTGACCAATCAACATGTGTGAAGCCCGCATCTAGCATCACCCGCTCCCAGGCCCATGGGCTCTGCAGTGCGTACTTCCGGCCGTCATCAAACAGCCACCAACCGTCCAATAAGCCCCAGACTAGATCATACCAGGCCAGCTTTTGCGTTAACTCTACCAGTGCCACGCATCCGTCATCCGGTCGTACCAACTTGCGCATGTTAACTAGACTGTGCCGCAGGTTGCGCGTTGCGTGTACGCAGTTGCTTGACACCACGACGTGGTAGCGCCCCAGCAGATCCTCGGGCGGGTCATCCTCGATATTGAGTTTCCGAAACTCCACGCCTGCGATGCCCTTGAACGTGGTTTTCTTGGCACGTGCCAGCAATGAAACTGAGAGCTCGGTGAATGTGTATTTGAAAGGGACACCAGTGGCTTGGAGCATTGGGAGAAGGTGCTTGGTGGTCCCACCGGTACCGCCGCCGACTTCCAGGACATGGAAGGGCTCACCGTTTGAAGCTTTCGAGTGGATGGCCGCGGACATGAAGTCGCAAAGCAGCTTTGTAGCGGCCAGAAGATCCGGTGCGTTGGCGTAAAAGTCATTGAGGAGGCCGCGACCCTTATCGCTGCCAAATAGAAGGGGGACAGGGTCTGACCTGCCTGTCAAACACTCTGCTAGGTGTGGTCCAAGGAGGCCGAGTAGGCCGTGCGTAGATGCGTACTGGGGGAAGTCCGATATAAGGCCCGTTATTAGCTCCTGGCCAGAACTGGTACTGCCTAGGAGCACAGGACCGCGTAAGAAGTCATCTCCTGCTTTCTCGACCAGTCGAACCTCTTCTAAGATATGCCATAGCCGGCGGGTCTCCCTGCGATACTTCGGTAGTGTTCCTTGCAGATTCGGGAGCTTCTCCCCTGGATTAAAATCCCTAATAGGACAGCCGAGCTTCTCAAATGCTTCCATAATAAAGGCTGTGACAGCCCCCAGCTGCGATGGGTATACCCGATCCCAGTAGCCGGTGAACTTGGTATCATTCGCATATGTATCAAAACTGCAGCGGATCTGTTGGAAAACCGTATGTATCGACACTGTGAGGCCTTTGGTTAATGTGGACTTGTTGCTCTCTATTGGGGCGGTTGCAGCTGTAACTAAGGCCATAGAGAGATCATCTCTGGAAGTACAACGTGTGTTGGAAAGGCTGGATAAACTGGTCGTAGGAGTCTGTACCAAAGGGTCACCACCATTGACCGCAACATATTCACAGAGAGATGCCACATCAGCCATTGAGGAGAATTCGGTCGGGGAGATATCAAGACCTAAGGCATTATTCAGGTTGCCGATGATCTCCGCTGCAATAAGAGAATCAGCACCGAGATCCTCTAGTTTCGAATCCATTTGAATGTCTGTGGTTGGTATCTCGAGGGACTGCCCAAGGGTCTGGAATACCGTCTTCTGCCATGTTGGAGTTCCGTCATCACCAGTTTTATATATTGGGTCGGGATCCTGGTCTTCACTGTCGACATCGCTGCTGGCTTCGCCATCTACTCTAGACAAGATCAGTTCACACAAACACACAACTTTCTTAGCTGTTGTCAGATCTTCACTTGAAATTTGGATCTTGAATCTGTTACGGAGATTAGCTAGCACTTCCGAGCCAACTAATGAGTCCACACCAAGCTCTTCGAGCAAGGCCTGATTTGTGACCTCTTCGACTGGGACGTCCAGGGACTGGCTTAGGACTTTTTGGACTTCACTCAATACACTAGCTGATCTGTTCTCATCCTTGCTGAACTTTTCCCGATGGGCAGCAGAAGTCACCTGGTATGGGATCTTGGGGGGAAATGGCTGAGCAGCAGCGTTAGACGAGCCCACGAGATTGTTAAATTCCATGCCAGGATTGGCTCCTGCCAGCACTTTAGCTAACGAGCTGCGAGGGGCCTTTGAGAACTTCAGTCCCTTGGCGAACCAAATAATATTCCCAGTCTGTGTGTCAAACGAAAACACATCCAGAATAGCCTCTCTATTGTCCTCCCGGACAATCTTTGTATACACTCTGTATTTCCCACTAGCGCGTAGCCCGTTCAGCGGTCCTACCGCATCGATGCCCGTGCAGATGTAAGATATGTTTCCAGCTTCTATCTCATCTGTAGCTCGCAGCGAATGTATACATGCACCAGGTACCTGCAAGAAGGTGTCCACGACAATCGGATCCGAGATGCCGTTGTTCGGCGCCCTGGCTATCGCATTCAAGTCACCCACGGGTACTGTGATGTCCCCCGCACATTCGGTGCCTTTCCCAGCCAAGTAACGTAGGCCCTGGTAGGCCGCTGAGTATATGGCCATCTTACGGAACACCTTGTACACCATTGTGCCGCGCAAAGCGTCCGTATTGGTATCTGTCTCTAATAGTTCGGTGATTCGGACCCACTTGTCCTTCTTATCCTGTTCCTCGTGTACACTGCTAATGCTGCTGTTTCGCACAGCAATGCTCCCCGTGGCGTGTGATATTGACTTGCCATTCTTAGTGGAGAACAGTTCGAAGTCCCACATGCCCTGGCTTTTCTCCGTCAAGGTCAGTCTGACAGAACGCTGCATGTCCAAGCCGAGTGGTGCCTTGATCTTGACGGCATCTGCTACAATCTCTGGGATATTAGCCGCTCCCTGATCTTTATGTAGCAAGATAACAGCATGCGAAGCTAGCTCCAGGTACATTGCTGCTGGACATATCGGTGACCCAACCACGACATGGCCTTTGACGAGGTCCTGGTACCGTCTGCTACGCATGTCGACCTTGAAAACAGACTTGCCCATACACTGGCTCTGAGATTTGTCCTGAGATATATAGGTGAAGCGATCAATATCCTTCAAGCAGTGAGAGCACATTTCAGACTGTGTTAACTCTTGCTCATTTGTCTTCCCACCTCGGTTGCCAGTGAGATGGGTGTACTCAAGCCAATGACTGTGCTTCTCGAACTGATACGGCGGCAGCGCTACAGGCACGAAGCTCGACTGTTCACTCCGGTGGAACAGCCAGAACTGTGCGCTAGTCTGGCCATTCTTCCATAGTGTAACTATGGCATTGGCAAGGGATTGCACTGGGGTTTTCCCATTGATCGGTACGAAGGTATGCTGAGACTGGGTCTGAGGTTGTGGCAGTGCATTTTGTGCCATGGCTATAATTGGACCTCCGAAGCCGGCTTCCAGAAATGTACAGGGCCCCAGACGGTTGACGATGCGTGAGATTGCTGGCCCGAAGTACACAGTTCCGCGAGTATTGCGGGCAATCACGTTAGAGCCTGGCCCAGTCCAGGATTGCTTGTGGCAGGATTCGAACGGGAAAACTGGGGTCTGTGTAGGATGAGAAGAGAGGGTCAGTGATTAATTGGCAAAGAACAAGGTTGGAAAGGGACTGCATTGGCGCGATTAGGTATGTTCCACCACTGACCTGGAATGGGATTGAAGCTGACAACTGGGCGCTCTTTTCGACGATCGAGTCAGCCATAGAAGAATGGTATGCGTGCATGCCCCTAAGGACCTTGAAACGCAGCTTCTCGCTGTTAGACTTCCTTTCGTTTAGGTACGATTCGAGAAGGTCTATGTGCGCCGTGCTGCCGGCGACAACAAAATTGTTCGGCCCATTGTAACAAGCAATATCGAGCTTGGCATCTGGGTGCTTTTTGTGGAATGGTGCTAAATGTTCGGTTGGTGTTGTGTCTGTTCCGACTAAGTCGGCCTCAATGGCTATCATGGACCCGGGGTCGTCTCCCCAGACCTCCTGGATGATGGCTGCGCGGCCTGCACAGTTGTTAGTACCTTATATCGTTCGTTTCTCTAGTTTACTATCTTACTGTATATACTAAGTCAGCATTCGCCCATAGTTGCATGCAAGGTGAAAAGTAATTCAAGACGTAGACGACGTACCCAGTCACAAGCCTCATGCCAGCCTCAAGCGTAATAGCACCTGAAACTGCGAGTGCTGCCCACTCGCCGAACGAATGGCCACAGATCGCGTCAGGCTTGACGCCAGAGTCGATCCATGACTTACCGCACGAATACTGGATGGCGAACATCGTGGCGTGGCGGAGGATGAAGTCACCATCACCCTCGCTGCCCTGGAGTATGACCGGGAACAGACTGGGCAGACCAAGTGACTGCATGACTTCCTCACACCGATGTAGGTGTGTTCGGAATAGCAGGGAGCTGTCATAGAGCGGTTTAGCCGAGGGAATATTGTTGCCATTTTGTCCGCTGAAGAGAAGCACTATAGGCTTGGGACCTTGGGATGTAGTGTGCCTCTCGGGCTCGGAAAGCTGGGTTTGTAGGTCGTTCACTATATTGAAGAAGTAAATCAGCAGCTATTACCTATTGTTAATTCAAGCAAACTCCAGAGTTTCTTACAGGAAGTGGCCGTTGTGCTGAACACATGCTGGAGTTTACGATTCTGCTTCGTGGCCAAAGCGAAAGCAAGGTGAGAACTTGTTTCGGGAACAAGTGAGCCTTGCTGGATCTGGATCTGAAGTTTTCGACAATAGGCAGAAAGGCTGGCCTTGGAAGCGGCCGAAATGAAAACAGGCCAGGCAGAAATCGATGGACTGTGTGCCCCTGACCCTATGGACGACGGTAGTAGCGGTGGAGTCGGAGGCGGAGGGGCTACGACAGCAGCAGCGTTGTTTCCAGAAGCGCCATAACTGTTAACCACGGCCAAACGCAAGCCGTCACACCAGTCCCTCATCGACTTCGGGATAGCCATCATATCGGGCTCCAGGGCTGAAATGTTCGGATTCAATGTCTGGAATTGAGCCTGGCCTGGGATCTTTCCGTACTTCATCATCAGCAAGATCTTGATCAACGAGACCACACCGGAGGCTCCCTCCGAATGCCCAATATTGGGTTTGACAGCCCCAACATACAAGGTGGATTGTCTCTCCTTGCCGCCCAGGATCTTCCGGATCCCTTCCACCTCGATGGGGTCACCGACACGTGTGCCTGTGCCATGTGCCTCTATGTACGAGACCTCTTCCGGGTTGATTCCAGCACGATCCAGCACGTCTCGGTATAATGCCATCTGGCTCTCGATAGCCGGGTTCGTTATACTGGTACTATTGATGTTTTGGTTATTGCCGGTAGCCAGGATCACCCCATGGATATGATCCCCATCTTTCAACGCCTTCGCTAGCGGCTTCAGTACTACAACACCCACAGCCTCACCACGGCAGTACCCATCAGCCCTGGCGTCAAATGTCTTGCAGGCCCCTGTCTCATTGAGAAAACCACCCACACGCATCGCGTTATGCAAGACCATGTTGGTTATCAAGTTGACACCGCCCGCAACGGCGCGCGTGCATTCACCTGCCTGGATGGCACGGCAGGCTTGGTGGATGGCGACCATGGCTGATGAGCAGGCCGTGTCGATGGTCTGCGAGGGCCCCGTCCAGCCAAAGTGGTGGCTCAGCCGTCCCGCTACGAACGACCGGAGCATGCCGAAGCCAGTGTATGGCGAGGCGGGATGGCAAGCTAGATTCAGAGGGTAATCAGGTGCATTCATGCCGATGAAACAACTTGTTATCTCCGTCTCTCTGCTTTTGTCGTGGGTTTCCGCTTCTTGTTGCTGGCTACCACCAAAACAACTGGCGGATTCAAGGGCATGGTACGTCGTTTCGAGCAATACACGCTGATGTGGGTCCAATGCTGCTGCCTCACGCTTGGACTTTTTGAAAAATTGATGGTCAAATGACTCGATGTCAGTCATAAAGTTACCCCACATCTTGCCATCACTGACTACCTCAGGAAATCGCGTCACGTCGATCTCTCGCGCCATGCTCCTGCCTGTCTCAATGCTCTTCCAAAGGTCATCCACAGTATCCCCAGCAGCTGTGCGGCAAGCCAGGCCCACCACTGCCACCGCATGCTCGGGGTAGCTTTTGTAGGCCGTAGCGGTGCTTTGCTTTTCTTGCTTACGCGGTGTGATGTCCTTGAGCACGGGATGCCGCAACGGCTCGTCGGGCTCGAGCTTCAACACTCGTACCACTGCCACATGGTCCGTCTCAAGACTCACGACGCGACTGAAGGCATATAACGCTTCGCATTTGCTCACGTCCATAATGCCCCGAGCCGCCATCCCCTTGGTGAGCATCCGGGTGGCAGACTTATTTTGGGCCATTAACCCGACGCCACGCCAACAGGTCCAAAGGATGGACATGCTCTTATCACCCTGGCGTCTTCTGTGTGCCGCCAAGCCATCCAGAAATGCATTTGCCGGTGCGTACGATAGCTGGCCTGGGAATCCGACGAGTTGCCCGACTGATGACATAAGGACGAAGAAATCCAGCGTACCGGGTGGAAAGAGCGCGTCCAATGTCAAGGAGCCTCTCACCTTTGGTGCCAGTACATCTGCGACATCCGAAGGAGAGCAACAGTGCAGGGTATGGTAGCCTGCAATGCCGGCCGCATGGACCACCCCCCTGATAGGTGGAATATCCAACTCGTCGATGGCTTGACCAAGCAAGGCCTCTGCCTCAGGCTTGCTGAGGTCAATAGAGAGTACATGGACCGAGACGCCCAGGTTCTTGAGCTTGGCAATTTGCGAGACAAGCCGCTCGTGATCTGCATTGTTCTCGTTTGTATCCAGGGCTGGAATGAGTCCACGACGAGATAGTAGCAATATGTGACGAGCACCCTGCTCGCCCAACCATGTCGCAATTTCCAGACCCACACCCCGTGTCCCTCCAGTAACGAGGTACGTGCTGTTCCCTTTGAGTTGAAGCTGCCCTTGGTCGCCCACCTCGTCCTGGAATGCCTGGAGTGAAGCGGTCTGCGCTATGCCCTGGACGACCCTGACAACATCAAAACCCTGCGCGTACTTGAAGGCGGACAATGGAAAGCGCCCTTGGTCTTCATCGAACAGACCGCCAAAAATTCCCAACATTTTCATCTTCATGGCTCGCGCTAGGCCATACAGAGGGGCGTACCCTAGATCACTCGTGCCGAAGTCCCTTGAGATGAGCGAGAAAAGCTTACTCGTCCCGTTTCGGTTGGCTTGGCTATGATGATACATTATCTGTGCCACTGCAATCAAGCTGGTGCACGACCTCGTCACCGTTTCATAGACGCCGCTCTTCTCCCTGACCGCGTGTGGGATGTGGACAACAATCGTATCGGGCGTTAGCCAGGGGACGATCTCCGTAGCATGGCTAACAATGACAGTTGTGTAGCCCTCATCGGCAAGCTGGGCCTGGTATATAGACAGCTTGTCACTCTCCTCCTCGTTGTCAGCTCCCACGAATACAACCCTTCTAAATTTGAGCGGTTCAGGGGATAGTTCAGCAGGTGCCCAGTTAAGCCGGTGAATCAGCTCTTTGATGGTCATGACTACTTCTTTTATCGAATACTGCGACTGCTATGGTAGCTTATTATAGCAACAGGGTTTGATAACATAGAAAAAACAAAGGATGACTTCGGGCTTGCCAAACTGATATTCATACAGACCACTGGCTTCCACCTTCACACTATATATACCTTCTCCAGTGTGGTAGCTCTCCTCTAGGTATGATAGATAACAAGGTATTTGATATGCATCTCGGAGATTGCGTAACGTGTATATTTTTGTCAACTAATGTGCAATCTAGAATAAGCTGATACTCTTACTGAGAATGAACTAGAGCCTTCAGGGTATAGGGTTGGCAGGGTTGCCCTCGATGGATGCTCCACGACGGTACGAAGCAGCATGATTGCTTTTACTGCAAAACGTCAACCGAACTTGTACCTAGGTCACTCTGCTTAATACCTGTAAATTGGTCGTGGGTATTTTATGTATTAGCGTACTAGTTTTCTCCCATTAATTGTAACACTGGCTAACGCAGATTCCCAGCTTCTTACGAAACGTCATCTTCTAGCCGGCAGTAGTTGCCACATTGACTGAGCTTGATCGAAGTACATGTAAGTTGCAGGGATAGTCGAGCATGCTCGTTGCCACACCTGCATGGTCACTACTTGAGAATCCGTCTTTATCCGGCTGAGTGATGATGGGTCATTCCATTGGACTTAATGCTCACTCATCCCAATGCCGGTAGAATTTTGTGCGGTCGTCCGGGCCTAGATCCTCGCTGCCACAGCACAACACCACCCATGCTTTAACACTATCTCTAATCTGCCAGACACGCAACTAGCCCGGGGCCCATGCAACGTTCTCATATACGTAGAAAGTGTGTTGTGTTTATTGTGCTATAATAGCTACCCCGAACTCCGACGAGCTACCTGAAGTTGCAGGGAAGTTTGCCAGCCGACTTTAGTATTTCCTGATAAGGAAGGTTTCATCATAAGAGTAAGCCAGTTCATGCTGAGGGTTGCATCAACCCCTGGAATCGGGATGGACGGTCTGATAGACACCGTTGCGCCTGGGGCCTCCTTGAAAAGCTCTGCAACCATTTACGTATCTTACAAATTAACTTGAATACCAGGATTCATGGACGTCTGACAGTCGAGAGATCCGTGAGCGAGATAACCACGCAGATGGTCCAAGGTGTGAAGTGTAAGTAACAAGTCCACGATGGCATCTGGAGTCCTAAAAATCAGGTCTTAAGGGGATTCCAAGACCGGTGCACAGATTTCCCGCTCTTTGAATCTCTCTCGAGATATGTTCTAGTATTAAAATGGCTAAGTGCGAACTCTTTCACCAATTAAATCCAAGGCCGTGAATTAGTAAGTTATAAATCTATCTTTATTCAAACTAGTGCCCGTCTAAAAGAAACAAGTAAGAGTATGAAAGCCATGCACCAGTTTTGCAATCACCTGTACCAAGTACATATACTGAGTCATTTAGTGAACACAAACTATTTGGTGTAGTAATACTATATATTAGGAGTTATTGGCCGGCATCCAAGTAGCTGATTACCTTCGACAGGGAGAGTTGCTTGGGAATGCCACTCTAAACGGGTGATAAATTTCCATCTAAAGCTCAATACTGCATCAAAGAGGGCAGCACAAGAGTAGTGTGACCAAAATATGAAAAACACTTTGAAAACAGAGTTTAAAGAAGCACGTGACATTGTTGAAAGTGAAGCGCTTGCGACCACACTCGTCTCCGAGGTTCAGCTGGCATTCGTGCCTGTGTACTTCCCCGGTGAGCCAGTGTCAGTTTTGGCGGCTGGTCAAAGACTCCCGGAATATAATGTCCTCCGGGGCACTGCATCGCCAGGCGTGCAATGCGACCTGCCTGGACCGAGGAACGCCGTTCCCTACCTTGGACCCGCCCGGGCTCCGGTTCGGGCCGATCAACCCTAAATGTGATTAACCTTGGTCGTTTAAGCGACGGTATGACTAGCTTAGCTAGGGTCAGCGTATGCCAACCTCAATATGATTTTGTTCCAATTAGTATGATGTCTCCATATATGCCCGAAGTAGTAATAGTATTGTACGGTAGAAGGAGGTCCTAGTCCCACACGCTTCTTGTTAAGAAAGTTAACGGGCGTCAAACGTCGACAACACCACCGCATTTCGGTGACGCACCAAAACAAGCTAAATTTCTCCACCCTTTCTTCTCAGGTCAGATAAACAACGCCTTTTGGAACAGGGTTTAGTGGAAACTGAAGGTCTACTTCAAAACTTGGTTAGTTACTTGTTATTGTCCTGAGTATACCCGTGTATACCCGTGTATAGGACGAGCGATGGAGTAACCCACCTGTGTAAATCCGGGCGTTCAATAATCAATTATACAGGTTTTAGGGGGTCAAACCGAACCCTTGTTAGGTCATTTCTTTATACATCTACGGGCATGTTCGGTTTCATATAGGTTACATTCCTCATTCTCCTCGAACACGCTTTCAGTGCCTGTACGACTTGGAAAAAAAAAAGGTGGGTGTGTCTTGTGGAAATACAGGCAGGGCATGGGTACTTCTATGAGAATAAGAAAACCCCCAACTACCGTTTTGTTGTCAATCTCAAGCCAACTGCGTGACATCGACAATATGCAACTCATCTGGCAAGCCGTTGGAGCAGCAATCATTGCCATTTTCCTGCACCTTTTCAACACCTGGTGGCATCTAAGACACATCCCGGGACCTTTCCTCGCTAGCATTACCAACCTCCAAAGAGTCTGGTGGGTAAAAACTGGCCGCGCTCATCTTTATCACCAGGCGATCCACGCCAAATATGGAGAGGTCGTACGCATCGGACCTCGCCTAGTATCCTTCAGCAATCCTGAGGCCATTTCGACGGTTTATCCCATTCGCCCTGGGTTCCCTAAGGTGCGTATTTCTCTAGAAATAATATCACCAAGAGGGATGTATTTGCCGGGAAGCTGAAAATCAACGCGAACTGAAGAGTGACTTTTACGCCACACTCCGTCCCTATACGCGAGAGCGAGGCGCCATGCTCGCTGTGTTCAATACGCAGAACGAGCAGATACACAAGCAAATCAAAAGTCCCATTGCACCGCTCTTCTCCCTCTCCAATGTAGTCATGTTTGAGGGCCTGGTTGAGGAAGTGTTGTCATGTCTCTCAGAGCAATTCGACACTCGCTTCGTGGGTACAGGTAAGATATTCGACTTTGGTGAATGGCTGCAGTATTTCGCATTTGATGTTATGGGAACTATGTCCTTTTCGAGAAGGTATGGTTTTCTTGAGCAAGGTCGTGATGTAAATGGGATGTTGGATGCGATATTTCTGTTTATGAAGACGGCCGCACCGGTATGTGCTCTGGGCAGTATGTTCTATTGTGTAGCTGATACCAATTTCCACAGATGTCACAAATTCCATGGGTCGATCCTTGGATCTACAAGAATAGATTTGTCAATAGCCTCCGCAGGACGCCTGCAATGTCCATCATGGGGTTTGTTGATAGGGTCATTCGCGAACGACTAAATAATCCTGACCATGCCAAGCGCGATAGTCACAGGGACTTTCTAGCTCGCTTTCTGGAGATCCAAGATGCGAACTCGAATGTGCCACCGTGGTAGATATGTCCTCCATGTACGTACACGGTAAATGACACTGACAGAAACCCTACTCACAGGGCCTCAACCGCCTGGACATTCTCAAATGTCATCGCTGGCTCGGACTCTGTTGGAACCGTGATGCGGACTATTATGTGGTATGTTTCTCTTATATTATTTACATCGATTGCAGATTTACAACTAACGACATACAATAAGTGAGTCCCAATTATCGCAATCACACCTCTCAATGCCGCACACCAACATTTCTAAATTCAATAGACAATCTTCTTACCCACCCCGCCACCCTCCAAGCTCTATCCAGTGAACTCATAACAGCGAATCTCACCCTCCCCTACCCGAAATGGAACGAAGTCTGCGACCTCCCTTATCTCGATGCTTGTATTCAAGAAGCTGTCCGTCTGCACCCCCCCTTCGCACTTGTCCTCGAGCGTGTTGTCCCTGCTGGCGGCGTCACAGTCCTGAATCACTATCTGCCTGAAGGAACTTTAGTCGGGGGGAACCCCTACGTGGTAAATCGACACGCGGAAACATTCGGGCCCGATGTCGAGGAGTGGAGGCCAGAGAGATGGCTTGAGGGGGAAGGGCGCAAGAGGCTCGAGCAGAGCGTTCTTACGGTAGGTGTCAACCCTTTGCTAACCAATTTGACTCATGGCTGAGTAGCTAACTGGGGCAGTTTGGTGCCGGACGGCGTGTCTGTCTTGGCAAGTATATTGGGATACTTGAACTGAAAAAATTAGTTCCCTTCTTGGTGCTAAAATACGATGTGAGTTCTCGCTTTATGGAGGGTATTGACCCGGTGTTGAATTAGGTGGTTGCTAATAGGATACTATAGATGAAGATCATTGATCCTGAGAGGTTTTCGGTGGAGAACGGCTTTTTCTTCAAACAGCGCGGGTTTTATTGCAATATTACGAGACGGAAGGAGGGATCAGACCGGGACAAGGCGGATTCAAAGTAGAGCAGGCGAACAGGCTACCTAAGGGGCCAGCTGATGCTTACAAGTACATGTAGGCGATAGATATTACTACCTACTTCCAGATAAGCATGGAAGAGGAAGTCCCCAAAGTAAAATCCAGGCCTTCACACACACACCTCGAGAGATATCCTGCCCTGCCAGGTGTTAAGAACGCTCTCTAATCTGACTGGGGTCATATCGGGGCATCTTTTGGAAAATTAAAAGACAATTGGAGTGCTCAACCCTGCTACTCAGTAGACTACTTTTCACCAAGGGGCCAACAGTCTAAAATTGGGATGTTCCGTTAATGAAACTAGACTGAAACATTCGACTCTGGTTGTCTATGTTCCTGCTACTGTTGGTATTTTCTCGTTTGACAATAGGGTCACGGCGTATGCATGATATGTGTGGGCCCTACCCCCTACCCTTTACAAATCAGCTGAATTATTGCCACCTAAGCTGGTTTTCAAGGCCCACCAAAAGTGCCTTAGTTCACGAAGTATTCAGCTGGCTCTGTTTCCTCGATGTGGCAAGCGTTGCTTTGACAGGCGTATATATAGCGTACTGTCGCCCATATCCACACATTCTGTCAAGGCCCTGCCTATACTATTTATAACCCCCCCCTCAATATAAGTACGAATTGCCATTATCAAAGCTCTTCCTTAGAAGTGCTACCACCACCGGCTCCGCAGTATAACCCCGTCTCGCACAATGGACTCGTCGAACTTTTCACCACCTGGTCGTCAGTTAACTCCACCCTTCTATCAGATCCCGGCATCCTGTTCGACTGTAGACGTCCGGGTGATAGATACGTAAGTCAGGTCCATGTTTCTCCCGACACATCCACCTAACTCCCTTGATTTATAGTAATACACGCCTCTACCTGAAGCCCGGGGCCTTCTACGAGCCAGCCATCCCTAGTGAGGGACCGCGCGTGCCCTCCTACTGCTTCCTCCTCTCGCACGGCGATCGCCACCTTGTTTTTGACCTGGGTGTGCGAATCGACTGGCAGAATTATGCGCCCCAGATTGTGCAGCTCCTCACAGCCACCACGGAGATTACCTCATGCGACAGGGACGTCGCATCAGTGCTCGACAGCGACACCAGTGGGTTGAACATTCGCAGTTCTGACATTGAGGCCATCGTGTGGTCTCACAACCATTTCGACCACACCGGCGACCCGTCCCGCTTCCCGACCAGTACCCAGCTCATTGTCGGTCCGGGCGTCAAGAAACGCTCCTGGCCCGGCTACCCATCCCGTCCCGATGGCACTGTCCTGGACAGTGACGCCGTGGGTCGCGAGATCCGTGAAATAAACTTTGACAACACTGGCCTCCGGATCGGCCGCTTCGCCGCTTTTGACTATTTTGGTGATGGCTCCTTCTACCTTCTAGACGCTCCAGGACATACTGCGGGACATATGTGTGCCCTTGCCCGCACGACAGCCTATCCGCCCTCGTTTGTCTTCATGGGCGCTGACGCCTGCCATCACCCTGGCGTGTTGCGGCCGTCGCAGTATCTTCCTCTTCCCCGGCCACTACCCGGGGGAGATCCAGTGGGTTGCGGCGGATGTCCAGGAGATCTGCTGATGCAGTTGGCCTCTTGGAAGAGCCCCAATGAGCCCTTCTACCACCTGGCCCGTGGGCAGTTCTTCCCTGATTATGCTGAAGCTATCGATACAGTGGCTAAAATCCAAGAATTGGATGCTGCAGGTAACGTGCTAGTTCTTCTGGCTCATGACAACTCGCTAGAAGAACACCTGCCGTTGTTTCCACAGTTAGTGAATGACTGGTGGGCGCAAGGGCTGCGGGACACCACGATTTGGTCATTCTGCAAGGAAATAGGGCATGATAAGTGGGTTTAACACGAAGCTAGGACAGCTAGTCAAGGATATGGGGCTATCGTGGGAGGGTTCGCAGAGGAGCGTAGAGGAATTCATCCCTGGGTATAGTTAAATCAAGATTGAGGACTTGTATTCTACTCATAGATATATTTAAATATAGCTCTTTGAGATAATTCTGAAGTCCACTAGCCTGTTGAACCTTGCTCTAAGGATGAAGAGTACAGTCACTTGAAAAAGCTGAATCCTCCACGCGATTGGAATCTTGGTAGGCGTCGGCCAGTTATTTGACTTCTTCCATTGTAAACAAACCGAAACTCTGTGACTACATGTCCACAATGGTGTGTATGCTCATGGCTACTTCCTCCACTTGAACCAACCCTTGTCCTCCAGTTTGCTGGCTCTCCGCTTGGCCTCTTGCTCTTGCTCCGCCATCTATGCCTGCAGCACCATCACCTTCCTCTCCATATCAGCCTCAGAAGGCATCCCACCTCGCCCGCCGTCCCGCGCCGTCTCCCGATCTGCCGACCCGACATACTCGCCATCCGCGACGCCCAACATCTGGCTCAGGCCCTCAGCCTTACCCAGCAACCACTCGCCGTGTCGCAGCCCATTGCGCCAGTTAAGCGGCAGATTAGCGTAGCCCAAATAAGCGCCCAGCAGAGCGCCCGCAAAGCAGGCATTGGTGTCAGCGTCGCCGCCTCGCATGACGAGGTCTGTGATGAGCGGCTCGAACGCAAGGGCCCGTGATGTGAGCGTTCTGTTTGCAGTATCACACATAGCGAGACGGAGGAGGTGCACGCCCGCGCCCAGCGTCTTGTATACGTAGCCGATCTTGCCGCTGTCGTCCAGCTCTAAATCGTCGAGGCTCTCTACCTTGGCGTGTCGGCGCAGCTCCGAAACGTCCAAGTCTGGCTCGTCTCGCCGTTCCGGGTGCTCTTGCAACGCTTGAGCACGGTGCTTCGCATACCAGTGAATGGCCGCGTCGATCACGGAGTCGATGTCTGCCTCTGTGTGAATATCTCGCAGCACCAGGCCGCGCACGAGCGCCGTGCCAATGGCGCACGAGACCACACATCGCGGGTCGACGTGCGTCACGACCGAAAAGGCGGCTCCCAGGTCAAACGTCTCGTCCAGGTTCTTGTCAAGACAGACCAACCCCAGCGGATGCGTCCTCATGAGACTGCCATTCGGCGCCACGTTGTACTTACAGTTAGTCCAGTGCCGCCGGGCTGCCGCCTCCGGGTCGTCGAGATAGGTCTTTGTCCGCACGATGGCACCCACGGCGCGTCCCAGCCCCAGCGGCAGGGTATCGAGCGGCAGAAAGCCAAACTGCACCCAGACATGGAGTCTGGCTGCAAAGTCCGTTGGGTCGAGAGTTTTGAGGTCCGTGTGCAGGCAGGAGAGCAGCAGTAGCATAGCGTGGTCCGTATCGTCGGTCCACTCGCCAGGTCGATGCGGTCCTCGGTGCGAGTCTCGGCGGAATGGGGTCGCCTGCGACTCTGGGGAGAGCACAAACTTGCGTGCGGGATATGCGGCGGCCGACATGTCGCCGGAGAGGAACTCGGTGTAGAGACCGACCGCGTCGCCCAGGGCGGACCCCACGAGACAGCCGACTATGCTGTCATGGAGGCCTGCCTGGGCCAGGCGATTAAAGCCATCTTGTGATAATTGTATTTTGTCCATGTGGGGATGAACCTGTTGCGCGTGGTGGGCACTTATAGAACTGTTAAATGAAGCCTAAGTGGGAGCCTGTTGAGGAGCCAACAAATGAATAAGCCTCGCCAAGCCGCAAGGCAGACTCGCCGTATACTGAGGTTGGCAAAACGCCACTGTTACCATAATCCGATTCACGGTCCATGATACGAAAAGCTGCTTCTGGTAGGGGAATTCCTCGTGAATGCACTGTGCACGCAGTGGGCGAGGTCCACGATGGCTGGCCACATTATGGCAATCTGTGTGAAGCTTTCCATGGTACCACGTTCTTAATGTTTGGAGCTGGAAAGAGATAATTACGATTGATTGAATCTTGTATGGCGTTAGCCATAGATGTAGGAACAAAGTGGTAGATCGCCATATTTGGTATGCTTGGCAATGGGCATAGATAGTTCGTTGGTTGCCTGGCAGGCAATTCATTAGTTTAATGTCCAGCTCGTCCCCAGCGAAACCGCGAATGCCACTCACGTCGCCTAAATGACCTCATAAAAAACTGTCTTACGATGACATGCCAAGCACACCGTGCCCCGTGGAATCGGACGGGTCAAGAGAGGGTTGCCTGCCGCTTGACAGAAAGGAACGCACCAAAGCAGAGACAAGAGGAATATATCGAATCAGCACAACCGAGCTGCTTGAGCAGATTCTCCTCCATCTTGACATGCAAACCCTCCTCGTCTCGGCAATACGAGTCTGCAGGGCATGGAACAGCCTGATTACAACGTCTCCACGCCTGCAGCGGGCGCTTTTTCTGCTGCCCGAAGACGACCGGGACGCATCGAACACAAATACCATCATCAACCCACTGCTGGCGAAACACTTCCCGCCTTTCTTTACTCCCGTTTACGATATCGGCTGTCCGTTCCCTATCCGGGGCCTAGCACCCGACGAAGGTTGCTACGACTATCTCTTCGAGGACGTCAGCTACAACGGCATGAGTAATTTCAAGTCCATGCCTGTGTACCAGGTGAGCATGGCCAACAACGACTTCATCGACCACGACGGACAAGATCCCAATGCCAATGCAAAGGCCCGGGAGAACAACCCTTATCTCCGAGAATGCGCGTCATGGCGGAACATGTTGACGTCCCAGCCGCCAGCCAGGAAGCTGGGCTACTGTATGCTCTCGACCGGCGGGAACAGCACCATCGCCAGCACCAAGATTCTCTCCATCAAATGCCGGAAGGATGGTGATGGCCAGGGCGGTAGTATAGAAGTGAACTCGGCTGCGAACCAAAACCCTCCCATACGCATGGCAAACCTGTATGCACAAGTGTTGCTATATATGAAAATGGGATCGAAGCATTGTGGCTTTAAGATCATGTGTAACCTGCAGAATCATGATCGGGACTACGTTACCCAGTACGCTTCTCTGCCCTACTATCCAAGCTTTGCGTGGATGGAAGACCATATAGGAGTGTTGTACAATCAAGGCGCAGACATCGTGTTGCAGCACGTTGTTCGTCCTCGGGGCTGTTTGTTCATGGGATCGAACCCAGAGGCAGACGCCGTCTGGTGGCGGTGCCAGCCTGAAAGCCTACAGTCAGGTTTATTCTCTGAGCAAATATCTAAAGAGTGGAGATAAAAATCGAAGTTGGATTCAGTAAGTCAGTGGCCATATGCCGCAAGCCAAGTGCTTGTCCACCCATGCTTTAACGATCATCTCCATATGCGGATCAAGCCAGTATATTTTGCTGTATCCGGCCGAATCGAAATAAAGATCGTCATGTTAAAGTTCAAACCTTGGCCAAGCGCCCCTAGAGCGTCATTTCGTTTTGCGACGCTAAAATTGTATGCCAGACAGAATAGAATTCATCCCACATGCTTTCATTCACCTCATCTGTTCCTTGGTCATTTTTTGAGCTGAAGAGCGGACAACAGCGCTAGAGACCCTCCATATTAATATGTCACAGGCAAAAAAGCGCTTTGAATGAAGAAAGCTCAGTCGCAGCACCTGTTAGTTAAGATGATAAGAAAGTCGCCCTTATAAAGTACCATTGGGCTCATGAATAGTCCTCCTCTGTTTCGCCTCTTAAGAACACAAAGGCAATACAGAAAGATCATTGCCGGGTATTGACCCACCTATATCAAGAAGTAGCATGTAGTATTTGCTGGTCCTGTATGTACAGTCGAGCAGCAACGCATCTGTATTACAATAAAAATGTGCGAGAGAGTCCGGGTAAGTGAACAAGATAGCTGTCAGTCAATTGTCTGTATATAATTGCGCCCGACACCAGAATGCTCGCTTGTGTGATTAATGAACTGTACTTGAATGGTGCTTTGGCTCTCCCGTCGATCCCTTCTAATAGCCGCGGCGATCATCAACACTTATATCCTACACGGTGCGTCTCGCGTGAGCCAGTAGGAAAGCGCTGATACGATTAGTCATTAGGTTCCCAGGGAACCAGCGTCTGGGGCGTTTAATTTATTCACACCTGGCACTTCCACGTACGTCTCGACATAGGTCGTACCAGGCGATTACCGCGCAAGAAAGATTCGGCTTAAACTAAGTAGAGCTGCTCAAGACTCTGCAGATTCATGTACCAGCTCAGCGCATCGCAATGCGCTTCCGCGAGAGCTAACAAGACATTAGAATGAGCGATGACGCACCGTACGAGAAAGAAATCAACAAACTAGTCGCCGAGCATGGAGCGGTTCCTCCCCCGTACGTCACGTTCCCAGACATACACCCATTTGAGATTTTCTGGCGTATGGGCTCCGGCGAATCTTATTTAATGATGTATTCTGCCTGGAGCACTAAAGAAGGAATGAACGAAGCCCAATGGATTGAATATTTCCGCAAGTTCCCACCCCCGCCGATTTGGCTCACGTGGGTGATTGATTGTATTTGGAATGTCGAGGAGAATATCGGAGAGAATAGCGACGACGAGGAGGATTTCAATTTAGATCCGTTCGAATTTGACTACTGGTGCTACTTCAGACGCACAGCGGCACTTGGCTTCGGAACGGAGTCGGATTGTAAACGTGCTTGGGAAGAGTGGGTTCCAGAAATATAAAAGGAAAAGAACAGCAAAATAAAAGGAGTGAGAGTAGAAAGGAGAGATAAATAGGAAGGATGCCGTGTGAGAGACGTTCACGCTAAGAATACATTATTGTCAGTCTCAACTAAATATATAGTGTGCTTCAGCAGAAACTACTTCTCAACACACCGAGCACCCTACCAGCGCAAGGCGAAGAACAAGCAATCATATAATTTCGGATGCTTTAGATTATAGGCATATCAAACTATACTCTACACTTGCAACAGTCACCGTTATCTCGTCGCGTGGCGATGCCTAAGTGTCAAAGGTAATATTCTGACGAAATTGCCGATCTGGGATTAGAAAAATGTAGAGGCATCCATACCAGAAAAAAGATCATCCCACTGGAAACCATCCAGATCTACTAGTTCCTCAGACTCTGAGCCAGCTGATTGCCATATGACGACTGACCTGTCATAACAGGCATTTGGTCTGGAACAGCACCCATCGGACTGCTTTTGTTCGTGTCAACGGGGTTGGGAGTCCCCGCGAATGACAGTGTATCGGGCCTCTGGTATATTTGCGCCGTCGCGACACCTATAACCGGAGTTGTGCTGGTGGGAGGAGCAGTAGAGGTTCTCCCCAGTTGGAGCGGTGCGGATACCCGTGAGATCTGCTGCTGGGCGCGATGCTTCTCCAAGACCTGGGTTAGCGACTCGAGTAGGTTAACCGTAGCTAGCGAGTGGCTTCTTGCATCTTCCAGCATGCGTAGGGCCTCGGGGACCTCCCCATAACGTATTTCATCCTGCAATGAGCCCGTTCCGTTGACGCACGCATCCATTAGGAGCACAATGCTCGCCATGAAGACGCCATACTGGCGGATAAGCGCAGTCAGATCTGCACGAAGGGGTGCTGGGCGCGCTCGAGCTGTGCTTCAGCGCGGATGAGCTGTCGCACGGACTTGAGACATGTCTCTCGAGAGGACGTGTAGGCTGGGTTGTTGTTCGGTCCGGATGTAAGATATGTGAGGTGCAATTTACACCGCTGGGTGTGGATCACCGCGTTGGGTAAGTAGGCTTGAATAAAGATGCCGCTTGTTGTTGAGTCGGAGCTGGACTCGTAGGTATCGAGGTAGAAGAAGGATGGGATGTCGTGGATCATCTGGTCGAGCTCGAAATCTATGGCTGTGACATGAGTGTAGTAACTCGCCCCGCCTGCGCTCGTCACAGCCATGGAGGTGTAGTCGACGATGCTGCGTGAAATCTCGGCAAGGCGAAGCCGCTGGAGGAAGTACGACATCTCGGTCGGTTGGGAGATCGGTAAGTCTAGGTGCAGTCCGGCGTCAAGCAAGTGTACGTCATTGAGGTTGCGCGGCTTCTTCACTATCATTTGACGCGGGTTGGCCTGGTACACACCCTCGCCTGGATCACCGCACCTCGCGGCCAACAGCCTGGCTCAAATTATCAGTATTCCATACTTGCGTTGAGAACGGGTTGACCAAAGACATACCAGTCGGTTGCGATCAAGTACCACCACACCCGACGACCCATCTCAGCTTCGATAGTGTGTGCAGAAACCGCATTGGACTCATGGTCTATGCGGTGGAGGTCCAGCTCGCGGCTTAATAGAAGCCCTATCGAGATGAGGGATCGATAGCGCAGTGAGACGCCCTTCCCTTCCAATACCTTCATTCAACATTAGTGCTTGAGTATAACTTATGTACCATAGGGATCTATTACTGGCCCTTACTAGCACCCGTAACAAGAACAACAGTAGCCATGCTCGGTTCAACTATACTGAGTTACTCTCTTGGCGAAAAAGATTCTCCCTGTTGCATTCTACCAATTCGTTTAGCTGTTTGGGTTTTCTTGTAGGCCTTGATTATGGACGCAAGGTGTCGACGGCGTCATACTCCTGGGAAAGGAGGGCGTGCAGCTTACTCCGGCCCTGAGACGTGCCTGCATGTAAGCACCGACACTGCGAGAGTTCTGCTTATCTCCCGGAATCTCCCCGGGCCTCTCGGGTGCCCGAGCCTAGTAAGGACCTAAAGAGACGCAGCCTGGAGTAGTGTCTTAACCCCTGAGGGGAGAGAAAAGGGTATGGTTAGAGTGGATCTATTGGGTTTTCCGGGTTGCTATCAGTCACTTGTCTTATCCCCACAGCCACACATTCATACATGACATACTCTATCTCTAAGATTCAATAGTACGGAAAAGTATTTATCAATCAGGATAGCCGCCATTCGATCCTTCTTACTCAATTCCGGAGTCATACCTGCTTGATATACCACGCACATGTACCACTAGTTAAATCAGCGATATGGGGTTATTCCCAAATATAGTGGACCGGACAACGGTATTGCCTTCCTACTTGGCCATGGCAGATTCCAGGACGGTGTGAGCATCAGTTGTACAGTTGCTGGTGGGCTTCCCTGTATTTAGGTCCCATCGGACTCAGCTGGAGTACAAACTAGCGCTTCAGCAAATCAATTCACTAGAGATGCAGACGATGACAATCCATACATTAGGTGATGAAAAAGCCCTGGTCAGGTTTTACGCCATGTAATTAAATGACCGTGACCTTTTGGTTTCCCAGGTGAGGTTCTGTTTGCGTGCGTATCAGAGTATGACATTTGGCCGGTAAAAAGAAGTATCATATTCATCGGAAGCGAATCTATGTCAAAGTGAAATATAATAGTGTTAGTATAATATTACTACAGAGCCGAATTGATCGAAGGATTCGACTGTTCGACCTTTATTAGATCCTGGTATAGCATCTATGGCTTGTCCTTCTAGTTATGTCGCCATGTTCACGTTTCCCTAATGATTAATCACTCCCTTGGACTTATCAAACGCCAGTCGTATATCTAGCCTAAACGTTGGGTGAATGCTCGGCTAAATGGTCGTCCAACATGGCCAGGTGAGGATCCTGCCAAAGCTCAGGCAGGAAGCTGAGCTGCATACCCCACGAGTACAACACGGGGTTCGGGGACCCATTCGAACCCGATGCCGGTGTTACTGTACCTGTATCCAATGCGTCATTATTATTAAGATACGGAAAGGTTGAGCGGCCATCATTGTTATTGGTTGTAGCCAAGGCTCCAGCTGGGTTTTCTAGACCGGTGCTTTGTGAAGCAGCTGCATTGTTAATAGCCCGAAGAGCAACTTGGTAGTATAGCCGACTGACGTGGTAAGGCACGGCAGTTTCACAGTTTGGATCATGCTTTTCAAAAAACCTGATCACCGTGCCCAGAAGATGTAAATCTTCACGGGCCTGGGGGCTAGTTTTGTTTTCCAAGATGTTGATAAGTAGGATATCGACAGTCCATGCAATGTGATATACCAGGTAGCTAGCAAAGCTGTCAGTATTGCTCTCATGGTTGCTGTTTTGTGCAGGAATGTGGCCACTTACATGGTGAACGGGTGGCCATGGTCATGATAGTTCAGTAAGGAGATCGACGCCCGCGCAGCACTAACGCACAATGCCACACTAGAGATGACCAAGTCGCTCTGTTCGTATTGGTTCCAAAGAGGGACAACTTTACTAAGCACAACGGAGTGGATAGATATTAGAAGTTGAAAGTAGGAGAAATGGAGTGCTGTTAGAGACATTAGACGCGAGCCGTCTAAGCCAGTTAAAGGAGTTTGTGGGCGAGCCATGTCTGGGATTTTCTGCCTCCACCTTTGTAACTCTTCGTCGAGCTCCATCACTCCGGCATATAACTGTTCGGGAGACTGTGTAGAGGCCTGCGGGGAGCGAAGCCTGTCGTAAACTTTGTCTTGGATCTCGCCCAGGATAACCTGTTCACGGAGCCAGTTTAACGTGGAGCCATCATCAAGTGTAAGCGTGTTACGCCCATCTTCTGGGTCCTCCTCTGGCAGAGAGGGGAGCAGGACGCTTTTAAGTGAGGGTGGTGTTGAATGGTACATGGCCAAGTCTTGCTCTATTATAAAGGCATGATAAAGCAGGGTCCTTTCGTGCAGAGCTGCAGAGCTACTTTGAGTGGGTACAGCATGGTGGTAGCCAGCCATGAGAATTGACTGGATGGCGGCTCCGAGGATGGCGGCAGAAGTATGGCTTCTTGATGTGTATATAAGGTACATAACCTAAGGACAATTAGTGAAGAAGCTCTCGTTGTAAGAATCAGGATCAGGACCATGAAAAGCATTGTCGCGATGCTAAATTTATTGGCGCTCTGCAACATCATCGCAGGAAGCATACTGAAAGAATTTTCAAAGCACTTTTCGGCTTCATCGGGTCGCATATTATCAAATTTGCTTAGCGAATGAGCTAACACAATATTCAATGCTGCATATGATGTGGCATCTGAGAAGAATTGGTCGTTGAGATACCTTTGAAGTATTTCGGCCAGGTAATCGTCTTCGAGTAAATGGATGGAGCTATTATAGGTGGCGGAAAAGTCTGATGGGTATGAGATTTTTGAGCAACCGTATACATGCATAGAGGCCATTACCTTTGACGCATGCGATGATTGTATCATTAGGGGGTAAAGGATGGTTGGCCCGCCCTTCCAAATTTCCCAAAGGTACTTTCCTTGGAATCTTCAGGCCGGACAGGAGGGAACTAAAGCTGTCATCGCCTACCAGTGCATCTATCCAGCGGATACCATCGGGAGAAAGTATAGCGCATGATCCTGTTGGATGGTGTCTAAGTTAGTTGTGGTCTGTGAATCTTGGACTTTTCCTGCGTCGCGTTAGTTACCTATACACAATCTCTCGCCATTCCTATCCTTCTTGTCAAGAGAGATTGACGTATCCTCCTGCGAGCAGAGGTTAATTGTCGGCGGACTTTGACTTGGAGCCGGCGAAAGCCCCGTAGTCTGTTGATCGACTGGGCCTGTCATATCATGTAGATATTCGCGTCTCATTTGGGTAGTTGGGAGATTCATGGATTCCGAAATCAAACGCTCCATATTCTCCAATCGCTGAGTCAGAGCACGGTAAGACCTGTGTCACAAGATGAGCACAGGGTAACTCAGTGTGTAGGCACGATACAATGCTGAGTAGTACATTTTATTCTTTGGGGGACGCTGCCTTATGGCACTGTACTCGCAGCTATCCCCTCTTTCATTACATCGTGCGCAAGACGGGCGATTCCCGTCGCATCTAACCTAGAGCAATCAAGGTTAGAGCGATATGGTCGAAACCCCGAAGGCAGGTTGGACTACCTTGCGCGTACGGCATGGGATGCACGCCCATCGTGACTTAGTTTCTCTATTGGGGTTTGAGTTCTCCATTGTGGGCTGGTCCCTCACACTTGTGTTCTTGGCTGGAAGAACGGATCGCGATGATATTCGGATACAAATCGACGCCAGATCATCTGACCGCCCCACTTTTTTTCCAGGCAGCGCTTAGGCAGGCTATATTGGGCGTAATGATGTCAGTACGAGGTATTCGATCCATGTATATTATATACATATTTCTCCTGATGTTGGAATCTTCATACCTTGTTAGCCTTTATTCATTGCCTTACTGATGTCGTTTCCTACAATTAATGTCAAATGCGTGGAATCTTACCGATCCTACACAGAAACATATATTTTCTGAATGGTTTGCTGCATTTTTCTTAAAAGGAAGCATCTTTCTTCACTCCCCCCACCTTTCTCTGGAGATTTTCAGTAACAGGTTCTCCGAGCTACATAGTAGAATAAGAACTGAAGTGGTGATGAGAGGATACACACTACATGGGGTAGAAAAGTCAAGTGTGACCACTGAAAACGGGGACGGTTGAGAAGAATGTGGGCTTGGGAGGGCGGAGCTGCAACCATGTGTGGATAGATTTAGATCTCTAGCTATGGGTTATTCATATCTGGGATTGCCCATAATATTATGCATGGGAGTGAGGATTGAGGCTGCCCCTTGTGGTGAGAATTGTCGAGGTCGAACAGTCGAGCGTGGGGCTCGAATAGGGCCATACAGAAGAACAATAAAGAAGAAAAGAATCATTCAGACTTATGCATCCCTTCTCTCTATTAGTGAACCCCTTATATTGTTTGGTGTATGATATCTCCTCCACCTTCATTGGGTGGAAAAGTGGCGCTGCGTAACATGGAGGAGAATTAACCATAATTAGGGTTTCCGGTTGAACATGTTACATGTGTATAAGCCATGGCGCAAATGAGCTGACCGAGAGCCAAGGGTGCAAATATTCGAAGCTATTTAACAGCTCGGAGGAAGGTCCGACAGTAATATCAGCTCGGAATTGTGATCTACGCATGGTATGCCACTGTTCATCGGCGCCCTTCACTAAGGAATGTTTGATGGCAAGCCATTAACCATTCGCAGATAGACCCGAAGTACAACTGGTGGCACCACTTGACGCCCACCCTATTGTTGCCCAGACGATGAATATCTGGGCTATTTTCACGGATAGTGTATACACAAGCACACCGTATAAGCCTTGGTCCACCCAGGTCAAGGAACATTGACGGAAGCATCAAAAACTCAGAGTGTACGCAATCACTAACTGATGCTCTAGAAGACCTCATTGAAGACCGGCAGCGTGACCAAATACATACACCCTTTTCCATGATCGCGTCTAGAGTAGGCACCAATGAAATGGAACCACTCTACAGGTACCTAGCGTGATGGTATGCTATCATCTGGCACTCTCGGCGGATTGCCGTCGCCCAGTTTTTCGGTTCTATGTCCGTGATTGGTGCCCCATTTCCCCAGACATGAGTAAAGCTGGACAGCCTGGACTTTCCCTGGATAGAAACCCTAAGCCGCCGAGCCAGGTTGGAAAATAGCGCAGGTAGTATACCCCACAATGGCATCACAAATGGACCCCGGATGGGCGGGGAAGCTATGCAAGGTGATTGTTGGGTTGCCTTCGGCCACACGAACATTGTTCCCCGGTTTTCCTCCTGCAATCCGGGGCAGCCTGCTGTTCAGCAGGCTTATATAAAGCTCGGCCCGTAGGCATGGGCCCGAAATCAATGCCTGTATGTACTAATATTTTCAACAACACCAAGTACTTGGGCTCATAGTTCAGAAGATGCTGCTGTCCTTGGAGAAACCCTACTTTGGCCTGACCGGGGGATGGCTGACCTTTTGGCTCACCGTGAGTTGTGATGTTTACGATACTCCATCTCAGTTAGGAGCAGAATATAACAAGGGTGAAACCATAGGTCGCTTGCGGTGTGGATATGACGCTGTTCGGATACGATCAGGGTGTCTTCAGTATGTCACTCCCTCCTTGTGAATACAGGAAAGCTAACCACCTTTTCGCAGGCGGCGTAGTAGTGACGCAAGACTTCCTAGAGCTCCATGACTTGGTCGGCCCTACAAAGACTACAACACTTTCAACAGTGACTGCCATCTATGATATTGGTTGCTTTTTCGGTGCCATTCTCGCCTTTGCGATCGGCGACCGCCAGGGCCGTAAAAAATGTCTCCTCTGGGGGACTGCAATTATAGCAATAGGGACCATTCTACAGGCATCATCATACAGCTTGGCCCAGATGTTCGTCGGCAGGGTTGTACTAGGGTGAGTTGATTTGTCTTTCGGGCCAAGCTTCTCAACGGAAGACTAACCAGGTGTACAGTGTCGGCAATGGTATGAACACAGCCACAGCACCCATCTGGCAAACTGAAACAGCACAGGCCAAATGGAGAGGAAAGCTCGTTATCTTTGAACTGGGGTTGAATGTTGGTGGCTACTGTATTGTCAACTGGATCAATTACGGGCTATCCTTCCACGAGGGACCCATCGCGTGGCGTTTGCCTATCGCTCTGCAGCTCGTCCTTGTGATCATGTTATTCCTCACTGTCCCGTGGCTTCCCGAGTCTCCAAGGTATGCTGGTGATTCCCTGCTTGGAGACTGTCAAGTTATTCTAAGATCCATCCAGATGGCTTATAGCACACGATCGTCATGACGAAGCGGCAGAAGTGCTTGCCTGTATAGAAGGAATGTCCATCGACGACCCCTATATCACGACCCAGCACAACGAAATTAGATTTAGCATCCAGTACGAGCGCGATAACGCCGTTCGGTGGCGCGACCTCTTGCTTCGTCGGCAGTCTGACGGCACCAAAACCCTTCGCCGGTTGCTCCTAGGCGCCGGCACACAGGCCATTCAGCAGCTTCAAGGTATGTTTGTATTCCAGGCAATGAGCACCATTCGTACACAACTCCCAGCTAATAAACCATGGCGTGTCTAAAGGAATAAACATCATGAGTTATTATTTGCCCACAGTGTTGATGAACTCGGTGGGACTCTCGAATACCATGGCACGACTGCTGACTGCCTGCAATGCGACGTCATACTTCATCTTTTCTTGCCTGGCAGTTACAGTGGTCGAGAGACTGGGCCGCCGAGGTCTGATGATGCTTTCTGGGTTTGGCCAGTTTGTTTGCTTCCTAATAATCACTATCTTGCTTAGGTTTGCCGAGATCGATAAGGGATACGCCACTGCCTCAGTTGCCTTCTTTTTCCTCTACCATATTGCATTCGGAATGGGAATGCTCGGCGTGCCATGGCTGTATCCAACCGAAATCAACTCCTTGCCGATGAGGACTAAAGGGGCGGCGGTTGCAACGGCAACGAATTGGTAGGAGATGTCAAACGGGATTAGTTACTAGTGTGTGTCTTGAACTAACGTGATGATTTAAAAGGATCACCAATTTTGCCATCGTTGAGATCACACCCATTGGGATCCAAAACATTGGGTGGCGATTCTGGATCGTGTGGACTGTGCTTAACGCGGTCTTTCTACCGATTATCTACTTCCTTTATCCGGAGACAGGTTTGTTGACACATAGCTGTTTGATGCGTGGACGACTTGCTGATCAGACTGCAGCAAACCGAACGTTGGAAGATGTGGATGCCTACTATCGGTCCAACCCGCCATTGATGGTGGCCGGTGATTCGGATGCCACCTCGACAAAGCGTCCGCTTAGGTTCATCCAACACGAGGATAGTGAAGTCCAGAGGAGGGCGAAACGAACTGATTCTCTGTCCTCTAAGAGTGACGAGTTCGCTAGTGCAGAGCATGTAGGATGACTTACGATACCCACAAGAGGGTAAAAGTTTCATCCTTTGAGAATGTGATGCATTCATGACTGGACACCTCTACTATCCACAAGGAGCTATATAGACGACTGAATTCAAGCCTTCTTCTTTTATTCTTTCGTCGGTGCACATGCATGGTCGTCTCGGAGATATCTCCGAGGCCAGTAAGCCCTGACTGACCCACACCGCGCGACGGAGTAAGTCCCGACACGTCCAAAACATGATCGCTTCCCTAATTACTCAATATGTAGGTGCGAGAAATAGAGCCAGGGAACTGTATTCCACAAGGCGAAAAGGTCAGAATGCCCTGGACTGATCTATATACCAAGCCGCCGTTACATAGGGTTAATATTCAGGTACCACGTAGGACCAGTGACGTCGATATAATTATCGTAAAATCAAAAATACAAAACCAATATGATTTTTAGAGAGAGTCAAAGAAGTTGACATTCCCAAGACACGCTATCTAGTCATAGTCATAGTATCTCTTACCGAGTGAAAGGAGGAAGCAACGCGGCTGAATCGCGATGGACACTTAGCAACAGGAGGGCACAGTAACAAGAACCCCGCGTCACTCAAAGGACCTGAATGCCAGGTCAAGTTCGAAGGTATATAGCATCGTTGACAACCTTAGCCGACGCCTTGTTCAATTCTGCATACCACTTGTTGACAACCATTTTAAGCCGATCCTTGTCGATATTCTCCTCAGTTGAAGCGTCTATCTTGACCAAAAGCTCGTCCTTGTCAGCTTGTTCCGGTGTCCCCTTGATTGCATTCCGAAACTTCTGCTGCACCGTTGGATCCAAGTTTGACCGCATAACCACTTCTAAAAGACCAGGTTTATCAGCGAAAAGCTTGTCTTTCAGGTAGAGTGTTAAAAGTGGTGAAGTCTGAATCTTTCCCGAAAGTGCTTGTTTGGCGTTTTCATCCAGGGATCCTTTGATATCGTCGAGAAAGTCGTCCTTCTCAGGCTGCTCACAACTTGACTCCACTAATTGTACGAAAACAGTTTTATCATTGATAAGCCTGTTGGCCAAGTAGGACTTAGCACTTGGCGAACCCTGAATCGCTGTCAGGAGCTCCTGCTTCTCAGTTTCTCCCAGGGTTCCCTCTATTGCATTGACAATCCTGTTCTGCCTAGTTGGATCCGCCCACGTATCTGCGGACTTGACCACTTTTAAGAGATCCCTTTTGTCGGAGATAAGTTTCTGGATAATGTAAACTGCGCACTGAGCAGTTCCAACGCCAAGTGTCCAGCCAGATCCTCCGTGTCCATAGTTATGAACGAGAGGAAATCCACAGTCCTCATCAGCCCTGACCTTGACATTCTTTTTGGTGAATGGACGCAACCCTTGGGCAAAAGGGAAGTGGTTCACAAAGCCTGCGTGACTCAGGCTGGGCATGAACTCTCCTGCCCTGTCCCACATCTGCCGGACTTCGGGCGATTCAGCAGTCAGGTTCATCGTATCGCTATGTGGTTGGATGATGGAGCCCACGTAGAGGATGTCGTCGTTTCGAGGCACAATGAACACCGTCTTGGTGGGTACATTCCCCGGCCCCATTTGTGCAGGAACCAGATAGGCGTCATTCAGATGACGGAACTTGCTGTAGCGCGTATTCTCAACGCGACGGATTGCGCCACGAACAGGGTACACATCCTGGTCGTTGACTAGCTCTTTGGCACCGAGACCTGTGGCATTGACAATGACATCGGCCTTGTAGTCTGCTAGCAACTGCCGACCAGTTTCCTTAAGATCTTTCACCACTCGGGTCTCCAGTGTTGCCCCCTTTCGTTGGACAAGCGCCATGAGATAGCCCAATGCCTTGTCAGTATTGATAATCGGGGCGTCATGGGTGTAGCCGCTTTTGAACTCCTTTCCACCGTAGCTCAGATTGATAGATGGTTGCTTGAAGGCATTTGTGATTTCCTCTTTGTTATGGTATACAGCATGATTGCGAATCATCCTTTTCGCGGCATAATTCCTGGAGGCATCGCCGCTGATGACGTAAGTCTTGATGGCCTTATACTTGTCGTTGTGTTCATATTGTGGCAATGATCTGTCGGTGCAGCTGGAGATGACGTCTTCATAGAAGAATTGATGAAGCTTGGCGACGGAGAGGCCCAAGGAGTGACCGCCTTTCTCGTGTTCGTCGGAAATGTCTGCATAGGCCGTATAGAATGCATAGCTTTGCATGGCCCAGTCTCGATAATGTTGCACAGTGGCCCAGCCCGCGCCTGGAGATTCGATTTCAGTCAAGCCACAACCCCCCGGGGGCATCTCCCATAAAGCCCCCGCAATCTGAGAAGTGATACGTGACTCGCTGAAGTCCCAAGTGCGTGCCCACTCTTTGGCAAGAATTGTTACTCGAGTGCCCTGGTCGAGAAGCATCCATGCGACCAGCAATCCGCTGACACCACCGCCGATAATGAGCACATGCGAGCTGTCGGCTTTGGGTGCCTCCCGCGGAGAATCGCCAGTTGAGACTTTAAAGTCCTTAGCACCTGGAGTGTATTCACCTTTGAATACTGTCACTTCGGGTGCTGATACCATAGTGCTGAGTTTGGGGAAGAGTAAACGAATTCAGTGGTAGAGCTGGAAGCTGATTGCCTTGGGATATTCAATACTTCAAATCGATGTGGATGGGATACTAGATCGGACGAGGTAGCTTCGCAGTATTTATAGGCTGAGATCTACTGGCACCATGCAATGGCATGCTCAGTGATAGTGCCTCGGTGGCATAGCATGACTTGCTTTGCTACGAGGGATATATTCCCGGCCTCGCACACCTGCAGACTCTCCAATGACAGTTTTCCTTTGGCCAAGAATCCTCGTGTGCCATAAGAAGCAGCACATCATGTGCGATGAGCCTTGTCCACGTAGCTCTGGGGCGAATATCTGATGATCATCTCGCTTCCTGTCTGGGAACCAGGCGTCCAGTGCACATTTCAGTTCAGTAAAAGCCCTGCCTGTGTAGTGGAATTACACCATACGCTTCTCCAAGTGCCCGGACATTCCTACAAGTCAGCATTCCAGATGCATGATACAGGAAGCTACAGCCATCGTGGACCAAGTATATGAGAGGAGGAGAGGTCGAATCCACTCTCTTGCCTAAGCGAGATTGTGAGGAAAGCAGCCTAGAGTGTGTCGATCTGAGGTCTATACAATTGGCCTTCTCCGATCCATTCCAGATATGGTTGACTATAGCCATGCTCCAATTCGCAAGAGGGGTTATGAACTTCTTCACTAGGAACGATTCAAGTTTGGCAAGAGTCTCAAACCAGACTCAAGACCCTAAAACATTGATTGCCTATTTCGGCACCAACAGTGAGAATAGTAATATTATTTGTTAGGGATACAGTGTTTTTCACACTTTCTTCGAGCACCCACAATTTTAGGTTCACGGTCCATCCCGATTCCCGACCGCGCATGTATGCATATACACGTCAGTCATAGTATGCTGCGAAAGTCGTGCTTCTCTCCAATTTCCTTCCTTTTTTTTTTCCTCCAATAAGCAAGTACAGCCATTCTCATCAAGTGCTAGAGCGCAGAATGGGTGTAGTGTCAATGCACCAGACTCGTAGCTCTTGTTCTCTCACTGTGTACATCGCATATACGATGTCTCAGCCAGCCGTCTGCTGAATTTCACCGCGTACTCAGTTCGTCTGCATGCATATGCTGGCTGTGGGGGACCGACCTCTTTCCAGCTTCAGTATAACCGGAATCCCTCTCTTTTTGTTCATACTCGGCGATGTATTTTCTCGTTCCAGTAGACCGCGTGCACACTGCCCACGGCAGGTATTGCAGCACATGGAATGAGGACGCATAACAGAAATCCTTCTGTGACTCAGGCCTCTAAGAAGGATGTCAGGTGATGTAACATGTCGTACTTGCGTATGTAAATCCCCCATGACAAGGAATTCGAATTATGTAACCTCTACTGTGAAGCAAGCACTGCATGACCCCTACTTTGGTAAGATCCTGTAGGTTGATAGAGTCTGGATACTGGCGCTAGCACCTGCGAGGGAGTACTTCGCGAGCCGGAAGCCCTCTATGTGAGGCATTGTGATGCAGTAGACTAGCCACTATGCTGCATAGTCGCTGCACTTTGGGGTAACTATCCGTGAGTTTGGCGCTGAATTGGTAGCTGAATCTCAGTTTGATTTGCAAGGTTTGAAACCTGCACATCATATCATATGCAATGTCATATCATATGCAATGGCCTTGCTGATCCCGCTTGCGGGCATTGTGGATCGTGATTTCGCTGGTACTTTGCAACCACGGTCATAGACAGTCCTTTGGATAAATTTTCCTACTGCCAAGACCCGAGCGAGGCTCCAACGGTCGCAGTGACGCTTAAACGTGGTACTAATAAACCCATCTCACAGCGTTATTGCCTTTCTGATTGGGTATCGAGGACACGCTGATCGTTCTTGTGGCTGGCTCAGATCTGCCCAAGGGGTGTGCCGATCATAGCGCAACACAACAAGTGAGCTGGTCGGCCTATTCCAAATATTATTTGCAGACGTGCAGATCATGCAAAGTGGCATCTTGTGACATCCTATTACGTGGCCAGTGGAGCTTGGGCAGAGTGGACAGCAGCTGTTTTCAAACATTGATTACTCCACGATGGTTGGTTTCGAGCGAGGTGCTCTGGGGTTGAATGTTGGGCATATCCATGTCGGAGTCTCCTGGAAGGCTGTCGTTCCTGCCCCGCACAGCCTGCAGAACAGCACACCATCCATGATCGTCGCATACCCACTTGCGATTGAAGTAAAGCCAATTAGGCTCGCCTGCGAAGACCGTTGCCTCACATGGGCCTGCGTTAATGAGGCTTCCCCCCAAGTTAGTCAGTATATTCTTAGCTGGAACCTGGCTGTAGAGCTTTATATAGATAGTTTTTTCTACTCATCCAAGACCCCGCCTTGGCATAAATGTGAATATAGGGTGGATTTGTAGTTGGAGATCCTTGTTTGTATTAAGGCGATGGAGATGTCTCATTGAGTAGTGCCGTCAAAGTGGCCGGCATCATTACCGTCAATTCATTGTTCTCGAAGTTGGCAAGGACAAACTTGAACGGAGTCTCCAACTTTTCGAGCTGAAGCTAGTCGACGAGCATGGGAAGCACCTTGCATCCCTGCACCAGTGGGATATCGATAAACGTGTCTTTAAGTCATTGGGTATCTCAGGCGGTTTGGCTGTAGCACAGATTTATCTGCTGCTCAGCTCCGCACTAGTTCAACATGTTGCACGTCTTGTGGATGTTCCTAATGCTTGTATGACCATGGGACTAATGACGGATGTCTTTGATTTTCATATTCGGCCGGAAGCTGTTCTGGTCCCAGAGAGATATGAGGTACACTGAGTTTGCGGTGTTCGAAACTCGGAAATGGAAATATGGGATGAAAGATGACGACATTCCGATGGAAAAGTCTGGCTATGGGTACTACCCATCCTCAGCGCCATATTCAAGCATCAGACTGACCACATTCTGATGTTCACCCTGGGCAGCACACTCGAGTGCTGTCATGCCAAACGAGTTTTTGCACTTCATATCAGCACCCTTGTCAAGCAGCAACATAACCAGATCCTCATACCCATAACTGGCAGCGTATATCAGTGCTGTATTGCCCTCATCATCTTGACAATTTAGATTAACACCACTTTTAAGTAGTAGCTGGACTATACCAACATGTTCTTGTAAAGTAGCCCAGATCAGTGGTGTGAAGCCCTCCTCGTCTCTGCACTCTAGACCAGCGCCACTATCAAGTAGTAGCCTGACCACATGTTCATTCTCCTGTGTGATAGCACACAGAAGGGGTATGGAATCATGTCTGGGGTCAGTGCCATCTCCATGCCCAGGATCAGCGCCCTTTTCAAGCAACAGTCTGACTACACACTCATGCCCTCCGGCGGCAGCATATGCCAGTGGTCTGCGACCTTGATCATCTCCACGCATAAGATCAGCCCCTTTCTCAAGTAGCAGCTTAACCACACCCGCTTGTCCATTTTTAGCAGCGTATATCATGGGTGTGAGACCAGCGTCATCGCTATCCTCGAGACCAGCACCGTTTTCAAGTAACAGTCCGACGACACCCTCATGTCCGTTTATTGCAGCATGGATTAGTGGTGTGCCACCACCATAATCACCACGCTGAACGTAAGCACCCATTGCAAGCAGCAGCCCAACCACATCCTCGTGCCCATTTTTGGCGGCATATATCACGGGTGTATAGCCGTAACAACCTTCACTGTGAATATCGGCACCCCGTTCAATCAATAATCTAACCACATCCAAATGTCCGGATGAAGCGGCACATATCAGGGGTGTTTGACCATCCTTATCTCCGTCTCTGCACTCTACATCAGCGCCCCTTTTAAGCAGTGCCTCTATAGCTGATTTATATCCATGTCGCGAGTACCATAACAGCGATGAGCCTCCGGAGACTTCAATATCATGTTTGTATAGTGGACCCATTTGTTGAATGGCGTAAATACGCGAACTTGCCCTTAATATAGAAAGAACATCCTCTGCGTTTGGTAGGCTTTCAATGATGAGAAGTAGTACCTCATTGGGAAGGTTGAGGAGAGACATTGTAAAGGCAAAGATAGCCTAGTTATCGAGCTACTTCTCAACAGTTCTAAGTATATTTGGCCATTTCCCTGATTGAAAAACAAATGCGGTATTCAATGTCTGGAGTGCAAGTATTCCATAAAAGAAAAGAGTTTGATGCGCTTCAGCTAAACAGATGATCACATGACCCATGTACACACTATACCAGACGCAGTAAAGGCCAGCTTGACCCGTGACCCGTACTTGTGTGGAGTAAGCTTCTTAGACCCACCGCTCCTCGCAAGGGTTCTTCATCCATGGACCCTGCCGAAGTAGGCTACGTATGTGACCCCATATACCCAGTCGTCTTGACCGCCTGATCTAACTACTGAGATTCAGATTGTGGACGGTCATGCTTTTAAAGCTATTCAGCTCTAAACAACTCGCTAATATCGCTCACCGCGCAAAGGAGCGAGATCCTCAGGTACGTGCACGCCTTTGTGAGCTCCATTCTATCGGCCGCGGTGCGAAAAAGATCAAGAATCTGTACTCACGGCTCTCGCTTTCCACAAGGAAATCCACGATTCCCCTTCAACCTGCGCGTACTAATAATACTACGCATTCCCGCTCAAACAGGCCTAAAAACTGACTTTTGATCAGCGTGCGCGTATTCTCCAGCTTGTGGATCAAAGAAATCTCTGGGTCAAAGACTTCGACTTTTGTAGTATGGAGCAGCACTGAGTGCTTGGTCAGTAGTCCGTTATAGAAACAAAGTTTGTATGATTGTGACATTGCTTTGGAAGGTGGGATACAATAGAGAACCCCTTTTACATAAAATCATCTCAACGTCTCCCCTAATAGAAGAAATTTTGTCTTGGCAGAAGTAGCGCTAACCTCGATATTCTCGAGCATTGCGAAAGGGCTGTACGGGTTGAGCATGTACTCCAACGTATAAATAAGATTAACCTACGCGGGGGGCGATGGCTGGACTCAGGATAGGCCCGATTAAAGTGAGGATCAGAGTATTCCCCGGCGGCGCATTGCATTGAATGCACATACTTGGCCGAAAGCAGATCCAGAGAGCTTCTCTTGCAAAAAGCCTTGTCCATAGCATCTTGTCCATGTATATAGGGTTGTAGTAGCGGTAGCAGAAGTGAATGTCGGCGCTCTATCAAAGGAAATGTCAAGCAGCAAGTCGAGCGAAGTTATTGATCTGGAGAATGTTGGCCATGTCATTGAGAGAAATAGCAGTGTTGACCTTAATAATAAATGCTAATATCTACGCTCTTCCTCTTTGACTACTATTTCTGCCGCTCTTTTCATTCTCATATTGCACCACAGCAGATTAGCATGATCCACCGCATCGAGTAAATCCGAATTTCTCCCACACATGCACATAGCAATAATGAGTAGCTTTGATACTAGATTGAATGGCGCTCTCGATGTCGCTGTTGCGAAAGTACTTGTGTCAAACTTTCAGTAAAGAATACGTCTCCACATCGCTTTCACAAGCCTCCTATGTGGTTAGTTGTCTTGACATGAGTCTCCTCCGCGTTGACACTGCAAGCACAGCAGTTTGCCCCAACAAAGGTTACAGAGTTTGCACTTATCACAGGAGCGGTGTTTCGCCCGTCACAATTGCCTTGGCCGTGCGATCCGGTCTCCGAAGCACTTGTATTCACACAGGGCCATTGTTGTGAGATGAGACTACGTGGTTGACGCCACGGGGCACATGCGCCTAAGGCCGTTAAGACTAGCTGCAGGGCATGTTGGGGAGTGAAATTGGAGAAGGCCCAGAGCAAGAAAACTCTATCTGTCCATTTTTCGGCGTTTTTACCGACGTAGCATGTCTTCAACGTATGCGATTAGGCTCGGGACTAGGTACCGCAGCGGGGCCTGTGGGTCTTCCTCGGTGATTCCACCGACACAATTAGAATACGAAAGGTGGGGTGTAATAGGAATCAGTAGCTTCTAAGATAGTCTAATGCAATATATTGCCACTCTGGTATGTTGTGCGCAGTGAACGATAACACTTCAGATAATGTGGGGTAGGTGGTCCGGGGTAAGAGTCCGGGGAGAAATCTGGGGTATTTAGTCATTGATCTAGCCTTCAGTAATATCTTCTGGTCCATAATATATGTAATAAAGAAATTATAAGAGCCAGGGCAATTCCTCCCATGCCTCCTGTTTAACTGTTGTTATAGCTGGCCCATTTTCTATCATTGTTCTCCTGCCTATCCTCATCACGGACTGTATTCCTTTCCGAGTGGAAGGACGGAGCAAGGCCGTCGTTCTCGCCACACATCATACTGATTCATACATAACTAGCGATGGGGACTGGTCATGGCAGTCCCACTGTCGCCGGTGGTCAGGCAATTGCATACGGTCCCACCGGGTACAAAGGGATAATCAAAGAACCTCGCATATTCGGGCTAGCATGCTTCGCCTCAATAGGTGGGTTTCTGTTTGGGTATGACCAAGGCGTGATATCTGGTGTGCTTGTCATGAGCAGCTTTGTGAGTCATTGTCTTGTGCATTTGATATCATATCATATAAAACGTCTCCAATCCTGTGTTAACACCTGTGTCCCGACCCAGGCAGAGCATTTTCCAACCCTGACCGAGAACGCAACCCTACAAGGATGGCTCGTTTCAATCATGACCTTAGGTGCAATGTGTGGGGCTTTTGCAAATGGTCCCATCAGCGATAGCCTGTCACGCCGATGGTCGATCTTATGTGCCAACATCGTCTTCCTGATCGGCTCCGTCATCCAATGTGCAGCAGAAAACGTGGCGATGTTGTTCGTTGGTCGCTTCGTATTTGGCTGCGCAGTTGGGATGTTGGCGATGGTTGTCCCTCTCTATCTTTCCGAGATTGCGCCCCCAAATATCAGAGGCGCATTGGTGGCCTTGCAACAGCTCTCGATCACGCTAGGTATTATGAGCAGCTTTTGGATCAATTATGGAACACAATACATCGGTGGTACCGGTGCGGGACAAAGCCAGGCTGCTTGGAGAATCCCTTTCGCCTTGCAATGCTTACCTTCAGCTATCCTTGCGATCGGTACCTTCTTCCTTCCCTACAGCCCCCGTTGGTTGATGAATAAAGGTATGTGGAATTGACGAATAGATACTGGCTCATCTAACTGACGTTCTGGTAGGCCGAGAAGAGGAAGCAAAGCAGGTCTTAGTCCGCCTAAGACGGCTTCCTGCTACTGACTACAGACTCACGCTTGAATTTCTCGAGATAAAGGCTGCGCGGGTGTTCGATGAGGAGAGTAGGCTGGCAAAGTATGGCGACAACTGCTCACGGTTCCATATTGCCTGGAATCAATATAAGGAGCTCTTCACGGTACCTCACCTACGGAGGCGTACAACAATAGCATGTCTACTCCAGATTCTCCAACAATTCACGGGCATAAGTAAGTTCCTTTTAGCCCTACAGCGGCCTATCCACTAACACTATCAGACGCGGTTATATATTATGCCCCACAATTCTTCGAGGCCATCGGCTTGAGAGGTAACTCGGTGAATCTGCTCGCGACTGGAGTCGTAGGCATTGTATTCTTCATCTGCACCATCCCAGCAGTTATGTACTTGGACCAGTGGGGCCGGCGGAAAACCCTGATCCTGGGATCTATCGGGATGTCGATCGCCGAGCTGATCGTGGCGACCTTGTATGCGGTTTACCAAGACCGGTTTTCCGAGCACCCAGCTGCCGGCTGGGCCGCTTGTGTTTTTGTCTGGGTCTATATCGGAACATTTGCGTTCAGCATTGCCTGTGTGAACTGGGTGATGCCATCGGAAATGTTCCCCCCGGCGACGCGCGGTAAAGCTGTTGGAGTGGCGATTGCCGCCAACTATCTCTCAAATTTCATCGTGGCGCTGATCACACCGAGGATGCTCCAATCTATCACCTTCGGCACGTTCTACTTCTTCTTGGTGTTTTCTATCACGCTCGGAGTATGGACTTACTTCTGTGTTCCCGAGACGAATGGTGTTCCAATTGAGGAAATGGATACATTGTTTGGTGGCAATGAGGGTGAAGCGGACCTACAGCGGATTGCGAGTATTAGGGCGAGGCTAGGATTCGAAACTTCGGAAGACGGAAAGATGGTGCTGGAAGAAACCAAACACGACAGTGTAGAACATTGCGAACGCGTAGACTAGGCAGGCGGACCGCGCAGTTGGACATACAGGTCAGGATTGATACCGTGGTCAGCAATTCCAAGCTGCATAACACTGACTATATACTGTCAGGAGACCATTCATGACGCACCCGTGAAAGGCCTTCTCATGGGAAAGCTCAGATCGAGGATACAAAGCATTCATAGTCTCCCCGTGATGGTTTCATGGTAAATCTATTAAAGCAGTGGTCGAGTTTCATAACGAACATGAATCTTGTACTACAATGACTTATGTTCCTTACGCCTCAACCAACAGTATAAACAGACTACCAAGGAAGTATTTTATTAAAGTACAAAATACGCATAAAAGGCTCTACGAATCGATGTGAAATAGACAAAAGTCCAAGGATCCCACCAAAACAAGTGACCGATATGTATTACACAATATAACTCTGCATTCTTTTGCGCACCACAACTAATTGCGAATAATCTCTCTCCCATCCAGCCAATCCATAAACCAAGCATAGCACATCAGGACCCTTCGCCTCCATGACCGCGTCCAGAAGAAGTTGCCAGATCTCCAACTAAGCCATGCACCGTAGCCAGTGTACTCGCGCTGCCCTTGCACCACACCGTCCCAGGCACCCGTGTATGTTACCAGTGACCGCTGCTGATATTTAAATGGTCGAGTATCCTTGAGACCAGAGTTGAAAAGCCGAATGAGATAATCCGCTTTTTGGATTGCAACTTCGGCCGTTGTCGGTAGTGTTCCACCCTCAATATCTGCCGCATCGCCCATTGCAAACACATTCGGTATCACGTTGCCATCTGGTGAGAAGACGTTAAGATGATCATCTGTCAGGATTCGGACAAGGCCATGTTCGGTCTTGCGGAGTTGCAGTTGGTCGACCAGCGGGATTGATCTGTTTCCGGTGGCCCAAATGAGCATCCCGTAGCCAGTGATCCCAGATTCCCTGGTCTCAATGGTGTCCTTTGTCACGTTGACAATGTGGCAGTTCAGCTTGACCTTGACCTTGTTGGTTTTCAATGCGCTGCAAGCGTATTCTGATAACTTTTGGTCAAATGGGGCCAGAATCTGGGGTGCGACATCGATCACCGAAACGGACGTCAGGCCCTTGAGGTGTGGGAATAAGACTCCCAAATCGCCTTCGAAAAGATCGGTTAATTCAGCGGCCACCTCGATGCCAGTGGGACCGCCGCCAACAATCACGATATGGAGCAGCTGCCTCTGGCGCGCCTCCGAGGTCCCCGGCAATGAAGCCATCTCCAGGATGTCATTCAGACGAGTCCGCACAGTATTTGCATTGGCCACAGTCTTGACAAAGATGGCGTTCTCCGCCACCCCAGGGATACCGAAGGTGTTGCTTCGACAGCCTGGCGTGAGGATCACACGGTCATAAGATACTTCGAAACGATCCTCTTTCAGCTCTTCAAATGCGGGTTGACAGATGAGCACCTGCCGGCTGAAGTCAATGTCGACCACGAAGGCCTTGATGTATTTGGCATGAAAGTCCTTCCGCCGGATGGGCTCATGGGCCAGACGGGGGTCAAACAGCCCACAGGCCGCACTGGCGAGGAGGGGAGTCACTGCAGACGTGTTGTCCGGCGCAATGAGGGTGATATCGTATTTTCCGTGGTCGATGCCGTATCCAAGTCGATAACCACCCCATCCACCGCCAATGATGACTACCTTTTCCTTGCTAGACATTGTTGATTTGTGGTCTGATGTTGGGGAGTGGTGCAGAAAGAGATTGCAGAATGAAAGTCACCTTCCCCTGAACGACCTTTATAGTTCACACCGGGTATGCATTAGAAATACCTTGTCGATCTATGCAGAATATTCCTGACATCATGACTCCTTGTCCCGAACTAGCAGATTAGAGTCATCGTCGGGAACACACGAGGGAACCGAGGCGAGGTGGTCTGACAGATTTTGCCACGTAAACATGGTACTGGCCTAGAGGTCTCTCTCAAGCTGGTAGGTTCAGGTAAGGGATGGACGCGCGAGTTGTGTGCTGGTATGGATGTACCTGCGAAACCTAGAATCGTGAAGTTAAACTTAAGCTGTCATGAATGCTTGGCAGCTGTCGGCCGAGCGTGCTTCTGATTGGCTCAATACTCGAACCCAAATCGGCAATCCTCCGCCCGCACTAGCGTGCATCGATGATCTTCAAGTTGTGCCCTATATCAGGGGAAGATGATGTGGATTCATTCTCTCTCAGCCATCTTACCCATGCCTATTTGGGTCCCCGACTCAGGACTGTTAGGGTTATGGAAATTCTAGCCTCCATGACAACGGGTCCAGCGCCATGTTTAACTTTAAAATGACAAGCTGAATCTCTGTGTCTGCCGCTCCCCACATTCTCCACCACGATAACTCCGATTAAATCCTTTAAACCCTCTATCATCGACGACTCCAATGCTCCCTTTTCACTTGGTAGACGTCATTTTGTTTGTCATGATACTTGCGTCACAAACGTGGACACCAGGGACCAAGTCTATATAAGTTCGACCATTTCGAACCTAGAACTTCTTCACTCATTTACTTCCACCTTCAAATCAATTGCCCTAAAAAAGAAACAATCATTTCAAAGGCAAAAAGTCTTCATTATGTCGAGTACCGTTGGTAAAGTGAGTTCTCCGCTCCCAAGTCTTGATTCCCAATACAGCCTTCAAGCTTTCAGCCTTCTGCACTGGACGATGAGTAGCACTCTTGACCTCCTTCTCAATCAAAATCAATGTTATATTATGATATGCGCCCCGCGAATATTGTGCTAACTTGATATGATAGACCATAACTTGCAAGGTAAAGACGTTTGCAGCATATCTTCTAGATCATTGTGGCTGATAATATCAGGCTGCTATCGCTTGGGCTGCCGGCGAACCATTCTCTATTGAGGATGTTGAAGTTGCCCCTCCGAAGGCCCATGAAGTTCGGATTAAGATTATCCACACGGGTGTTTGTCACACGGGTGCGTCCTACCACGTTGGATACATATGACCCAAATCTGTATTCTTGTTTCACATTCCTATTTGACTCATATCGGCTAACATGGCCGTGGCCACAATACAGATGCCTACACTCTGTCTGGTAAGACCCCGAGGGAGCCTTCCCTGTTATCCTGGGCCACGAGGGCTCCGGTATCGTAGAGTCCGTTGGTGAGGGCGTAACCACGTCAAGTCCGGCGATCAAGTGATCGCGCTCTAGTTAGTGATTTCTCTGATCTCACTTACGTTACGAACCCTCGCTTATGAATAACCAGTACCCCAGAATGCGGCGAGTGCAAGTTCTGCAAATCCGGGAAGACCAACCCGTGCCAAAAGATCCGTAACACGCAGGGTAAAGGAGTGATGCCCGACGGAACGTCTCGCTTCAGAGCACGCGGCAAAGATATCCTGCACTACATGGGAACGTCGACCTTCTCTCAGTATACCGTTGTGGCCGATATCTCGGTCGTGGCTGTTACGACGAAAGCACCGACAGATCGTGCCTGTCTGTTGGGCTGTGGCATTACTACTGGCTATGGTGCTGCCACCGTCACCGCCAATGTAGAGCAGGGATCTAATATCGCCGTGTTTGGCGCTGGGTGTATTGGTTTGTCGGTGATTGAGGACGCGGTGAAGAACAAAGCGGGTAAGATTATTGTGGTTGATGTCAATGATGATAAGGAGCAGTGGGCGCGCAAATTTGGCGCGACGCATTTTATAAACCCCACCAAGCTCAAGAACGGGAAGACTATTCAGGAGGAACTGATCGAGCTCACTGATGGAGGATGTGATTATACCTTCGACTGTACTGGAAATGTGGGTGTGATGCGTGCTGCTCTTGAATCCTGCCACAAGGGCTGGGGTGAGAGTATTATTATCGGTGTTGCTGCGGCTGGCCAGGAAATTTCCACTCGGCGTAAGTTTACTCAATGTGCTGACTGTCTATATATGATCACATTGCTGACTAGTTATCTAGCATTCCAACTAGTGACCGGCCGGGTGTGGAGGGGTTGCGCATTCGGTGGTATCAAGGGTCGATCTCAGCTCCCTGGTCTTGTCGATGACTACGTCGCCGGCTACCTCAAGGTGGATGATTACATCACTCATCGGGAGTCACTGGGGACCATCAATACTGCTTTCCAGCATATGAAGAGTGGTGACTGTATTCGGTGTGTGTTGGATATGAAAGTGTAAAGTTGGCGCGATAGGGTATATCCATGCGTACAGTGCGCAAAATTTGGCTTCAGGAGTAAATATAAGAAATATAACTTTCCTCAATGACGGGAGTACGGTGTTGTCAATTTAGTAACATGATGAACATGAGGACCTGCGAGCTTGGCGCTGAAGATGGCTCCTCTTTGCAGTCCCATCCAGGCGTCCCTCCTCGACCTCCCTGGTCGGGTGCTTATAACGTGCCCTCTCCCCCTCTCTCGGTCTTCTTCCATTTTCGCGGTTCTCTTCGTATCTCCAAACCCCCGATACCCAGAGCAGCTCTGCGAGATTTGCTGCTTGTGTCTCCAGATTCCACCCTTGATCATTCATCTTGGCTTTTCCACATGGCACGCCCACTTATTCTGTGGCTCAGGGTGAGGAGCACCAATACTGGACTGATCCCATTCTTTGCGAGGAAGCTCGAGCCAGGTTAGGACAGTTTTGTAACTTTGATGAATAGCTTCAAATGGCAAACCCAATACTCTAAAAGATGTCGCTGTCGTTGAACACTATCGGCGAAAGCGAGTGTGGATATTCCCTGGTGCAAGCCCGAAGTCCTCAACACACCTCTCCTGTGACCATATGAGCGCACTCTGTATGGTTACGAGCTTTACGACTCTCTAGCGATGACTCCTAGAACAAGTCGGGAAGCTCTGAAAGAACCGGGTGGAGATGCTTGGGTTGAAAACCATGTCAGACATTCGAACTTTCGTCGTTGGACGGCAAATGAGATAAATCGTCTGTTCTTCTTGCGCTAAATAAGAAAAAGAAATAATCGGATACCGTGAAAACGGGATATCTTGACCTACCCGGGCTCATTAGCAGTGTTAATAGCCTCCGGAAAAAAAAAAAAAAAAAAAAAAAAAAAAAAAAAAAAAAAAAAAAAAACAAAAGCCTACCAATCACAATTCTTTGGACGTGATCTTTCACATGCCGTTCTTCTTCGACCGCCTCAGGATGATCAAACAGGGGCAAATGTGCTTGAAGTTAGGGGACGGAGACGCGCGTTTCTGTAGTCCTTCATCTGTCAGAGGACACATGCCTCGGATCAAAACATATTCAAGATCATATAAAGAGCAAGCGTGCAGTATTGTAGAGGTGGGCGAACAAGGCTTCGCAGTATTCGTCGGTCAATGGTTCTATCCTACTGAAGACGATACAGGATGTACTACCTGAGATTCATTATAAGATCCTGTGTAGAGTACCTTGCGAAGCCTCTTAATATTCCTCTTGCTTTTTAGGTCGTATACCTCTTATCTATGCTGCATTCGAGGTACGGGTTAAGTTTGGAGAAGGTTATACACAGAGTATAGCCCGGTGGTCTTGCTATGAGCACCTTTAGCCGACATACCAGATTAATTATCATCGAGAAAATCTACAGTCGCCATCGAGATGAATCAAGATAATGGCATACCTAACCCACATAAAGGGCTATTCAATCGGCGACCAGAAGTCCGGGATTACAGGGAAAAGAAAACGGCGGCCTCAAATGGCCAGAATAGTGATTACTTTGAGCGTCAATCTCAGAAGCCCTTATTTTCTAATTAATAATGATGGTTTGATACCGAAAGCTGCTCAACATCCTCACCAGCATCGCCATGCGAAAAGAAGCTGCTAATATTGGAGCTCTTCCTCTTCAACCAGCGCTTCCACCACCACTCGCCCTGCTGATCCTGGTGCACATCACACGGCAGGAGAATAGCATGATCCAAGGCGTGCGGTAAACCACGGTGTCTGCCACGCACCTGCATAGCAATGATGATCAGCTTCGACACCGGGTTGAACTGCGCACTCAGACTCGTCTCCGTCTTTGGATATCCCAACGACAGTCCCACGGTTCCGTACGCGGAGACGATCTCGAACAGAAGTGGGAAAAGCGAGAACGCGAAATCACGGCCGTGGGTTTGTTGGATGCGCTTGCCCTCGGTGACGGAGATGAGGAAGAAGCCCAACATCACGTACCACAGGTCGAACCCGAGTTGCCGCTGAATATGCGCGGCCAGGCCGTGTGGGTTGGGCTTGTCTTCGTCGTCGTAGATGCCGAGGCTTTTCTCTTCGTAGACGTTGGTTTTTCGGATGGCGATTGCAATCGGGAATGCTGAGATGTACATCATTACTACGAAGGAGACTTGCACTGCTGGGTGCAGGGTGCCTAGAGAGGTGATTGAGAAGCCGGCGGTTCGGGTGGAGGCAATTTGGAATAGCCCGTCTACGAAACGGAGGCCCGGGGAGAAGGGATTGCTTTGTGGGTTCTGTAGGGTGGCAGGATTGCTTAGTCGATATAACAGTGGATATAATGTCCAGTGGGAACTCACCTCTTGGAGTGTGTAAAAAATGAACAGGTCCAGAGCGTTGATTAGGAGGAGGACACCTGATAATCTCCAGGTCTCTGGTCCGGGGAAGAGCATCGTGAAGCATCGTCGCGGATGCTCGAGAAGGTAACGCAACTCATCGTCTAAAGGAGATCCGTATCTTGTGAATTTAGATAATAACCAGATGATGAAGCGTAACATGCACGGAAAGCCGGTGTTCCCGATGACCACTAGAAAGGTCATCACTAACAGGGGAAATGCAGCGTTCCGGAATGAAGCCATTGAGTCGGGGCTCAATGTGTACCCTAGATCATGGAATGCAGACCCAGCGGTAAATACCGCCCACCACGGCCGATTTAAGCCCATGTCCTTGACCATCGTCCCATATTTTGAGTCCGTCATAATCCACGGAATGAACAGTATAATCCCAAGTAGGTGAAAAGCCAGAAAGTAGCAGATCAAGATAACCATCAACGTTTTCAGCGCCCTGTATTCAATCCCCCCCAGCTCCTCCTTCTGATCCTCATCCCAGTCAGAATAACTCGCAATCGAATGCTGCCACATCAACGACGGCAAGAAAGGCATGCTGGGGCTGTCCGTTCGTGGGAAACCTTCATTGACAGCCTCGGAAAACGAGCGACGGCGAGAAAAGGAAGACCGTCGCTTCTGTCTGGCTTCATAATCCCGGTCAGATTCGTAAAAGGTGATCCGTGGGCTCGAGGGACCTATGGCAGCTGGTTTGAAAGTTTGGTAACCAACAGGGGACTGAGGCTCGGTGTGTGTCGGGGGGGATGCTCCAGGGGAGATTTCCTCGTCCGTACTTCCGAGTAAGGGCTGCTCTTCATCATCCTTGTCGGAAGAGTCGAACGCAGTAGTGGTCGTATCCGTGGTATCGGTGATAGTCCTGTTCAAGCCTATCGGTCGTCGGGCCTCAAAGTCAAGAGCCTGGTTCATCCGCTGGCGTTGGCTGTGGCATACTGCTTTGGCATCACGGATGGCACTCTTGAAGCGCTTCCGAAACCAGTAGATCCTGATCAAAACCAGCAACGAATGAAGGAACACAGGATTTGTGACCATGGGAACCAGCCATAGCGTTATTTGTTGCGATATATGCAGATCTTTGAGGTCTATGGGGTTAAGTCCGGTTTGAGTCGCGGCACCAGAAGCGAGCAATAAGGCATCGACAAAACTCAGACCCCCCGGAATATAAAGGATGATTGAGGCTAGCAGGGCCCAGATGATGATATAATAGTAATGATGTTGGAGTCGTAAGGGAGAGGAATCAGCTTGTGGCTCATGGTAGGGGGGCATGGAGGGAAGAGGGGCTAGTTGCGATACACCCTCCAAACGGTCTGCGGCGCGGATGCAAATGAGGGGAGGGAAGAATTCACAATCGTGACAATGGGTGAGAGCGACATGCCTAAATTAAATTAAATACTGTGGGATCATCGTGAAGTGAGGAGGTCAAAGTTGAGTGGCTGCGGATAGCCTGAGAAATGCCTCATTCTCATGGCTCCAATGGGTTTGGCCGGCACTACGTCCTGTTTCTATCAACCCGAGAGAAAAGTATGTAACTGTAGCTGCTGTGGGGCTTTTATAGGCTGGAAGTACTCCGTACCAAACATTTTGCTCGAAAATAACCTGACGCAATTGTGCGACAGAGGCAACAGCTGAACGAAGGGAGGCGAATTCTTAGGGCCAGACCCAATGATTGCTCCGTTTAATCGCTCATTCCTCCGCCATTGACATCAACGAATTCTCCCCGGACCCATGGATCAGCAACCTTATTCCGTATAAGCATAAGCGAGGGAGGAAATCCGATGAGGGAAATCTAAGAAAATATTCAGATGGAAATAGAAACGTAACTATACTGCAATCTTGTCTATATGGTGGTCCCAGCACGTGACGAAATTATATATAAACTTGCAAGATTGTTAACGTGACCAGACTACCCCTAAGGTCTCCCTATCCTCCTTTCACGCATTGATCCACAACGCTTCATACATCCTGACGGGTAATAATATGACTGGCTCATATGGAATACCTGTGCACTTTGGAATCCATGGACATAGTGGTGTAAGAGCTCTAGCCATTGTGAATACAGTGATGAAGACAGTGGAGCGTCTTTTTCTGGCATGAAACAGTAGTCTAGACAACCGATTCGATATTTCGTATGAGAAACAAAAGTCCCTTGTATCCCAAAACAATGCAAGCAGAGACGTAGTGGTAGAAGTAAGAGTATGTGGGTTCTGCTCTTCCATTATTCACTGTCCACAGGACATGCTCGACAATCATCCTCAGCTGTAATTCACCATCCGTGCTCCCCACCAGTACATAGCTACCAATCCTAACTCCTTATTACTCTCCTACCTACCCTCTGTATTTACTCCACGTGTTGCTTTTGCTATTGCTAGCTCTTCACCATGGCCGAGTCACCCGCTAGTATCATGAAGCTATCTGTACGTGAAGCAAATAAACAAACTACGGTTATCACAAACTGATACAAACCAGCTACCTCTAGCGAATGAAGACCTGGGGCGTCTGATTAGACGTATCGAGCAACATTGTCCATCCGAAAACACTCTCACCGTTACTTTCTCGCAGGAACACGTACAGTTTATCTCTGTTAAAAAAGCTAGTATACAGATCCTAACACTACAGAAGGCCTCACAGGTACACGTCAACGATGGCGCAATTACCAAACCCATAGCAAAGACTAGACGCGTGAAGGTACGTCGCGCCCTCCACCGACGTTATTCGCCTCCGGGTGATGAATGACAAAGCGACTGGCTTGTAGAAATCTTCAACCGTGAAGCAAGAGATCTTACCCGAGAACAACAACAAGGAAGCCCACAAACATCCAAAGAAATCCTCCGTGCAGGCGTTAGGAATGATAAACGTCGCAAACCTTACTGAACAGGAGACAGCTGACCTGATCATGATTATGTGTCCAGCCGACTTTGCAGGCGTGAAATGCAATCAGACAGATTGCAAGTTTCTCAGGCGATGTGAGGTGAGTTCACTGTTGTCATTCCTTGACTGATACAGCTTGATATTCATCTAATAATGTCTGCGGGTTGACAGTCAATGCAAGAGCATGAATCGATCAGTTGTGCCATGGTGAGATGCACCTATATTCACGGTTTAAAGGTCTCGTGTCCGAAGATCCTCACGGATAGAGGATGTGTTACATTGTTTCTCTCCAGGCTTAGCCCGAGTTACTGTCAGTTCGGCCACGACCATCGTGCGGCGAGGTTATTCAACTACAAGGAAGGCTCTGCGTGTCACGGCGTGCTGAATTTGGAGACTAAAAAGAAACGCCGGCTGGCTGGTCCAGGACCAGCCGGCTTTGGGTTGGTACCTCGGGCTGGCGCAATTTGATGCATAAGGGGAAGCAAGGATCGCAAATATCTGGAGGAATAGTGAGGTTGATGATACTTGATACGCAGAAGCGATGCCGAGGGTCTCTTTCCTTCGCCTGGAATATAAGGCCCGTGGCTTCAATTCATCGTAGGTGATTGACGGGGAGTTGAGGATGTATTAGCATGTGGACACGATCGAAGGAGCGCCTTGTATCTGATGTCTTCAGGAACTGTCATCGTGCTACTATACCTTGATACCACGCCATTTGTACCTTGCTACAGTGTAGACATCGAGGGTCAATAGTCAATCAAGGCAATTCATACTATCGTCTTTGAAATGAGCACACGCACTTCATGATATAGCAAGAGCGTCATATAGTACCATAGAGATTATGGATCCCGTTTTCATCCCACTATTGAGATCCGTACATTATTGCTGTAGGTGATTTACTACTGACAGGAAATCCAATATCGGGAGTGGAACGGCTTTTTATTGTATTAGTTAGTACTAGATATAGTTCCTTTTAGATCCGCTGCGCTAAGAAGGGTCTTCGTGCAGCCAAGATCTCTTTTGGAGTACGACCAAGCACCCTACATGGCTAACACATCCTGAACTTTGGAGGCCAAAAGGCACAGGTAACGTCACAAGGAAGATTCATGAGGTGTCCAATGAATACAGCTTTTCTTGTTCTTTCCGTCCTTCCCACCGTTGCAACGCGTCCAGTCACATTCCATAATATCTGCAGAATCAGCAATTTTGCTGTCTGTTCATGAACGGAAACAAACGAGCATCAGGATCGCCGTCAGCCACCTGTGTGGTCTTTTCCTAGACGTCAACGCGAATGAACACGTCTTTCTTCTGAAAATCCTTTCAGTTCTCAATCAGCTTGTAGTTGCACATTCCCGGCTGTGGAGGTTGATAAGGAAACCAAACGAGATTGATCAGTGACAGTGAGAGTGAACAAGGTGTGCAATAAAGGCCACCCGATGGGAGCTGGGTAGCTAAAGAAAGTCGTTGTGTGGCCGGGAGCATAGGCTTCGTCCTACAAGAGGGCTGTTATTCCGAAGAACGCCCTGCTGTTGTCTTTCTCTTTTCTTTTGCCTCCTGCTCTCTTTTTCTCTTTGCTTTACGCCCTGCCTTTCTTTTAGCCACCGAATCCTCTAGAATTCTTTTGGCGAAATCCAGTAGTCCCATATGTCTCGCGTGGAGTGTCTGCCAACCTTCAGACAGCTGCCGTTTTCCAGACGCGATCTATTCGCTCTCGTCGAGGCAAAAGACGGCCTTTGAGACTATAGGCTGATTTGAAAACATGAAAGATACATTTCAAATTGCTATGTGTCACCCAGGGTCACTAATATTCGTGTACTGCCGGACATTGCTTCCTCATCTTGTCCACTAGGACCTGGCTCTGTATTCATCCTAGTCGCCTGCGAGTCTGTCTCCACATTCTTTGTCCGCCTCCGCTAGCTTTGGTGAGTGGCACATTAGCTGTATGCTTCAGAAAGCTAAGGTCTGAGCACCTCCCCGAGTTGGTGACTGTCCAGTGTATTGGTACAACATACGCTTCATGGCCTTGAGCCGTATCGGTTGTTAGGACCTTTGGGGGCTAATCGAATGCCACGCCATTTCTTCGGCAAAGCTTCTGCAGGGCCACAATGTACATGCTCCTTTGTGCCAGGTATGGCACGAGCAATGTGAGGGTATAGCCCTACACAGACAGACCACGTTCTGTAAGAGTCATGTCTCTGTACATGTTCTTCAAGTTATCCGTGACATGCTGTTCCCATCCCGGGTCACCGTACCAGTAATCGATACTCCGAGGAGATAACAGCTACTGCTGCGTATGTCCTGTTCGGAATAGCGTATCCAGATGCACTGTTTAAGGCCATTCAGACAGGCAGATACTATTGGTGGAGTGCCCATTCTTCATTTTGCTATCGTATGCGTACCTGCTGGGGAACTCCGAGAGCTCTGGCCTCATTCGATGTTGGATGTTCAACGATACCCTGTGTTCTGTGGACTGAAGAGCTTTTCGCATAACAGTCGTCTTATTTGCGAGGCGAACTCATTGAAAAATTCCCCTTCCGAGCTCAGTACGGTAGGCCCCAGCTGGAACCTGTCCCCAAAACTAAGGATTCCCTTGATATCTTGAGCCCTTTTGAGGACAGTGATAGGAATCCAGGCTTGAACCTCCAGACATTGACCATCCTGATCTGCAATAAGATGATGCCTCGGGATGTTCATCTTACATCCATACTTCCGGACGATATCTGAATGTACCAATTGGGGGTACAAAGCAGAATTCTCGCTGTATGGACAGCCTTTCGGACAGCATTTGCAGGGCTCCGGTGAATAGATCATTGTTTTCTTTTATTGCCTCAACTTCATCCTGCAAACACTTTCCCACATCCTCTTGCTGGGACTTACGAAGCAGATGTCGTTTCATACAGTCAGTGTATATGGCGATAGCATTCTCTGCTTGTCTTCGTTGGGATTAGCGACCTCGTCGCTTTAATACTGCGCATCGTCGAGCAAAGCTACATCCTGAAGATGATCACTTCGCCGTGAGAGTTTACCATTAGGACGCTTTAACGCGCCATTTCTTGAGTTACATGAGAACAGGAACTTCTCGTTTCTGCCTTCAAGTTCGTTGGCGACGCCCCGAATCCAGGTGTGAAAGTCATGAGCATTGAGACCGATCAATACAGTCTTCGAAAATGAGTCGAAAGGCGGCAGGTAAAGAAAGACAGCCTCACGTACCTCTCAAGGATTCGAGACTCAAGACAGATTTACTGATCGATGTCGTGGCATGACAGCTCAGTAACAGATATACCTTTGCTAGTCATCAGAGTGGCCAATAAACTTGCAACCATTTTAAAGATATTGCCGACGTGGTAATTGGAGTACCCTAACGGGACACTTGTGCGTTGTTGAGGCCTTGCATAAAGCCGACCCATGTACCAGGGGCCTCCTGGTCGCTCTCTGTATGTATCACCATCACCCTGTGGTTCTGAACGTAACGTTTTTCGCTTTTCCATTTGCGACTGAAGGAACTGCAGGGCTGGAACAGTGCTGTCTAGATCGGACAGCTGGCTCTCTAGGGCCAAAAAAGGAGCCTTATATGGGGCAATCATTAAAACCCGGTACATAAGTCTCTGGCAAAGTACGGCCATCACTGCTTGAACACTGGTCTTGCCACATCCGAAGATGTTTTCGATGGATGCAAATGCGGCCGGAAGTCTCTTCAGGAGATGAAAGGCTGCGATTTGCGAGTCTGTCCACGGATTCATTGACAGGATATAAGTATACGCTGCCGTAAGTTCTTCTTGCAAGACCCATGGAACATGTGACAGGGCTGCAGCATGGTGCATAGTTAACCCATTGTTCAAAAGCACCGGGTGCCACTGCGAAGTATCTGGTGAGCAGAGAGTATAGATTGCCTTGATCTGAACTATCACGTTTCGATCAGTGACAGGAAAGTCCAAGGAACAGCCGTAGAATTTCCGGCTATTGTGAGCCCCATACGGATTCAGATATAGGCACTTGTTCTTGTCTACTTTGCGGGTAGGTGATGCAATAAGGTGACTTGGGAATGGCAAATCCAGCGCCACGTCTCTTCAGTCCATGTTGCCAGTTAATGGTACACGGGGTTCCTTCGCATGCTAATGCATGAATGGCTTGGATGGCGTGTGGAGTCGTTGCTTCGTTCAGACGTTTTGAGAAACTAAGCGCAGCGACTAGGTTTTTGGTGCTATTGTCGAAGCTAAGAAACGTTATTGTATGCATCACACCGATTAAGCGTTTCACCTGGATCAATGAGAATTGATGTTCCAGGTAAGAGTCGTAGATTAGTTTGACTCTGGCTTCGCCCGTGTTATGGAAATACTTTTCGGCTGGTACAGAAATTATGCCGCCTTCGCCTTAATCACGCTGTACGTCGCTTGCGAAGCTGTCCATGTTGAGTAAGGAGAGACTTCCCCCTGTTTCTGTATGGAAGTCCATAGGGTGACCTAGTGGTCTCCGTATATTTTTTCAAACCAATCCCTAGGCCAGGTCTTCAAGCTCTACGCATCTGCTTCCTCCAATGTCAGATGCATACGACATGAAAAAGTCTGTCGCCTCATTGTTTGTGAATGACAGCAGGTGATCCAAAACCGTGACCGTTTCTGGTTTTTCGTCTCCAGACCATAAAATTTCCCTGGGCCATAATGAAGTCAGTGGCTCTACCGTTGGTCTGAAAACTCCGGCGTTGCTCGGCGGCCCGAGGCGTCTCCATGCTGGAAGACTTTGGTTGCAGAATCCAGCCTTCCTCCCTTCTCGCAAAACAAAAAACTGAACCCCAACATTTCCGCATGATTGCCGTTCAGTTGTAGCATGACAATGCTCCCGTTATGAGAGACCTCCTGATTAGAGGGTATGAATGAGCCCCCGCCTAGATCCACTGTAACGAGAATGGGTGTTGGTCCTGGATAGTCGGACCTTCTGCATGCCGTGATTGGAAGAAGGATATTTGGAGCATGGGACTCTCGGTTGGAAGCCTGCCTGGCTATATTATATTTACCAGATTGGGGAAGATATGACGTTACTTCTGGCTTCAGGTTCCTCTACCATATGTCCTGGACCACGACATTGGAGCACAGGGCTTCTCGGGCAGGCTGAACATGTCTTTACGTATGGACATAGTATAACACGCAGTTGCTGGCGGTCTGATTCGGCTAGATCGACCACCTCGATGCCTGGGCAGGTAGAGGTGACTGGTGCTTGCATTGCGATGCTGAGGCCGAGTTAGTACTTATAGTCTGAGGATCCCTTGTCATGCACCAGGTAGACTTACATGGCAGGTTGATTGGGTGGGGTCTTCTTGATTGATCATCTTGCTAGATCCTATGCACGCAGGGGTAGAGCTACCATAATAAGTCTGAAATGGGTACGGTTAATGCAAGGCACGGGGAGGTATACAAAGAAGAGGGGAAAAGGTGAGACCTGGGGATAAGATGGGGGATTTTATATTCGATGGTAGTCCTATCAGCCGAGGGAAGTTTGCTGTATGCACTAGAATTCTTTCACGGGCACAGTGACCGAGTCTTGGTGAAGGTATGGATTTAAGGAGATGGTTAATTGTCCACAGATCCTTTCAATCGAGACACGATACAGTGCAGTGCCCAGCGTGAAATTTCACCATCGAATATTCGCTCGCGTCGAATTCACTGTTGTCATTGTGTCCAAGTATACGACACATCAGCAGCGAGAGCTTGGTAACGTTCCCCGATACTGGACTGCGGTTCTTCAGCGATGTCTCATATGTCCCTAGGTATCGTGTTATCTCTGAGGTCAGGCTAATAAAAAGCTATAATGACCTGTGTGGAGATGCCTTTCAACGGCTACAGTATCCTAAAGGTGCTGTGAAGGTCGTTTTCCTTCTCAAACTCGTGGGCCCTCGTCCAGCCTGAAATCTCCAATGGACAACCGCCTTCGTATTAAGACGTTACCACCTTATCATACAATATCGTGACCAAGACTCTCTAGGACATTGCTTGATGGGAGGACCTGGTAAGAATTCATTTGTTGATTCATTTGCCGGTTCCCTTTCGCGGTCGTCTTTGTGTTCATGACGGGGGTATGAGAACTAATAAAATTATACGTATTTGGGACGTACCTTGGCTTATCTCAAAAGTCGAGAGATGCAAGATGGCCAACCTCTGTTGAAAGAGGCACGGACTATATCCCCGACCTCGATGTTAAACCAATGTATCAAACCTGCTCTGGAGACTATGCATCCAACTACGCTCATCCCACGAAACCCAACTCTCAAGATCACTTTGTTTTCATACCTGATTTACTTGTCTAATCTTCTATGACTAACGTATCACTTACATGTGCAATAGTAACCGGCGTCCTGCCGTTCCTACGTACGCCTAGAGGGGTGGTTCCACCATATGGAAGACAACCCTTCCCTAGGCCGAAACCCAGTCCTGCCCACTGGCAGCCGGGCCTTCTCGCCCCATTCGTACACACGAACGAGGGACGTCTTTTCCTTCGTTGCCCTCTTGGAGAGGATATGGAACTTATTCGTGGTAGGATATCTGCACGTAAGTTCCAGATGTATCACCCGTTGCACATTCATGCCCTGCTCATCCAAGCCTAGGTATCGTGTTATTTTGAGGTCGGACTCACACAGAGCTATAGTGACCTGCGTTGAGATGTATTTCAATGGTTAGAATGTTGCAAAATGCTATGAAGGTTGTTTCCATTATCCAGCTCGTGGACGATACTCACCCAGTCAGAAATCTCTAAAGCACCCCTAAGGCACTCCCTCTCCCGGTGGAAGAGTCCGACTCCTCGTGGTGCGGTTTTGCATCCTGGTCTAGCGGGGATGTCGCTCGCGAGTCGCCCCGTGCTTTTGTCGACCTGACCGGTCTGGTGAGGCCTTTCTCAGGTAATTATACCCCGGTAGTCCCCTTGTCGGGGTGGTTCGGTTATACCTTGTCTGTGTTACATTCTTCGAGACCCTTAACCTTCCCTCGCCCGTACTATATGTGCGAGTACTCTGAGGAGGAATGGAACATAAATCGAGCTGCCATCCTTCGGGACATGGGCAGGAAGTACCATCCGATTCGTCTTTCGGCTGAGACCTGGACGACCGTGCGCGTCTTCAAGTCCGTTCGTGACCTCGACTGGCCAGTTGACCATACCATGGTGCCCATCGGTAAATCCGTCAATCACGGATACAAGGCAGCATCTTGTCTGTTGCAGGAGCGTGGCGATGAGATAGACCGGAGCGCCTTGCCATCCAATGTGGAAACGAACAATGTAGGGAGCACTACTTGGCGGGTGGAGCTGATATCGAGGATTCGTCATCGGATTCGGTTCCCAATTCATTTCTCGATTCACGTTCCGACTCGTCTTTTGTTGATACGGTCGGTTTGAGAAGTGATGTAGTCACAAGTGACTGGGTTGGACCTCTTGCCATATGCAGTTTCCCAGAGCTCGCAATCCCGGATTCGTGATTATGCCTTCCGATTTACAGTATTTTATCGACTTCGAGCTCAAAGATAAAAAAGCAAAACAGAGACACTTGCAGGAACAAGAGGGAAAGGTTCCCCTCAGGTAGGCCCCTACAGGTGTCATGTACAGGGTCCATTTACGAGAGCAAGGAGGTATCTTGGACGAGTCAAACGGTGGCCTTTATTAACCTGTTTTCTTACAGAATGGGTTCTTTGGCGGGCGATTCTCCCTAGAGGAATTTGGCTGTACAGGGCCCAGAACCACACATGGAGCTCCATTAGCAACGCTCAGAAGAGCTATTATGTCCTTGGGAAGTGCTAGGGTGTGCCAGGTCGACTGGAAGATCACCACTCAACTAGAAACGCTACGCAACGTTTACTTTGGGGACACTCAAGATGACATTCCGGAAACCATGAATGAACAGAGTCAGCGATTTCATCAAAGTAAGCAAAGGGGTGCGAGTGATGATGACGACGAACACAGTGGACCAAAAAAGAGAATCAATACATCTGCGGCATCGACAGGGCGAATGGAACCTGGGACCTCAGTTCACTACAGAACAGATTGTTCAGCGCTACATCGGTAGTCTGATGCAAAACGTTATCCTTAAGTAGCAACTCCCTGTTGGTCGTCACCTGTCCAGGAAATGAACATATCCTCTCGTCCTGCGAATAGCCCTGGAAACTGTAGCAACAATTCTTTTTAGTGCAGGCTGGAGAGAGTACTACGTTCCTGCAATTGCTTGAAGTATTGCAACTATATTGTGCATATCCATTTTTGAATGTAACCACACTGAGCTATCATAGCTACATCCAACCAATAGGGCTCTTTGATCAACAATGACTTCTGTCAAGGATCGGGAGAGGATATTATCTCGACATTGGACTCCGCTTTAGAGCTTGCCCGAACAACAATTGCAGAGTTTACGGTCATCACAGGCACGGTGTTTCGCCCGTCACAACTCCCTTGGTCAAGATGAGGCGAGATAGGTCCGGCCAAATCGCTTATAACTTTACCAGTTCTGATAGACTCCAAAAGTGAATCTAGAAATGGATCCTCGTAAGCCCTTTCCATCAAGTAATATTCTAGAGAGTCTTGATTATAATATTGTCTGATAATGCGGTTACGTCTTGATACGAAGGCCGGTATCGCTCCTCTAGTCTGTACAGGTTTAGTATGTACTCCAATGCAGAGCGAGTATTAATTTACAGGTGGAGAATGAGCAGTGGGCCCTGTATAGTGCCCACGAAAGTGAGGTCAATTATCGTAGATAGTCTGCATAACGTCGACCACGACCTTGACAAAAATAGCAGCGTCGACGTTGATTCATACGTGTCTTCAATTGTAACGTGAAATTCTGAGGGTAATCCTAGGATAATTTTAGAAAGCTTCTCCAACGTGTCCGGTAGTGGCTCAGCCACCGAAACCTTCACCAGGACACTTGTGAAAGACAAGACTCCAGCCAGGTGTCATATTGTTCTGAATGGGTGGTTGGGGGTGGTGACTTTGTCTTGAACGGGAGAGAGATTGGCTGGGGGCTTTGGCCAAGGTGTACTAACTTGGCATCTGCTGCCTCGGGTGTTTTTGTCTCCTGAATTCTCTGCATGGAGTCATCAAGCGTGACATAAGGTCGCCAATCTGTCAGGCGTCTTGTGGCCACGGCCAACTGTTGCGTGAAGGTAATGTAATTAGCCGCACGCGACCTGGCTGTTCCTGTAGTGTCACAAGGAGAGAGGGATCCAGCCATCCGATTGGTGAATCTATGCGCTGCTCCTGCATAACAACAATCTAAAATGCCCAGTGTATCAAAGTCTGCGCCAGTGTCGTCTTCAGTAAAGAAGGGAATGCTGAGACATTGCCATGGAATTCAATTTGAGTGAAGGCCCATGACCAAGGACTCCTTGTCCTATGTAGGCGATGAATATAACCGACCGTAACTGCTCATATGGTGAGCTAAAGGATGCTGCAGGCACTGTAGATACTTTGTAAAAGTACTGCAGCAGGCCATATCTCACATCGTTCAATGACAAATACTTTTGTTCGGATGTCAAAGGTGTCTGGGACGCACTTTAGTGTTACTTCGTCGTCCGGACGACATGTGTCATTCTCAAAGTGAAAAATCACTGTGCGAGTTGGAAAGTGGGGTGCGCCTCTGGGTTCCACGACTTTCTTAATTTGTACCTCCAGGTCTGGCAAAGGCCCAGTACTCATGGCTTACTGTGCAGAAATAGTTAGAATCAGCATATGCAATGGTCCGCAGGACTTAGAATGAGGTAAAGAGTACTTGGACTTGAGGTTTGATATCAAAGATGGTATTGCCGAGGGCTGACTGGCAGGAATTCAAAGGAGGGATAGTTGTAAAAGGAGGACTTTATGGTGATGGACCAGGGGTGGAGAATGGAGAATGGTAATGTGGTATGAGATGTCGTGGGAAAGTGGGAAGGCGAGACCGTGATCTATACATGGGGCGGGTCAGGTGACGATGATATACAATGAAGCAGTGAAAGACTCCCCCATATACATATTCCAGACATGAGCTAATACATCCAAGCAGATTTGACCCTCGCAGAGGCTAATTGGACCGAGTGCTTTGCGTGAGATACGAGTACATTGTGCCATATAGTTACGGATGACTCTTTAAGGCAAGAGACAACAGAAATAAATACAATTCAGTATAAGAGAACTGAATGTTCCTGTTATTGCGCAATACATGATACAGTTTCGTTCGTATTTCACTACTGCCACAATAAACGCAGTCAGAGAAATCGCTGGGGTCCTAGTTGTCATTACTCAAGTACCTCTCCCTTAGACTCTACAACCACCAAGTCAAATTCGGGCTGGAACTCCAGATAGAAGTTGTTCTACGCAACCATTAGTCATAAAGTGTCACGGATGGCCATCTGAGGTCATACTGGTGTTTGAACAGAGTCGGCCGTGAATTGGGCGACATTATCGGGAATGATCTTCTTAGGAACTCCATTAGCAGCAGCAGCCTCTGCGAGCAACTGAGAGTGGCATGCCTTTTCCAGGCTGTAGAAAAGAAACCCAGCCTCATCAACTGTAGACCCAAGTGTGATTAAACTGTTCCCCTGCTCATTAGCTCCACTTTCACAATGATAAATCAGAGCATGGGTATCTAACCCGTGGTTCTGCAATATAGCAGCCATACTAGTCTTTCCCAGGGCGTTCGCAATGGCCCTGCCTTCATCTTGGGCCAGGGCAATCCCGCCGTGGTCCTCGTACACGCTGAGCTTGCCATAGAAGTTGCACGCATCTGTAACAGTAGACATTCAGCGACTGCAAGAAGTAGAGCAAACGTGTGTGTGTGTGTTTGGGGGGGAGGGGATATACGGACCTTGCGTAAGCATCTCGATGGGTTTACCAAAACTGCTCCACGTCTTCCCGTAAATACTGTGGGTGTGTGCGACAGCCATAACCTCCGGCCGCGCACGGTGGACTTCAGAATGGATCATAAAGCCCGCCTCGTTGATCATAGCTTGGTTGCCACCTTCCACCACGTATCCACGACTGTCAACCAGAACCAGATCAGATGCTTTGATCAGGCTGAAATGCATTGCGAATGGGTTCATCCAGAAGTGGTCCGGTAGAATCGGGTCTGTTCTCTTTTAGTCCACCTTCAATTGTCCTTTACTACAGCGCAGCCGTGTCGTACCTCGTACAGAGATATGGCCAGAAACCCCTTCTCCCCATCCTCGCTTTCCAAAAAAGCGAAACACTGCAGCCATGTGCTGACGAATCCATTGCCGCTTTGCGTGCAAATCGGTGAAGGTAGGGATACCTCGCAGTTTCATCACACCTTGCTGGTCACCTCGTGCAAGTGCCTGGAAGGCATGGTCGTTCTCAGCACTAGGTGCGCCATCCTGCCCAGTCCGAAGCACCGTTGGCTGTGGGGCAATAGTGGTTGCGGTTGTTGTAGACATTATTATGGGGCTGTGTTTAATGAAGAAGTAGTTGACGTGGGAAAGAACATCGTACGGGATAGTTGGAAGTATTTCAATACCACGCTGTCTTGGCAAACCTATGATGTCGACATAAATTTCTCCCCGTGCATTTAATGGTGGGAGTCATGTCCATGGAAGGCGCATTTCAAAGGTTGGCCAGTCTGATGGATTACCTGCCTTCCTCGGAGTTGCCTGCCTTGTTTATCAGATAAGTGGGTCAGCCCTAATGCATCTTTAAAGGAACCCCTCAATTGATGAGATCTGAGGGTAGGCAAGCCCTTAAGCTCTATGCTGCTATGTATTCCATTTTCCGATATTTATGGTCCAGGGGGCACATACCTACCGTTTTGAACGCTGGCTGACATTTAAGATAACCGTGTTTAGATATGTGATCTACTTCCAAGCCGTCAATAGCAGAGGAAATCTTTACTAGTCGCAAACCAGTAGTAGTATATTCAAGCTTCATTTCCCAGACTAACAAATAACTTATTATTGATGTTGTTTGACATAGCAACCCTAATCCTGTAGACATGTACGGAGCCATTTGAAAAAGCCGCAACTCAGAAGATAATGACGCAATGGATGCAAAGTAAACATCTTGTTCGCCTCTGCTAACAGGGGTGTCCTCATACACCGAAAGGGAACGATGTAACACTGTCCACGATGCTTGCTACCCTCGATAACCTAGAACACAAAGCTATTACAAATCACAGTATATCCCCAGAGTAGCTGCTATTGCACAAAGCGAGGAATATATTTAGACCACTTGATCCTCTCGCTAGCGGAAGCCTTATATTTCATGGCACATTTGAAGGCGTGCCAGCAGCATCCCGCCGAGGAAGTAGAAGAAGCAATAACGATCACAATGCGCACCCTTCCGCTGGAATTTTCGAACCACCAACGAGCACCCTCTTTTTGTTTCATGTAATGCCCACTGACCCTGGCCTCAATCACTAAGTCGGCCAACTGTGTAAAGGCATTCCTTTGTTTCCACAAGTCGGTTCGTAGGCAATATTATAGCCCCGGTAACTACTAATTGCTGACATGCCCTCCCGGGTAGCTGGTCATTTGTGTCTAGAGAAAGCTTGGTTTATTTAAAATGTTCGTGGTCATGTACCGGCATACTCTTCATTATGCCAATCGTCCCTTCCCATTGAAAGCGATAGGCGATATCCCGTGAACCATTATCGTGCTCTGCCAGCTTTTCGATGGCTTACTTGGCCAAGCCGAGTGCGTCGAGCCATAGCTCGCGATCTCTGTTATTAGCTTTCAGGCTTTCTAGAGTAGATTCAGCGTCGGCTTGTAGTCTCTTCATACGAGACCGGGTTCGGGCAACGGGGGCAAGTGGGAGGCCACCTAGTGGCCCGGAGAGAATGGGGGCAGCAAAAGATGTCAGGTTGCCTTCAGACGAGACGCCAGAGTGCATTGCTGCCATCATGGGAGTGATGTTATTCTCCATAACCACCACTCGGCCACAAATTACAGCTGATACATGGTTCGTGTCTTGGACTCAATATGCCCTACTAACAAGCGATAATGTGAGACAAATAGATATATGGTTCTCAGATATCTGAAGGAGAGGAAGACGTAAGATATAGGCATGGTACTGCGGAAGAAAATATCGTGCAGGGAAAAGTTCGAAGGCTATATCAACGATAAATTTCACCGGCAGAGCTAAGAGCATAAATGAAGGAATATATGGATGAAATGAGGCCAGGGGCCAAAGTGCAACGAGTAAGTGAAAGTCGACGATACGGGAAAGGGCGGACATGAGTAGGGAATAGGAAGGGTTCACTTGACATGGGACTATCTTTCAAAGCAGCAATGGCGCGTAGATCAGAATGAACTGGAAAAAAGAGGCTTGTTATATCAAGGTCTTCAAGAAAGAAAAAGTCGATTCCCAACTTGAGCCTTAGCTATTCCCATCGCTATACGCACCTTGCATGATTTCATAGGAAATACATGATATGTGGGCATTCTATTAAGCTACATGATCAGGGGCATTACTAGTGTTGGACATATCAACCCCAGGTTTGGCCAATTCAGCTATACTCTGGTATTCTACTACACAAATTCACAGCACGTATACACCAAGTCTAGACCCACCCTCGAGCTACAAAGTCAATTTTGAATAGCACCGATGCGACACACTAGCTCTCGACAAGTAAATGTAGGTGAACCGGTAGGCTGGAGGAACATGTGAATTAGTTGAATCTTATTACCAGGACGTGATGGACGTACTAGGCCTGTGAGATATTCTACTTGGAAATCGCCTTCACCTCTGACTCTTCGAGTTCCTTGGCTGGAACTGGGACTACGTGTGGTTTGTAGTAACAAGTGACATATGGGTGGGATTTGTAACTGAAAGTTATGAAGTGGTGAATTCCAGTGAGCTTGTCACCATCCAGGCTAAACATAGAGAATCATGTTAGTAAACAAGAAAATACATGAATCTTGGCTTGGGTCCGGCAAACGTACAATAGCGTCTCAAAGATGTGTCGATAGTCCCGTACGTCCATGCATTCATGGCGGGAAAAGAACTCCTGGAGTCCTTGGATGATACTCTCCTGGTCCTTGTTGTCAATTCCCACTGGAATATATACTTTCGGCTCAGGGACAGGGTTGTTGGGCCTCAATTCATAATTAACCTGCCAGCCCTGGTAAAGGTCGTCGGTCGCAGGTAAGTCTTGCGATTCGGGAAAGTCTGGAGGCAGATTGAGCACTTCATACCAAAACCTGCGTAGCTCCTTCACACCAGCCTGAATATTGGGGCTATTGAGGCGGCCACCCAAGGTAAACGCGTCCTGGACCTTCATGTACGCTGTCTGTGGCCCATGCAGGTAGACCTTGAGTCGCGCGTCTTTAGTGTTAGTAGCATCGAAGCTGAGGAAACAGGCCTTGGTTCCAAACTTCTTGGTTTGATCCGACTGGCAGTAGTCCTCCAGGACTTTCAGGGCCGGCTGGTATGAACCGAAAAGTTCAGCATTATTGTGAAACGTGTCGAAGAGTAGCTTGTCTAGGGATATGCCTGTTTCAACACTTTTCGCAAGCCCGCTAAAGATGGGCTTCACCCGAACGCCACTGTCCAGCAGATCGTACCCATTGATGCCCTGCATAATCATATGAACGAATTCCGGGGGCTGTCGTGTGAGCACCGTCTCAGTTGATGATTCGGGGATGAACATTTCTTGGACAAAATAGTCGAACCAGTCCCAATTAAAGTCGGGGAGTATGGCGGCCAGGGATTTGATCAACTCGACGGCCACGTTCTGACTAAAGGGGTCCTTTGGTGTGCCGCTCCACTGGCTGATAACGACGTGATCCATACGTGCAGTTTTCCTTGAGCCGTCAAAATTGAGGCTGACTTCGACTGATGTTCCGTCCGGTGAGTAGCAGGTCTTCCATAGCCAACCGTTTTCGACGGTCGGATATGGGCCAAAGTAAGGAATGATATGGTGATAGATGAATGATAGGTGCTGGTATTGCAGGGACACTGGGTAATCGCAGAGCGTCATGAGCTTCTCGAGGAGAGGTCCGAAGATAGCCCACCAAAGCTTCTCATGTTTGTTCTTGAACCCCATACCTCGAGCAAGGGCTTGGTGGGCTGGGCACGCCTCTGGCGTCGGATTGGACATGTTGCTTGCTGATCTTGTGTGCTGAAGCTGCACTAGGTAGTGTTGAAGTGCGGGTTTGTGAGATTGAATGGAGATGATGATGATGGGGATCTGGACAGGATCTAAGGAAAGTTCTATATAGCCCAAGGCCATGAGCAGTTTCGGAATCCCCCGGAAATATCCAAGAGGTCAGCGGATAGCACCCCGGTTATGCGGTCAACAACGCAATACGAAGTTCAGATTGAAAAAAGAAAGTTCTCAGTAAGCCGGTCTACGGGGACCACAAGTCGTGTGATGCCTTCCACGATAATCCAGCATCTCCTACATGTCATGAGAATGCATACATACGAGATTCTGCCCTTGCACTCAGCCGCCACGGTTTCACTAATGACGCCAGACATACCAATCTGAGGTCAATCATGTCAGCCTACTATTCTAAAAGCAGTTGCATTATTTCAGCGTAAAGCTTTGGATGCAAAGGGTCTCCGTGAAGCATAAGTGACTGCCTTATGCAGTAAATCATACGAGTGGGGTGTATTTATAGCAACTTGAACATGATGTATATCGAAGAGGCATTGAGGGTTGCTCTCACTCACAACTCGGATTATGTACAACGTAGGTAATTATTCAGGGTTATGTCCTGCCAGCAAATACTGGTTCTCTCTCAATTGAGAGTGCTAAAACGTCTCCGCTGGTGTGTTGTAGTTGAGCTTCGCCTAGTGAAAATCTGCTAATTGAGGACAGAGACCTATGATGCATATATTATTATTTTTAATGAATTGAGTTAGTAAATCCAGACAGAAGCGTTATCAGGTACGGGAATGCACTATATCATATTCTACTCGGGCTCTAAACACCCAAGAGTAACTAGTTAGGGTTGGATGCCGTAACGGATCGCCGCTTCAACTGCACCATTCCTTTCATGTCCGGGAACAAAATCTTCTTAAAGGTCCAATTAGGTGGGCGTTGACCATGATCTTTCGGTCTGATGTCGTAGTTCATAAGAATATGCGCCAGCAGAAGACGGATCTCGTCTGCCGCCATGAATCGACCAGGGCTGAAAAACAACATTTAAATCAGCACCGTTCCTGTGAACTGAGAGGCAGACTTTTCACTAACCATATATGTCTCCCGTCTCCGAATTGGAGATACTTGGTATTGGCAGCAATGAATTTGTAGTCGAGTGGTCGTCCTGTAACCCTACCCAACCGATAGAATCGATAGCCGTCAAATTGCTGGGCATCGGGGTAATGCTTCTCGTCGAAGAGAACCGGTGCATTTGGTGTGAACACGTACGTTCCTTCAGGAATGCGAAGCCCATTGCTGAAAGTGAAGTCTTTCGTAGCGCGTCGTGCAAGAGAACCTAAATGAAACGTCAGACAGTGGTCGCTGAGTGCTCTCTGCGATAATTCACTGACCAGCATCAAGAGGATTAAAGCGCTGACATTCCTTCACAAAACTATCCAGCTTCTCCATAGATTCAAGTCCTTCTTTAGTCCACTGATGGTTGTCCCTATTCCAGACGGTCTGCACTTCCTCCCGGAGTGGCTGCACGTATTCCGGCCGTATGGCCAGGTCCAACAGGCAATGGACCAACACCTAAGCACTAAGGTAAGCCGGACGGCTTCGAACAGGTTGGTTACCCCCGTGGAGCTCACCTGTGTAGTAGTATGGATAGCCCCAAACACGGCTGATGTTACGGACCGAGCAATATCTCGGTCGGTGTACGTCCCAGGGTATGTACGACTCCACGACGAAAGCCAATCCGTGATATCCTTAAGGACGATGTCAGTGTCTGCATCTGGACACAGTATAAGACCAGTACCTGTGGCTCGCTCCGGGGATTTTCTTTCCTCTTTTTTAATTCGTCCATCACAATGCTATCAAGGCGTGCTGATATCTTTGGGGCGCTACACATTTTTGCAGCGAAGCTATGAACGAATTAGCTTATGACGGAGAATTCGGTGCACTTTTCCTACGGTTTCAAAATCTCCGGAAACATTGCAATAAAGAAACCACTAGTTGGCACCGCATTGCCATACTCGGCGAATAGATCAATCAGTTCCTTATCTCGAGACAAAGGGTACCCTACCAGTGATTTGGCGGTTAGATGGGCCACGATCCTTGTTCCAGTAGCGAAACAGCAAAGATCGTTCCAATCATCGTCACCAAACATGGTCTCCACATCAAAAGCGTGCTCCAGTTCTTTCACAAACTCCTCAAAGTATGGGTCGCTTTTGGTTGCGGCGCGAGTGCGCTGCCAGGTCAGGGCCTTCGCCACGGTAGGAACAGGTACTTTATGCACACCCTCTGCCGCGCCTGGAACGGTATACTGCGCTTCGAATAACTGCGTATGATAATGTCAGTATCGACCTTTCCTGGACTTGGTTCTGTCAATCAAGGGCTTGCCTCAGCTGTAACAGCATTCGCCGAGAAGCGTTCGTCGGTAAAGTTACGATACTCGCGCACCATTTCGTCATTGCAGATAAAGACTTCCCATCGAGTTGGAGTTGATACCTGGAAGGCAAAGTCGCCGTGCTGTATGGAATGCGTCACAAATTACATTCCAGGTCAGAGTCGATAGATACACACCTTCCGATAGCCCTCATCCACTAAGGATCGCGCTCGCGCTGTCCACCGGAATGCCGCAATCCAAGACCCAACAACCCCATACCCTCCAACTACCGGGACGTCGACCTTTCTACCTCAGCTGGGCTGTCATTGTCGAGTATCAGGCTAGGCCACCTACCCATGATTTATAATATCTGTACCATCTGGTCACGGTCTGCTGGATAAGGAGAGCTCCCAACAAATACGCCCAAACAGGAGCGGCGAACGGATAGGTTACCTGGCGCTCTACCAGGTCCGTAGAAAAAGCCAACGTTCTCTGAAGGAGTTGAGACATTGACAATATCATGGTCGGCTTCTTGAGCAATTCGATGATTTCAAGTAGATCGCCTCAAATGCGACTCAATAAGCCCGACCACCCATGTGGTCATTGTGGTTGCTTGAAAGGGCCACGGGCTCAAGACATGTAGGTGGATGGAGGCGTCAACCTTTGAAATCGCCCGGGAATTAATTCTGACGCCTTGATCAGCGTTGGATTGGAAACCAGTCTCAGTAATGAGGATTATCCAGCAACAGATATGGCAGCTGATGGGGCTGGGTCGTATTCACCTGTGCATAATATCAACGCGGGGCTCAGATGGATTGACCCCCAGCCGCGTGTTAAGAGGGCTTCCCTACGTCCAGCGAGAAATAGTATAATACCAGAACCAAGCAGGGTCTATCCCTGTTATTGCGGGGGTTATGCGAGTCAGTGGCAAGAGGCCATAACCTTTCTTTCATCTTTTCTCTTTGTTTCTTTGTCCATCAACTGTTTCCATGGCTTTGCTGCGACTCATCGTCCAGTCATTCCAAGCTTCTCTGCGTAGAAACATCCATGTTTGAATCAAATGCCGTCTAGGGCTATCTTTCCAATATTACCGACTCTATCCCACAGGGTGAGAATAAAAATCTGTTTCTAAACAGCCAAGAAGTAGGTCTCACATTCAGAAAATAGTTATACTCAATACGAGCCAGACAGCAAACAAGTTACACAGCAGCTGAACAAGTGGCAGCCCAGAGGGAATCGTCCATCCGCCCCGGTCTAGACCGTCTTCCTGTCGGCACCTAAGCCCATCCTTCGCTCATACCGTTGGACATAATACAAACAAACCCCATATGAACTGTCGACAACAAGCCAGACAAAAAAGCACCACATTAACAAAGGTCTTCCCAGCCATGAAAATGCCTGTGGCCAGTATTTATAACGCAGCCAGGCAGAGATCACCACGGAGAAAGAGCCCAAGAACCGGGACAGCCTGGTAGCAAAGATCAGCAAGCGACGGAGTGTATTGCGACCGAAATAACCTGGGTAAAACTTACCAGAGCGTGTATGAGGCCCCTCGGGTGCTTCCGCGAGTGATCAACTGGCAGAGCCCTCCAATACTGAGAAGCAGCTGACAGAATGCAGCCCCCCAGTTATAGGCCAGTGCAGGGCCTAGCTCCGCTGCTAGGGCAAGGTGGCCGGTGAGAAAGCCGATTATACCAAGCATAAAAATAAGTGGCAGGTTGTGCATCACCAAAGGCGCGTGGGTCCATTCCTTAGGTCCAAATTTGATTGCTGTATATATGACGCCCAGGTTGATGGCAAGACCACATACAAAGACGCCTTGCTCAGCCACAGTCGTAGATGGGTAGACAAGGCCATATACTATTTCCCACGCAATATTGCAACAGAGGGGCATGATAGCCATTCCATATGTACGATCTTTGAGCGATCCGTAGACCATACCGACATAGTTAATAACCCAACCAATCCCCATTCCGACGACGAAAATATCCGCAATCCATGCAACTTCACGATACGCATCTGGGGCTTGTGGCGAGCCAAATCCTTCCATTGCGTAGATACGGCACAAGGCAGGGTATGGTGGCTGGTGTTTACCTCGGACTCTTCGCCGTGTAGAGCTGCAATAGAGAATGGGAGACACTGCGATTGTCGGATTCAAGGGCACATGAACCGGTTTAATACTTCTAAACCGTTGCAAATTCGCAGACACGCGGATGAATACCCAGTCATCCTCTGTGCTCCAGAAATATATATTCCTCGCTGCAACGCGCGGCTAGGAGGCCCAGACGGGAGCCCAACCCTGAAGCTCATGGACAGCGCATTGCTTATGGTCTTTCGGAAGCTCTGAACAATCATCAGGTCACATTGCTACACGGTCGAACTACGTCTACACTCTATCGAAGCGATTTTATATCATGATCTCGGCATTACGTTACTTGATCTGGCTGATGGCGGTGACCTCGTTCTATATGATGTACATCTCATTATTCAATAATGAATTCTTCGATCTTCTCTCGCAGCAGCTGGCGACTAGAATGGCTCCTGGGGAACCGCCTGTTGCTCTTCTATCGGAGTATACTGGGCTAAAAGCTCTCGACAGTATATTGGAAAATACAATCATCTTCTTTTGGCCGATTTCCCAGGGCCACCATGCTGGTTTGTCCCTACTGGGGCTGGGCTTTGCGGGGGGTATGGTTGGCATCTGGATGATCGTTGTGGTCCATATCTGCCGGACATTCTCATTCATACGTGGCATGGCAATGTAAGTCTCACACCAACGTCCTGGCCAATGGACAATGAGGCTGAGAACCTAACTATTGGAAGAACTCTCATCGTTGGGATTGCACAACAGGCAGTTGGTCCTGGAGTCGTGATACCATGCTTCTTTGCTGTGTCTTCTAGGGCTAGACCGGTCTGTGAGAGCCCGCGTCCTACAGGAGCAGCTCCCACACCCACCGACGGTCTAGTTGCTTCGATCATCATGAGCTACATCCTGCCCTTGGCGACAATGTCCCTCACAGCGCCTTCTATGATTTCCCCTGATGTCAAACAACAACTCATCGCGGCATGGCAAGGATGGCCAGTATACTTTGTCGTCCTATTGATCGTCCACCATCTTACCATGGGTTCTACATACTCGCAGGAAGCATCAGCACGCCGTCAGCTACGTTCCGTGTATCGCTTCGGATTTGTTTGCTCCTACATCTGTCATATGGCGTGGCTCTCAGCATTCGTGGCGTCCACAATCCAATCTTTTGCCCAATCACATGATCTCTACTCTCTGCGTCCATACGGTGTCACGTTTCCGCTCTTCAATCAGCCTGCAGACGGACTCGGAGCTCTTGAAGCTGGATTGTATACTTTCCTCCAATGGGACTATGGTATTGCTGCAGTGGCCACAGTGGTGTGGAGCACCGATCGTTACATCCAAGTGTGCCACCGGGCTGGATTGGAGATCAGCAAATCCCAACTGATCCGACGGTTGCTTGGATGGATGCTGATTGATGGACCCTCGGCTACGGCAGTTAGACTTGCGTGGGAATCGGAAGATATCTCGTATCTGCAGGATCGAGGTGTTAGGAGTCGGCTAACCTGACGTCGCATCCGGGTGTGATACGTTTCGAAATATTCCAATTAACCAACAGGATCATATTATGAAACGTGCAGGTGAATGAGATATTGCAAACCTGTCTGGAACATGGACGCAGAACGGTTAGAAATATAACTCTAGTAAACCGTGCTTTCAGTAGACATTGTCTATCTTGCTTCGCTACCAGTATTACGACCATGCAGGTATCATTCCTGCACTCGGACGTCAGCGTCGACATATCCGACGACCCTACCCTTGCTACGGACACATCAGTGCACGTAAGCTGCACAACCTTGTGGTCTTGGGACTGTGCCACCATGGCTCAGGATGGATGAGGGGTATTCACCGAGACCAACTCAGCAATAAGTAGGATATGTTTCACAATCCAGAGTGAGACCAGGGACACCGACTCCATCTTGACAAGAGCGCTTTGAATTATACTCAAAGACACCCATGAGCATGGACAGTCTCACTGCCACGGTGGCCAAGTATAGCTATTCGTTTGCAGCAGAGAATGGTTCTATTTTGTTTGTTATCTCGCTAGTCATCCTGTTTACGTGGTTCATAGTCCCCAACCCCGTGAAACGCAGCAATGTGTCTGTCCCAACTGTTACGCTCTTCAATCCTTATCTACCTGAATTCCTGAGTCGGGTGTGGTTCAACTCAACAGCCCCTACTGTTATCTACAAGGGATATCGACAGGTGAGTAAACTAGCACTAGAGGGAGTTGTGCCTGTTTCTCAAAGCGGATCATAGTATAAAGATCGAGCATTCCGCCTTCTCAAGCCCGATGGGGATATCATCGTGCTATCGAATAAGTACGTGGAGGAGCTGCGCCAGCTACCTCTCACAACGCTTAACGCTCTGGAAGCGGTGTTCGAGGTGAGGGATAGAATATCTCGCCACGTTGGAAGGACTGTAACTTACGATCAAGCTGCTCTAGGATCATGTGGGCAAATACACGACAATATTGAACGACAGTCACCTGCATACTGAGGTTATACAGAAGCGCCTAACTCCTGCGATCAGTGTGTTAATCCTACCACACTAGGCGTTCATATAGGGCAGAGCTAATGCAGCTTTCGATCAGGTCGATTGGTGCCCCGGATTATAGACGAATTAGGTCATGGCTTTCAAGTTGAGATGCCAGATTGCGAACGTGTGTTCAATTTCAATTATACTGCCTGCTCAAATGCTAAGAAGTGATAGATGAATGGGTTCCAATCAAGCCGTATGAGCTTTTCCTCCGCCTAGTCGCTCGATCTGGTGCCCGTGTGTTTGTCGGACCTGAAATCTGCCGTAGTGAGAAATGGTTGACTGCTTCGATCGACTTTACCAAAAATATCTTCATGACAATCGCACTGCTGCGTCCAATACCAAGCTTCATCCATCCCATCGTCGGGTCCATCTTACCTAGCAGTCGCAGCCTAGATACACAGCTACGATACGTGCAAGATGAGCTTCTCGGTCCAGAGATAGCGAGACGCCGACAGAAGGAAGCGTCGGGCGACCCTGACTACGAGAAACCGGATGACTTCCTCCAGTGGATGATGGACCTGGCCCAGAATGATAACGAGGGCGATCCAAGGAATATTGCGCACCGTCTGCTGGGTCTTACCAGTATGGCAGTCGTCCATACAAGTGCCATGTCGATCACCCATGGCTTGTATGATCTCATCACGATGCCTCGGTGGCTTGAGCCTCTCCGGCAGGAGATCCAAAAGGTCCTGCCCGACTGGAAGTCGACCACCTACAGTAATCTGGTTGCGCTCAGGCACCTGGATAGCTTTCTCAAGGAGTCACAGCGCTTTAATCCCCCAGGCGAGCGTATGTTGCCCCCATTTCCACCTTGTCCCGTATTAACTCACTAATTATGCATTTTATGCATTGCTTAGTATCCTTCCACCGGGTAGTCAAGAAAGACCTGGTCCTCTCCGATGGCCTCCGACTTCCAAAGGGCACCCATATCTGCATGGCGTCCGGGCCCATTGGCATGGATACTACGTACATCTCCAACCCCGACACATTCGACGCCTTCCGCTACGTCGACGGCGACAAGGCTCAGTCCCAGTTTGTCCACACGGGTGCCACCAGCATGCACTTCGGACTGGGCCGGTATGCATGTCCCGGTCGCTTCTTCGCCACGTTTGTTTTGAAGGCCATCCTCAGTCGGTTTCTCCTGGATTATGAGTTTAGATTTGGTTCCGATCAGGTCGGGAGGCCGAAGAATATGTTACTGGGGGATAAAATCGTCCCGAACACCTCTACTGATGTGTATGTGCGAAGGCGGACTGGACCACGGACGGCCTAAAATGAATACTTAATATTCGGTCAGAGGTTGGTGTGTCTTACGATTGTTGTGAATTGTAATCGGATAGTAGCACAAATGCCATACTGATGTGGTGCGAATTGTATGCCTCCATGTCGTGCAGTCATAGAATGTAGCTGCTTGGATTATGGGTGACCTCGGGCGTCTAAGCGTGGGCTCCCTTTGAGGGTGGCCTGTTATAGAAGAATCATACCATGGTTCATGGTAAGAAAAACCTTCCCTTTAGCTTTTGTCTTCTAGATATCATTTGTTACGGAAGTAGATCTATGAAGCTGTCAAGGTAGACTATTCGTGTCGTGCGGAATATATATAGAGAGAATCCATATCGAGAGAGAGAGAGACTGGCATTATACCCGAATACAGCTCCCATTCAGAGTGTAACGGCGGCTATGTAAGTCAGTCCTGGGCTTCTGGATCGTGGATCCAGAGTTATTCTGACCCTTTGGCCTTGTGGAATAGGGTGGCCTGGCCCTATCTCCTTCAATTAGATTATATAGTAGTGTTTTAGGGGATCAGGCCCCTATATGTCAACTAGTAGATATATTAGTGTATTAATATATTTATCTAGAATAATAAAAATAAAACTATATAGACAATTTTATCTTGTTTCTTCGAGTAGAGGATGAGGTGTGGCGATAAGGAGAATAGGGTGATTTAAGCGACTCGATAAGGCAGAGGATCAGACGATATGATGAGCCAGACTTGGGCGTGGGGATAAGGGGAATTGGGCGATATAGGCGATTTCTGCGGAATATATATATGGTCAGCCCCCACCAAGAAACCTAACTTCACCAACGACACGCACTTGCTTAAACCTACCTTAATCTTACTAGATCAGCGTTCTTGGTATGGAGGCAATTTCCTACTTCCAAAACCAGTCTTAAGCACCGCCCGTGGGCGAATTCAATCTCATACTAAGGCCAAGGAGTAGCCTAAAATAGAAATGATGAGCATGAAGCAGCATCTCGAACGGGATGGCCGCTGTTGGCCCACAGGGAAAGATAAGCAGCACCAATAAGGACCAGAGAAAGAGTCAACGTTGCTTTATCAGAGTCTGGCTAGTCTGACAGGGAATATACGAAGGCGTCAAACCGCCTGATTTACCACTAGAAGATGCCGGATGGACCATCTCTCCGTCAGAACCAAGACTCACCTCCACCACCACTCCTGCCCAAACGAGTGATTCCATAGTGGTATCTGACGATAGTTCTTTGTCCCAGGCTCCCGAACCCACCCGAGGAGTTAAGGTTGGCTCGCACGGTCAAGCCTTCCGCTGGTTCTTGAACAACGTTTTCCAAGACTTGCTTCGGTTCCGAAGCCTGTGTGCCAAGCGGCGCCACGAGGGGCTTCTTTCCGGATCTTCGGCGGGGGAAAAGTCTTGAGGCTCGCCCAGACACGCCAGATGAAGCCGACCCATTCCCCCGAAGTTGTTATCGGGGGGTTGAGAGCCATTTACTAGTTGGATTCTGAGATGCCGTGGTCGGAAGAATTCCGCGATGGGGACGCCGAGGTAGAAGTTTGACACAGGATGCGAATGCCTGCACTTCGACACGATGCGTCTCGAGGAATGCTCGGTTGCGATGTAAGGAGGTGGGCACACGCTGATCAGTCCACCCAAATAATTACTCAACCGATTCAGCGGCCAGAGTCACGAACGTGGCTGACAACAGCCCATTTGCAAACATCCCAAATGAGGCCATGTAGGATATTTCCCCGGAGAAAAGACACAAAACCCCCACAAGCGCATGGGGAAATAAGTTTAAAATTGACTCGAAACTAAACCTCTTGGCTGATACAATTTATCGCGCACGAGGTGCCCTTCTTTCCTGGACGGGAGGCCCACGGATCCTGTCTATGACCTTCTGACCCTCGCGCGCGAGTAATTCGCTGGCCTCCTTTGTGTGCCTCCGATGGGTCTATTGGTTCCGATTGTCGTCACACAAATTCACTCTGACCCCCCGCGTCCAGGATGGGATTGGGACAGCTAGCGCCTCTAGGCATCAAGGGCGGGCCGATTGCACAGGAGATACCACCCTGAACGGCAACTTTGGCTACTGTGGCTGCCACCGCTGGGCACGCTTGGATAACTCCTTCAGCCTTAGCTGCTTGGCGCCATCTTGGCTCAATGAGATTGGAAGCTTTTCGCGGGGAATGTTGGCCGGCAGCCTGGGGATTCGTGGGGATTGTTCTCAATGCATCAGGTGGGCTGGGCACATTACTTCCCAATCGTGACGGCGCCATGGACGGGAGTGAAATCGCTGCCATCATGTATAAAGAGGTGTCGCTGGGAGTGTAATCATGATGTCGTTGCGTGACTTAAATAGAGCATTATTTTCGTCCGCTTTCAAAACAGCCCATCTGACTTTTCCCTTTTTTTCTTTTTCTTTTTCGTTCTCTTTCATCGAGGAGTACCTGGCAACATGAGCACCACGAACGAGCCAGCAGAACCCATCCCCAATGGCATTCTAGCCACAGCGAAGCAAGCATGGGGCGATCTGTTCAAGTGGAAGCAACGGGTCGTGGTGACCAACGAGTACGGTGAGACTCGCACTGAATGGCAAGAGCCCGATCCCATCAAGAACCCGATCAGCCTGTTTGCTCAGCTCAGTGCCCGGGACTGGGTGTTCTTCCTGGTTGGCCTGACAGCCTGGACGGCAGATGCGTTCGACTTCCACGCACTGTCCATCCAACAAGTCAAACTGGCCAAGTATTACCACCGCACGAAAACCGAAATTTCCACGGCAATTACCCTGACGCTTCTTCTACGAAGCGTTGGTGCTGCCTTCTTTGGTCTAGCTGGCGACAAGTTCGGTCGGAAATGGCCCATGGTGTTGAACATGATTGTACTGGGAGTGCTGCAGATTGCGACCATCTACAGTAGCACGTTCCAGCAATTCCTGGCCGTACGGAGTCTATTTGGTCTCTTCATGGGCGGTGTCTATGGTAACGCCATCGCAATGGCGCTGGAGCATTGCCCGTAAGCGTCGCGACCAAATCGCAATCCGTCCCACTTTACTAACATCCCCCAGTGTCAATGCTCGTGGGCTTATGTCAGGCATTCTGCAACAGGGGTATTCCCTGGGATATGTTTTCGCCGCCTGTGCTAATCTCGGCGTTGGTGGAGCCACCGAGAGTTGGAAGACAGTATTCTGGGCTGCTGGTCAGTGCCTATCCATTCAACAAATGCTTACCCATGCTTACAACTATAGCTGGCATCTCGATTGGGGTGGGAATCATCCGCATCTTCTTCCCGGAGTCCAAACAGTTCCTCGAAGCAAAGAAGGCCGGCAAGAAGTCCATGAGCGCAGGGGCATTCTGGCAAGAAACCAGACACATGCTGGCACAAGAGTGGAAGATGTGTGTGTATGCCATCATTCTCATGACCTGGGTAAGTACTCCCCCAACCAACAACAGAGCCACCCCCAACTAACTGCCCCAGTTCAACTACTACTCCCACACCTCGCAAGACTCTTACACCACGTTCATGTTGACGCAAAAGGGAATGGAAAATACCGGTGCCTCCCGCGCATCCATTCTCATGAAGACCGGCGCCTGCGTCGGTGGCACCATCATCGGATACCTGTCCCAGTTCTTCGGCCGCCGACGCGCCATCATCGTCTCGGCCTTGATCTCCGGCATTCTCATCCCGGCCTGGATCCTGCCAGAGGGTGAACGCGCCTTGAGCGCAACTGGATTCTTCATGCAGTTTTTCGTCCAGGGCGCATGGGGCGTCATCCCAATTCACCTGAATGAGCTCTCCCCACCGGCCTTCCGGTCCTCCTTCCCTGGTATGTGCAGACTCCACCGTCTCCAATCCATTGCATACATTCCCTAACAAGACAAAGGAATCACCTACCAAGTCGGCAACATGATCTCGTCCCCCTCCGCCCAGATCGTCAATGCCATCGCCGAAAAGACCTTCATCATTGGTTCGAAGGGTACACCGGCGCCCGCCTACGGGCCAACCATGGGCGTCGCTACGGCCATTATCGCGACTGGAATCATGGTCACGACTGCGTTCGGTCCCGAGAAGCGCGGCCGCAGATTCGAGACTGCTGTTGCGGGCGTGGAGGAGTCTGCATCGCAGAAGGTCCTCGATGTGGAGAAGGCTGATGTGTCGGAACACAAGCCTACAGAGGAGACGGTCGAGCGGGTAGAGAAGGTCGAGAAGATTTGAACTTGATGTTTTACACTACGATGAGCGATACCCCATCTATGAGTAAAGGATAAATACGATGCTATAGCTTAGATGCATCGTTTACAATTCCTTTTACTGTCCTACTATAAACATTGCTCTATGGACTTAGTAGATGGTATGGCCTTGCAAAGTATAGGTTGAACACCGCACCCACGGCTGCGAAATAAAGATTACTACCGATTGAGAAGGACAGCCTCGGACCGATAAGCGCCTAAAAGAAAAAATATTAAATTAGCCGGTATGTATCGGCCTTGACACTGTTGCTGAGATAGCGGATTACCGCACTGGGAAGTCCTCCGAGCTCCATTTTTGATCGACAAGAATGCTGCGGGGAAGTCCGGAGTACATCTCATGCCAAGTAGATGGGCGTGGGATGTATTTCCTAACATTGGACACGTTGCATTAGGGTGCGAAACTCTTGATTGTGGATATGTTGTCCGTCTCTTGGTGTTGATAATGAATGAAGCAGTGGAGTCAGTCCCTGGTAGAATGCTAATCAATTGGAAATACTCCAGTTTTCGTACACGTGCAATCAATGCCATGGTATAGGCTACGCGCTCCTAATATAATCAGAAAAAGTCCTTCTGGGTCAAATTCATTGAATGAAATACACCATCCCAAACCCAAATCACCCGAACATAAAAATCCATACCAAAAAAAGAAAAATCCCCTCACGTAAACCCAAACCACTTCATATCCTCATCCCCATGAATCTGAATATTATGTCCAACACCCCCCGCCAAAATGCCCTGAAGATTCGGTCCCCAAGTAGTCGTCACCCAGTTTGCCTCCGGTGTATCCGAGGCCTTCGACTCGGGAGCATCATAGTTATACCCGAAGACGCCCGCCCACTGCTTGCACGTCTCCTGGTAGTTCTGGGGGTACAGCGTGGCATCGGCATCACCGTGGTAGATCTGCATCTTGGGCCGCGAGCCACTATATCCGGGGTACATTCCTTCGGCAATACTAGCCCAGTGCTCCGGAGTGGTGATAGACTGGCCCTGAGCGCAGGTTGAGTTCCAGGCGTCGGGCTGGTCGGCTGTGGAGAGGAAGCAGCCGGCCGGGACGCCGGCGTAGGCGATTCCTGCGGCGAAGAGCTCGGGGTATGTTGCTGCCATGACATTCTAGTAGTATTGGTTTAGTATTCTTGTATTCTTCATTGGGTGGTCTAGTTTCAGCGTACGGTCATCATGGCACCAGAGCTGGTACCCGTTACGAACACCTTACTGGCATCTGCGTTATACTGCTTCGTCGTCCATGTTACCATGTTGGCGATGGAGTTGCTGTTTCCGCCCCCGTTGTGGGTAAGTGTTGCTTGCGAGCTGACGTCCCAGCATGTTCCTTCGTAGGGGCTTTCCGGGTAGATGACGATGAAACCATGTTGTTCGGCTTGTCGGGCGTACGGGGAGCCTTGGTAGTATGCTTGCGCAGTTCCAGTACCTTGCCTACTGTTAGTATGGTGTGTAGGGTATAGAGGGAAGAGTACGTACAGTAGTGGATGGCCACTATTATTCCGGGATTGGAGGCGAGGTTGTTAGGTACGTAGATGTACATGCCAACGTTGGACGGGTTGTCACCGAAGTCGGTGACTTTCTCCAGAGATCCTGCTCTGGGAACTAGGGATCTGCCATTGTGTATAGCCCTGGCATTGCAGGTGAGGGCATGAAGGAGGCACGTGAGGAGATATAACACGATCATATTGGTTGGACCAGTGAGTAAAGGCCGAGCTTTGAGATCAGGATATGCTATTGCAGCTCTTGCTGGTATATTCCTCCATCAAGTCATAAGAGCGAGACGTAGCCCTTAAATATCTCTAGGATAGCCCTCCTGACACCCTCAATATCGCGGCAAGGCATCACACGGCCATTTGCATTGTAAAGCCACCATCATTCACTGGCAGGTCATTTGCCCCCGGACGAACGGAATTCTCCCCTCCAATCTTGACGCCCAAGTCCATCCCGCATTTACAGGGGTGTAGATCACCACTGTCGCAGAATCCCCTGTCGCAATGCTAATTCAGCAGACGGCATTGCGGGGGAAAATGCCGTTCGGCTAATTCTCCGTGACGAATTGTGCCAGATATACTTGCGCTCGGCTCATTGGTCGATCGCGTTTCAGGTACATCTTCCCCAGAGCGGGGGATCCCCGATTGCGTTTTTTGTTGTATAGCCGGCGATTTAGGCTGAAGAAAATGATTAAGCCTGTTTGATGGTTTGTTTAGTATCCTGCTTGAGTGTAGTCGTTATTGTGATTGCCTAAGACCGTGCAGAGTCATAGTAGGTTTGAACTGCGGACTTTACAACCTTACTAGTGATATAAAATTGACTGGTTCGAGGCAAATATTTCTCCGTTCATATATGGGTTCTACGCTAATTCCACTCATTAAGCCTTTGGGAGTCTTGTTTACCCAGTTATGAAAACATACACGAGCCATGTCCCAACCCCGGCCACATTTGGGCAACCCACCTAGCAAATCGTTCTTCTTGCGGTTGGGTGATGCCGCTCTTTTGCAGGATATAGGCTGAAGCTTGGTCGTCGTAACTAACTACCTTATCTACTCCTTTCCACAGTGACCAAGGGCCCAATTAATGTATTCCACAGGATTCAACAAGCGCAGTAGCGTACAGGACTCAACGCCGAGTCTGAAATTCGGAAAGCAGTTGCGAGCTTCGATGACATGTGGAATTTGTTCGCAGTCCCAGACGGACTAGGAAGTATTGGCAGAAAGAAGGAACATGTATCGAAATCATAGCAGAAACAAGCAATGCCCTGTCTAGAGTTGGCTAAGAATAATAGGATATACTTACCTGGTACGCGACAAGTCGCACTAGAGACAGCAGGACAAGGGTCCTCAAATTCTATAAGATATGATACCTGACCCCGAACGAGATTAGAAACATATGAGGAATCCAAAAGGCTGCTCTTGATGCTCTATGGAATGTGTGAAAGATGATAGTTAATTACTTTGGGTTCAGCGTTTGAGCGAAGCCCTCAAGCTGCGCGGTTAGTCTTTCTTTGTGCCACAGTTGGTGAAGCTTTCCCCACGACTGTCAGTTTATCGACATACCGAGGATGTGAATCAGTGACCCTAATTGGGATGACTATATCGATATCAATGTCGTGAAATGGAAGGATCTAAAACCCACAAAAAGCAAAAGGAAAGAGAGGAAGGGCTAGTATTTACGGCATGACTGGTCTTTCACTAGGAAGCCCGCCAAGTGATAGGGAAAGGTCCAAGTTAATAGTCCTTGGTACATACTGAAGTTCTAACTAGGCACCCATATCTGCTAACTTTTCATTCATACAGCAAATTACCTCATCGTGAGCAACAAATAGGGTAATGTAAGTGTTATGGTGATGTGTTTGATATTCACTTCCTTGCTAACACAAGTTAATAAATAGCTCAGTGAATATTTTCATATCTACCGATTTCATTACTCCTACTCTCGTTTATTTAGCTACCTACATCCTTGTACGCAAGATCCTGAACCAGTCAACTACACCTCACTTTACGTCTTGTATTTCTTCTCGCCTCTTTGATCGAACATCCTGGTGGTACACAGCAGAAGCTGGTACCAATCCTCTTGTTACAACACTCAAGTGGCATACAGCAGACGCTGGTGCCAATCCTCTTGTTACGACCCTCGTGTGGTACACAGCAGAAGCTGGTACCAATCTCCTCATTACGACACCTGAATGGTAAACGGCAGGATCCCACGCCCACCGTCTCTTTCTCCCCCCATCCCATCTCTACCTACCTTGGCCTTCATATCCTACGCGACCATGGCCTCCCTGAAGCCTCTACGTGCATACAACTTAAGGAGCGAACATCCGAAGCGGCTCCAGGACTTTGCATCCGACCTCAAAAAGGCCTTGGATGGTGTGACTCCGACTGCGCATGGATATTACCGCGACGTGTCGGTACTGGCCCTCCGTTGGCAGAACGATGATATGCGCGTTGGTCGCCTCGAATCTGAGCTCCTGAACATTTTCGCCGGGGTGTATAACTTCAGGACTGAGAGTTATCAGATTCCAGTTGCTGAGCCATACCCCTCTCTGAATTACAAGCTCCTTTCATGGTCTACTTCTAGAGGGGGGGAACATACACTCCGAATAGTGGTGTATTCCGGACACGCAGAATTTGCCGGTACAACGGACTTCCGATGGTTTCTAGCGTATGCGAAGCATCCCTCTCCCTCAGCTAATCGTTACCTAGCTAATAATATCGATAGGGGGCGAGCCAATGCAAATGGAAATCTCATGGGGCCTAGAATTGACTGGAGACGCGTAAGCGGCGCAATTGATAATATCAAAGGGGACATCCTTTACATCTTCGACTGCTGCTCCGCTGCTTCGTCGGCCATAGAAAGAGGTCCGGAGACTATTGCGGCTTCGGGATGGGGACAAATGGCAACAGGTAACCACGACTTTTCGTTCACACAAGTCCTCATTGACACCCTCAACGACTTGAAAGGGGCACCCGAGACTGCTGCCGGGATCTATGCTCGGCTTTTCCGAAACGCCTACCAAAATCAGATAGGTGCTTGCCCTGTACATATACCAAAGGAAGGGTCGCCAAGTATCACTCTCCAGAAACTGGAACCGAGAGAGGTGCAGAGACTAAAGGCCTTGAAGGCCCCGGGATCTAACAGGGTGCTCATCAGTGTGAAGACTCGTGATGAGATCTCGGAGCTGGATCTGAAATCATGGACCAAGTGGCTCACGACAAACATGCCGCCTGGAGTCTTGGCTGTAGATGTCAAGATCGAGGCCGCCTTCCAGGGCTCAGGTCTTATACTTGTCACAATGCCTGTAGAGCTATGGACGATGCTTCCAGCGGATGACAGTGCCTATCGCTTTATTGCCCATGTGACATCAAATAATACTCTTCCACGGTTGACCCAAGGTCTGCCTATACGCCCTGCGCCTCCCTCTGGGCCAGAGAACCAGCCCTTCCATCGTCAGGGAAAGTGAATAGGCTGGTCTACCTGTTTGATGGGCGGGCGGTGCGCTTCCCCCTTCTCTGCTCTGTGTCTTCTTTTGTTCTTCATTTCATTTTTGCTTTCGTCTGTTTTCCCTTTGTTCCTTCTGCTACCCGTTTTGATATTCTAAACTATGCCGCGATAGAGAGGAAATCTTCCATTAGCCAATGCCGCATGGATAATTCAATGATACTTAGATGATCAAAGCCTTTACTGGTGTGAAGTCCAATATTTGAATCTAGACACTTCCTGGTTGAAATATGTACAAACTAGATCTCTCCAAGAGTGTTTGATATCCAATAGGGGAGTCACAATTGTCCCCTTTGGATGAACACAGACTGACGATTCTCCGAAGGATTCTTATGGCCAATATATGTGTGTAATATGACAGTAGGTGGCACCGCATCTTAGGACTGTCTTGATACACTTCCTCAAAACGCAATGCGCCGGCCGAGGCATGAATGTCAAGCTATTGGGCACTAGTAAAACTTCTAGCCAGTTGGTAATACATTTTTTTTACAAAGCGATGAATAATAGATCTCTATTCTGAGTCGTGTATTTAGGTATTGTTTCCTTTGATACCATGATAGGATTGGAGGTAGGAATACCGTCAAAAAGAGACTTCCGCGAGAGTAGAACAGTCTTTGAATGTTATGAAAAACTAAATGCAGACCGCGAGATGATATAAGACTGATTCCAATATTATTTAACTGGCTGCCTTGCCGCTGTTCCTTAGCGGCTATACGCCTTATGCTTAGAGCTGATGTTCTCCCCGCCTTATCCTATGCCCTCCTGGACTTAATAAACTATCCACAGATATTCTACTGAAGTTAATCTATTCTTCCAAGCAATCAAAATGGACAGCAAACTTGAGCCCGTCCAGTTGACGCCGTCGATGATCCCTAATTTACCCAACTTCGACGTCGAAGATTCAACTTCAGCAAATGGAGCCAGCTGCCCTCACCAGAAGTGGTTCGCGCACAAGGCGACGCTCAGCATCTTTTGGGAATCAATCCGGACAAGAGAAAGGTCTACTACCCGGACCCCCCTTACGTATCACCCCCGCCTGTGATATTCGAGAATATGAGACTGTTTGTCAAATGGGGGAGCAGCGTGAGAGTCTCAGAGGCTCAGTGTCTGTATGCTATCCGCCGATTTCTTCGAGACAATGTTCCAGTCCCTGAGGTATATGGCTGGCGTACAGATGGAGACGAGAAGTTCATTTACATGGAATATACAGAGGGACAAACTCTGGAAAAGGTGTGGGATATGATGGAACCTGACGATCAGGTTTCGATTTGCCAGGAACTTCGAACAATCGTCGATAATTTACGCCGACTGGAACAGGACCCGTCTGATCCATTTATAGGTAAAACGTCTTCCCCAACCCTATATTCTTCTATTCTATACCTAACCTTCTGTACTCTAGGCAACGTAGTACGTGAGTCTCTCTATGACAGAGCATTCCACATAAGTTACATGTCAGAAGCCGGGCCAATCGCTACAGTCCGGGAGTTTCACGAATGGTTCACGTTTCTCCCCAGACGGCGAATGTCGGATCCATACTCGGTCCCGGTCGAACCATTTCGCCATGACTTGCCTGATAACAGTACAATCAAGTTTACTCATGGAGATCTCCACCGAAGCAATATCATTGTAACCCCGTTTGCCCCATATCGTATTCTAGCGATTGTCGACTGGGAGCAATCGGGCTGGCTACCTGCGTATTGGGAGGCCCGCAAGGCACAGTATACTGCCCACTGGCGTGAAGAATGGTCTGTTCGGTATTTACCCATGATTTTGGATCCGTATACCAGCACTTGGGAGCCGTGGGACTGGTATACGAGTTCTATGGGATGCTAGACCCCGCAGCTCATGGCATCAACAAGTATAATTTAAGAACCAAGTAGTGAATGACTGTTGCAGCTAAGAAAATGGACACTAATGGCAGCAAGGTGAGAAAGATAAGAGAGGAACAGCGAAGTAGGAAAACCAAGGCACACATTCATAGTGTACGCTGCTTTGCCAACATGGCATCAGAGTATGCTTGGGGCATTTTGAACGACCGAAAGAGCGCTGCTTCCAACGATACCGTGTTCGACAAGGGTTTGGACGTAATCAAAAATCCAGTTTTGACAATTAGAAGCCTGTACCAGAGCTTGGTTAGAATTGCTGTGATGGGTTTATTATTGGATATGCATACCGAAGGATCAAACGGGTTAGGGCTCCGAGCAGGAGGAGGCACCATAGTGGCGATTGGTTCTATTCGACCGCGGGCAGTTGTGTCAATCGATAATTGCCTATCGCCGACTGTATCAGCTACATACTGATCATCCACCTGCGCCAGGGGAACGATTTGGTATTCGCGTACTGTGTCAGCCATGCTGTAGTTGCGGTTGAATTCAAGAAAGAACCCTATGGCCGGACTCCCAGTAACATGGATCACTTTTCCCTCCTCACCCGAGTCATTCGTAGGAATAAACACAGAGAAATGAGCGGGTTTGGCAGCATTGGAGGAAATGGCCAAGTAAAATAGTACGAGTCATTTTTCCTTGTTGTAGTGATTGAAGGCAGGAGTTGCGAATAGCTTTGGTCAAAGAGAAGAACGAGGTATGATGTGAATATGAGACATGAACAGTGTACAAACAGGAGTGAGCACCTGGCACTCGCGCGCGCGACGGTCCCGCCTGGAGGTGACTGTATATCCAATCGTCCAAGAAGGAAGGCGCCACAATGGGAGTTTACAGCAGGTGCCGATACTCTATGGATATCTCGTGATCACAGCCGCGGATGCCTGGCACATGTATCCTTGTCAGGATGACGTGGGTTGCCGAGCCTCAGTCGAAAAGAGCCATTTCTAACAAACACGAGGCTGTAAATTGGTGTGATATGCAAAGGTTCTCCTAGCGCTACATGTACACGTACGTTGTCCAACTGTGTATATACATTCTTAGGCACTTAAAGAACCATTTAAGTAAACAGTCATCAGTCTGCCTCCAACTGTAACACCTGTATTAGTCCAGATTAACGAACGTTTTGATGACATGAGGGTTACGTCTACTCCAGCTATGCTTGTAGGCCTGAGGTGACCTATAAACACTAGTACGGCTGAATATATCTAGTGAATTTAAATGTAGGAACTAATCGCAAATACAAATAACTTTTTGAAACAACAATATATTCCCTCAAGTTTGAAAATATCTTCTAAAAGGGATCTGGCAATTTTAACAACTATTTCCACCGGCACGCTGCTGAACAAGATACCCATTGCGTAAAATACACTTTTAAGGCCTGCTGGTTTGCTGGTTCAGACACAGCTGGTTAACCGCGCAAAGGCTTGTATATACTCTGGCGTTATCTCTACAACCCTAATGCAACGCACGCTCATCTATTCTGCAATAGATTCCGAGAATCTCTCTTATAAATATTTGTATTGGATGGATATAACGTCTCTGATGACCTAGCGTACTTTACAAGAGGCATATCACTCCTACATGAGGTAACGGTACTCTAATCGGCAAAAGCCTGGTCTTATTTGCACCTGGATCATTCTTTCGCAGTGTTGCACAACCACTCATTGCATACGTAATACAGAAATCATACCAAAAAGCGACAAGTCCTACAAAGCAATTCTCCATGAAGTCAAACAGGAAGGAAACCAGTAAATTAGTAAATCGTCCCGAGGCTCTGAGCAAGTCAAAATAACTGCTTGCTCGCCCCAGCAGTCTTATATTCCCTCAGACATGATTCCCATCCGCATCATACTTGATCTCCTTTCCCGGATTAGGAGGAGAGACTAGTCCCAGCTGCTGCAGAGCAGTCAGAGCTTGCTCTTCACCAATCTCATCCACAATCTTGCCATCCTTCAAGGTAAAAATCGTTGTGCCTGAGAAATACACCTCCCTCCCCGTATTTGCCTTGTCGAGCGTGCCAACTGCAAGATCATCGAATGCCCGGCCGGTGTGCTTGCCGCCCCCGATCCAGCGACCAACTACATAATCCCCCTCTGCAATCAGAGGGAACTTGTAGGCGTGGAAGGAAATATCTGGAAACGCCTAGAGAGCATGAGGTATGAGGCCATGTTCCGTCTGCATCTATAGGATATGTCCGGTTTTCTTACCTCGCGAAATTCGAGCAGCATTTTCTTCGCCGCTTCTTTACCGTGCCGGGGTCCATGCATGGGATAATCGATAACAAAGTTGTCGGCACATACTTCGTCCACAATGGAAACGTTGCCCTTGCCCCAGTACTCTTCGAAGTACTTTTGCACCACGGCCTTGTTCTTCTCCTGGAGAGTGGACATGCTGCAGGTTGGATGTTTGTAGTTGTAGACTGAATGTATGACTGAAGAGTGGAAGTATGCTAGAGTGATGCAAAGTATACATGCTCAGGTGGTGACTGGGCGGCCTTCTTATAGCTAGGCGTGGGCCCTAAGTTGGGTTCTAGACCTGGCAAAACTTGCTACTGAACTACCCAATCGCTCCTGAAAATGATGTTGATTGTGCTCAGAGTATGATTTAGAATTGGAAAATAGGTGAAGACCTAGCTGCAAGGGCCGACTAGTACCAAAGATAACTGGTCGACGCCATAGGGTTCCGCTGAAGGGGGTGGAAAACATCTCCAGCGGAACCTGATGTGATTGGCTACTTCCAGGACAATGTCCACTCCATACTAACCGAATCAACTATGATTCGACATAACTGCACAACGCCTATGCTCTCATAGATATTCTAAAACTCCTTGAAGAGTTTCACCTATATGTATGCTCTCCATTCATCGACTTGTTTAACTCCGACAGTATTTCCATCAATTCACTTCAACATGCAGGCGTTCACCGTTTTCAAAGGCTCACCGAATGGAGAGGTCGTGGAAAGTCGTATTCAGCATCCTGACCCTCAGGAGAATGAAGTACTCGTCCAGATCACTCATTCCGGTCTTTGTGGAACCGATGAACACTACAAATGTGCCGACATTGTGCTGGGACATGAAGGGGCTGGGGTGGTCAAAGCAATCGGTCGCAAAGTCACTTTGCTGAAGATGTAGGCCTGCCGTGAACTTTCCTCTTTCCTATTCGCATTTATTTTGTTTTCACCTACCCCCTGCTTAGACCTTCACTAACCTTTCATGGAAACAGAGGAGACCGTGTAGGCTGGGGATACGGACACGGCAGCTGTCGCCACTGCAAGTACTGCCTGCGCGGCGAGGAGCTATACTGCAACCAACGGCAAATCTACGGCGAGTCCAACACCCACCAAGGATCTTTCGCTTCAGCAGCCATCTGGCCAGAAGACTTCCTTTCCAAAATCCCTGACGAACTAACCAACGCCGAAGCCGCTCCCCTAATGTGTGCAGGGAGCGCCGTCTTCTCGCCCTTACATAAATTCCGCGTTGCGCCGACCGAGCGCGTGGGCGTGATCGGGGTCGGCGGCCTAGGCCATCTTGCGATTCAGTTCGCGGCCAAAATGGGTTGTCAAGTGGTGGTGCTGTCCACGACTGAGTCTAAACGGGAAGAAGCGTTGGCCCTTGGGGCTACTGAGTTCCATGTTTTCGGAGATTCCCACCCCCCTGTGCTGGAGCCTCTGGATCATTTGCTTGTCACGTCGTCGAGGCAGCCGAACTGGGATGCTGTTTTCCAGGTTATGGCTCCTGGGGGAACTATCTATGCTCTTACGGTGGATATGGGCGACATGAAGGTCCCCTATCTGCCCTTGGTTATGAAGGCTCTGCGCATTCAGGGTAGTCTGCCTGCGACTCGGGGAAGCCAACGCGAGATGCTGGATTTCGCTGCTCGGCACCGCATAAAGCCTGTCGTGATGACGTTCCCGTTGAGTCGGGATGGAATTGAGGAGGCGATGGAGACACTTCGGGAGGGAAGAATGAGATATAGAGGTGTTTTGGTCCATGAGTGAATGTCGGATGGCGAAACTGTCGAACTAGATGATGAGTCGATGTTGTACTATGGGATAAATGATTGATACGTGAGTTCTAGATTTACAAGGCGTGGGGGCAACCTCCTGGAGGCATAATATGCCGACGAAGGGTCTAGTATAAGGACTACCTTGTAGCAGGAACTAATGCTGATAACACAAAAAACTCACTAATAATATGAAGCCAGGTTATCTGTGTTGCTTCACTTAGCCCACGCCTCATCATTACTGGTGAGTACTCGCGTTGTAGGCCCGGGGCGTTCCGGACCCTCCTCTAATCTGGCTTAGTCCTAGGGCTTCGTAACCAAACTGGAAGGCAGAGTAGAGTATACTGCGCAGTATTAATAGTAAATAGTAAGTATATTTTGAATTGAAGTGTTCTAAGAATGAAATAGCTTCTCTGTCAATTTTGAGCCGATAATATCATATATCTTTGGAGGACTATTAAAGCTAAAAATAAAATGAAAAACAACAGCCATTTGTCCGAGGTAGTGGATGAGTGCTGGTAGTGTTGCAACTTGACATTGGAACACTACTGTCAAAGTGGTTAGACCATCCAGGCCAACATCCAGGCAGCCACTAGGCATCGCTCACCTCATGACACTAAAAGACCCTAGCCTCTAGCATGGGAAATTTCAGGGGACGATGCAAAATTATAAGATTACCATTTCCCGACCATTGAAGAATGCCATGAGCATCATTCAAACCAGTTCCTCACAATGCCACGCGATATCCCATATCGACATATCCACAGTCCCGGCCACGCGATTACCAAAGTACATCGCGAGTCTCAGGAAGAGTTACAAATAGGTAAGCCGGCTATCCCGGCAATGCCAGAAAAAGATGAAACATGAAACTGATCTGCACAGTTGATCGACTCCTGGAGCCCCAGACGATCGTCCACTTTCTAGAATGCTGCCACGGAGCTCCACTCCACAATGGGAAGCAGTCCACGCTACCCAAACTAACAGCTGAGGAGATCCACAGCCTCTCTACCCGCCCGGACGCTGACCCCAACGGCGAGCCGTTTCTGGAACGCGTGATGAAAAGAATCGGGTCCAGGGAGGATGGCGATCGGCTTTGCATTGTGGGGAAGAATATCCACTCGGCCAAGAGCCGGGCCTGGGAGGGTATCATCCCGCTTTCGGAGCAGCGATGGCGCGAGAAGGGTCTTGACCATTTTGCGAATTTCCAGGTCGCGTGTCAGTATCTGTCTTCTGTGTTGGCAGTCTTTGAGTATCTTAATAAGCCGCGGGTGGCGCAGAATCTTCGGGACACGTTTAACCTGATCTATGCGCATTGGGAGGAGTGTGATGCGGTTTTGAATGGCCAGCGTCGCCAGCTGGAACAGGAGCCTGTCAGCGTGGCGAAGCGCTGGACGGAGTTTATCGCAGCTCATTATGAGATGATGACTGAGCGTGCGCATCGCTGGGTCATCTCGCATGTGAATACATTGCGCGCTCCCCTTCTGGAGGGCTTGTTGTCGCATCGTCCGATGGATGAGAGTATCGTGGATAGGGTGCAGTGGAAGATGACGGATGCCTTGCATGTGCTCATGGAGATCTCGGCCGTGGCGGATTATACAATCATGATACCCATGCATGGATACAAGGGGTATACTCCATCGCCGATTGAGACGAGTATTCCGCCAGGGCTAAGGTCACCCGATTATGAGAAGCGAGGTAAAGAACATCAGCAGAGGCTGAAGCTTGTCAGTCGCATGATCATGTTTCAGAATATACGCACCACATCTCGGGGTGTTGGTGAAGGTATGGGATCACCGGAATCACTCCACCGGACCGCTTTGCAGCAGATTGAGAGCCAGAACAAGGTCCGACGGGAAACAAGGGGCGAACCTATAGAGCCCGTACCGCGTGAACCGTGGATTGCGAAAAGCCTGGCTAGGCTAGAAACATCCGACAAGGATCCTGTTGGCGGATTTGGACTTGCCATCTACCGTCTGACCTATAAACAGAATGACACTGAATGGGCAGGGTTTTTGCAAAAGTTCGAGACGCATGTGGCCGATTGGGGTCGGGGTCAAACCGGTTCCAACGCCATTAAACCGCTTCTCAAGCTGCATTGGCTGGACGGAAAGGCGCTGGGGATCCCAGAGGGGGACCTTGATGCGGCAAAGAAGTGAGTATGGTGTTCAGTATCAACCTCAGGAATAGTAATATTGACCGGTCGAACTTTAGACATTTCAACGATCATGCGATTTCCTCGTTCGAGGACACGGACCGTGTCGATAATAGCACATTCCTAGTCATTGATGATGCCTGTGTCGCTTCCTACATGGGAGATTCATACTCGGCGGCCACCGAATTTATCCCTTCCGGCGATCACTCAGGGTTCGTTCTCGCAGTTGATGCTCACTATGATCCGAAGGAAGGCATTGAACGCCCGGACGAATCTCCCGGTTACTACGGACAAATGCGCATTCTTGGTAATCTAATCTGGGGAGATCTTTATGCAATGCTGTCATCCCAGTCTGCTTTATTAGAGGACCTCTGGCCTCTGGCCATTAACCACCCAAACGGGGTCTACACTGGTCCTACTGTCCCCATGCAGGTAAAGTGCTGGAAAGTCCAGAACGGGATGCGATTCACTTTACTGCGCAAAATTGTAGAATGCGTGGAGGCACAGATGAATGGAACAGCATCATCATCATCATCATCATCACCACCACCACCACCACGAGTCCCACCACGACGAAGTGAACAAAGTGCACGAAGCGAGCCGGATGCCACCCTTCGTGCTTACCTGCTGCGACAGTTCGCTCAGGATATGCGGCGCCAAGGTAACATACAACATGCAGTATTAGCCGAAGAAGCCATTGATTTGCAGCCTGATGAAGAGCCGGACTGGGAGAGAATTCAGCGGCGTCTGGACGCTGAGTCAGAAACAGGAAATGAGACACGGCCAAATATGCGGGATAGAGGAGGTCCCGATAATCAGTGTGCTCCTCAATAGTCTTTGTCAGAAATAAGTTGTATATAGACCTAATACACAGAGCTGCTTCCGACGTCAGTTGTACTCATATATCTTGTGTTGCTAATATATTTTTAGTTTCCATTGTTACTGAGCACTGAACCCTCTGGTAATCCCCACAGCATATCCCCTTAAACATGTCTAGTACCTTCTAGCCATCCTCCATATTCCTATTCAATACATCAACTGTGTTATAGCTGTGCTTCCAGAATAGCTGGACCTAAGGGGCTTTTGAACCCTTCGAAGGCTTTAGCCTTTATGTCAGCCAGGAAGGCCCTAAACGTTCCCAGACCACCAAAGTAAAACGATACCCCCACAGCCTTCCCAGTGACATTATTCCCTAACAACCAAGAAGGAACTTTCTCAAACACTGTTCCCGCTACTGAGGCCCTACTGCGTTCTGTCCATGCGCGCTCGGCGTCTTCTAAGGCCTCGATTTCGCACTGACGCCCCGTCTGCTTAGATACCTCCTCGGCCCGTCGGACCAAATCCATAATAAATTCGGTGTTAGTCTCCCCTGATATAGGAATATTGCTGAACGCCATGTGCGGCCCGTTGACTAGAAGGAGATTTGGGAACCCATGCACAGACATTCCTACGTAAGTGCTTGGGCCTTCAGCTTTCCAAACATCATATAAATTGTTCCCATCCCGGCCTCGGATGTCAACCATCGCATAGGTGCCATCCACGGCATCAAACCCGGTCGCAAAGACAATGACATCGAGCTCGTGAGTTGTGCCATCAGCCATGCGAATGCCGGTGGGTGTAACCTCCGTAATCGGATTCCCTTTGACGTCCACCGCAAAGACATTTTCCTTGTTGAACTTCTCGTAGAACCCACCATCACACAGAGGTCGACGGCCATAGAGCTCCTTCGGTGTCAGGACGTCTCGCTTCTTCGGATCCTTGACGATACTGGCAATCTTCTTGCGCAGAAATTGACAGACTTCCTCATTTACAGCGTCATCCGTGGCAATATCGGAAAACCCGCCAAACATGAACATGAAGCCGTTACCTGTCTGCCACAGCCGCTCGAGTAGTGCCTCGCGGTCTTCGGGTGACACCGACATGAATTTTCTCGTAGGCTCTGGCGTTCCCATGGCAAAGTTGGACGTGCGGACTTCTGTGATAATCCCTGGATAATCCTTGTTCACCCGTGCGCGTTCCTCCGGCGTCACATCCCGATTCCCGCTAGGAACGCTGTACTGCGGGCGTCGGACAAATACATGAAGCGATTTAACCTTGTCTGCGATGGCCGTCACGACCTGCACGCCCGATGATCCGACGCCGACAACACCAACACGCTTATTCTCGAGCTCCACTTCTGGATTCCACGCCGAGGTATGGTTAATTTCTCCCTTAAATGTGTCCATCCCGGGGATATCGGGGTAGTGGGCTTTAACCAGGACTCCAAGCGCGGTGAAGAGGTATCGTACATGGAAGACGTCGCCTGTTTCGCACTGCACCTTCCAGCTCTTGGTCGTGTCGTTCCATGTCGCGCTTTGCATCTTGGTATTGAACTGCATGTGTTTGCGGAGATCGTATCTTTCCACGACGTGACGTAGATACTCCAGGATCTCGGGCTGGGTGAGATACCATTTCTTCCAAGGGTAGTTTTGCAGGAGCTCGTGGTCGAATAAGAATCGATAAAGATGACTCCACGTATCGCTTAACGCACCAGGATAGCGATTCCAGTACCACGTACCACCGACATCACCAGCCGTATCAATGGCTTTCACATTCAGACCCTCCTTGATAAGGGAGTACAGTGTATAGATTCCACCAAAACCGGCACCCACGACGAGCGCATCCAAATGGTGTTCCTGGGCCATAATTCTATCGCGACGTGCCAGCAGTCAGCAAGGTTGAGAAAAGAATAAGCACGTACACAACAGGTGGTCCCTCCCTGTAATCTATCCAAGAGATATTCCCTACTCTGGCTCCCCATTGATATATAAGCAGTTCTACCGATATCCACTCTATTTGGCCGAATACGTTCTCATACAGCACAACCCGGCCAACGGCGACGAGTGATATTTCAAATCCTAACCAATACCGAGAAATATCCGCCCTCAAGACGCGCCATGCAGAAAATGGTTCCTTAGAGAGGCCAATAAGCAAGAGTGATGCGTACTTGCGTTGCTCTTGTCCAAGGTCTCGTTCTCATAATCCCGGTCTAATCCCTGTTCTTCAGCCTCGGTGGATATGTAGCGTTACATCCATGGGTCTAACCCCTCACTTACCTGCCCATTTTATCGGCCATTTTATGTTCGGGGGTCATACGAGGACTGTATGTATAGTACCTCTATTATGGACATGGCTTGGAATAGGGTTTGGGGGCTTTTGGTGGTGCTGCCAATTTGCCACGATGTGAAGGGGCGACACATTTGCCAAACGTGTCGATTCGCGTCTGATGAATACTTGATCGGTTTACCCTGCATGGGTTTAATATAGGTGACTATTTCAACACTGTAAGTCTTCTAAGTGTGCATTATGAATGCTCGAGGGTTTTACCAAGAGAGAATTTTTCATCTACGGCTACCCCGGAGTAGATCAGAAAGTAAAAAAAGTAAAGAAAAAAAAGGAGAAAAGGAGCAAGAGAGATGGAGAGCATGGCAAAACCAACTGGAAAAAGAAAGAACAAAATACAAAGGCAGGAAAATGATACAGTGAATGATAAGTTGTTTAGTGAAAAGACCTATACTACTAATCACTCTTTGGCTCCTCGGCGCCACCCGTCACCATGTGCTAAAAAGATGAGCTGGGCCGGGCCGCTAGCTAATCTAGTGAGGAAGCCCTACATAATGGTCACATCCTGAATGTTAGTTGTAGAATTCGCGACTACCTCCCACTTTGATTCCATTCTGAAAGGTTTATATGAAGCACGCAGCTCTTGCCAGCCTTTATACGTTAGTCTTCTTGTTGATAGTACAGTGCAACAGCGCTGGAGTGTTTGCCTCACACTTTCCCAGGTCATACTAGTTAAAGACTGAAGATACCGAGGCCGATCAGGCCATCTAAGCTCTATCACATTGGGCTGCAACTTTTGCCGACATGCACCATCGGAGCCTACTGGGTGCTGGGAGAGTGGGATTATTGAGATTATGAGTCATTGACTGTTACCTGCAATCGCTTTACCTGCTCCCTTCCGCCTAGAAAGTGTGTTGACGAACAAAACTTAAAAGGAAGAAAGGTTCATAGTGGGTCAAGATTTCGTCTGCCAAGAATAGGCTGTGGGTGCCCTTCATAGAGCCGATCAGTGCACTTGCTGCTTGGCATGACTGGATTAACGAGACTGAGCTGGCCAACAGATACACATCAAGCGCATAAAACATATCAATCGAATAGGACGGATCGAATACTCGACCGCCAATTCCTGCGAACGTCAGTTGCATATATGGCGCAGATGGACGCGTACCGCGTGGAGCTGACATCGCCCGCTTATTCCGAAGATACCGGTGAGCAGAAAGCTGATGAGATCATCTACTCTCTGGACGCTTGACAACCCCCGATGTACATATATTCAGCATCTATCATCACGCTTGGGTAGGTGTTTCATTGTAAATATGGTCAGACTTGGTTGGCGTTAGCAGCTTGTAATCCACCATGTTAGCCCCTACACTTTTTTCCCTCGGCCTCCTCGCGAGTAGAACCCTCTCATCGCCGGTCAATAAGACGGACAGTCACCCCACAGTGACTATTGATGCGGGTGTAGTCGCCGGAACTACGACATCCATTTCATCCTCCACTGTTACTGTGAACCAATTCCTTGGTATTCCCTTTGGTGCCCCTCCCGTGCGCTTCAGTCCCCCACAGCCTCCTGCGCCGTGGTCTTCGGTCTACGATGCATCACAGTATAGAGCCGACTGTATTCAGCAGTTCAAATTTCCAGAGGCCTCACGGAACCGAACAATTGCAGCATTCGACACGCCTCCGCCTCGGGGCGGCGAGGAAAGTGAAGACTGTCTCCACCTGAATATCTTCGCCCCCCAGCAAGCACCAGAGGGCTCTAAGGCTGTCCTCTTCTGGATCTACGGTGGTGGTTTTGCGATAGGAGCGAGTTCCCTGCCTATTTATGATGGCACCAGCCTTGCGGCGAACCAGGACGTGGTGGTAGTCACCAGCAACTATCGCACCAATGTCTTTGGTTTTCCGGGCTCTCCTGATCTACCTTTATCAGAGTGGAATCTCGGGTGAGCTGGGGGCTATTTACTATCAGCTAGTATATTCCAATGCTAACCAGATATAAGCTTACTCGACCAACGTCTTGCCCTAGACTGGGTCCAGCGAAACATTGCTGCTTTTGGCGGAGACCCAAACAAAGTCACCATTGTAGGCGAAAGCGCAGGGTCCATGAGCGTGGACGCTCTCATTACAACTCCTCCAGACCCTGTTCCGTTCCGCGCTGCTATCATGGAATCCGGTACGACAACGCTACTGGCTGCCATGGCCGGGAATGATTGGAAAGCCCTGGTGAATGCTACCAACTGCCAGAATACGAATGAGCTTGAATGCGTTCGCGCCATCCCCGCAAAGCGACTTAACGAGATCGCCGAACGGAAAATGCTCACCTTCGCCCCAATTCCCGATGGAATCACCTGGCCAAAGAACGCACATCAGAACCGTCTGAACTCTACAGATGACCCGTCTCAGGTCGCCCGTGTGCCTGTACTGATCGGGAGCAATGCTGACGAAGGCCAAACAGTTGTCGTTGGACAGAATGCGACCGAAGCCCGCGCCTTTCTCGGTGGAGTCCTGGGCAATAACACGGCACTACTTCACGCTATCCTGAAGGAATACCCGCTGGGCACTCCGGGGGTTAAGACTGAGCGCGACCGTATAGCGAAGATTCTTACTGAATTTGGGTTTCAGTGCCCAGCGCAGCGCGTCGCTAATGACAGCGCGTCTGCAGGCATTGATGCTTGGCTTTACTACTTTAATGCCACTTTTCCGAACACCGATCCACTAGCTGGTAGCGGGGCCTTTCACTCGGCGGAGGTTGATCTGGTCTTCGGCACATACGACGAGAAGGGGGCCACGAAGCTTCAGAAGGAACTGAGCCAGCTGATGCAGAAAACGTGGGCTGACTTCGCGAGAAATCCGTCTGCTGGGCCCGGCTGGGAGGCTGTCCCTCAGGTTGGAATCTTTGGTGATGGGCCCAAGACTGATGGAGATGGTCTGACCCAGGGATTGTTTCAAACTGTTGATGCTAAAGAGCTGGATCAGAGGTGCCAGCTGTATCGGGCATTGCATGATGCTATGGACTCTGGTAAGCATTAGAGGTCTGCATATTCGATCCATATGTTAGAATTTAAGGGCTTCTGTGGGGCCGGAGGTATACCGTATACAGTCTGGCTACATGATGTTGGAAGTGGGCCAGTGGTCTACACAGCATATGTTGTAAATATTGTTTTGCCCTGCCGCCCTTCAAAAACATAGTACGATGCGATATGGATGGATCGACCCACTCACTTTGTAAAAAAATAAGATTCATGGCGAGAGACTTGCTGTCCCCGGTGTTTCCGGCAAGGAAAAAAAAATCGTCAGCGACAGGATTCGAACCTGTGCCCACGAATGGAATTGATATCGAATATATTCCGTAGAAAGGAAAGTTCGAGTCAATCGCCTTAACCACTCGGCCACACTGACTTAGTTGCATACTTGGCCAGGCTTAAAGGAGTGGTGTTTCAATTAGGCCATTGCAGCATTTATCTAAGCTGATCGACCTTGATGGCCTCTCATATCGCTGCCTCAAACAACTCAGTAAGAGCAAACAATGTCGACTAAAACTAAACACGCCTGTTCGTCCTGCAGGAGCATGAAGCGCAAATGCGACGGTCAGCATCCGTGCTCTAATTGTGTAAAAACAGACCAAGACTGCGTATACAACAAACCTTCACGCAAGCGCCGGCGTTCGATTACCGCTCCGACTGAACAAGCACGCGATGATCTCCAGACGGGCCCAGCTGTACTTCGTACAGGGGTGCTCGCCGAAATAAACTCTGGGGCAATCCTCGCGAAGGGACTAGGCCTCTCAAGCAGTTCTTCCTCTATTGAAAGACCGCGCCTTTGCTCGTGGAACCTCAGCCTGCGAGACAATACCATAGGCTGCTACGCAGAGGCACCGCTCACTCAAGTCTTGAGTATCTCTCGTATGCAGCAGTTAGCAGCTGTATACTTTGTAGAAGTTCATCCCGTGTACAACTTCCTTGATCGTGCGATGGTTGAGCGTGCCATTCTTTCCATGTCGCCTGATCAGCCTTTATTTGACCCTGCCCACCACGTGCTTCTGGGAATCGCTGCTGTAGCATGCCTTTTCAGCGATCAACCAGTTGATTTGGAGCCTCGGATTGTGCAGTACGCTCGAGGCGCTCTGGAGCATTCGACTACGCTACAATTACCGACCGTGGATCACATAGTCGGGTGGCTACTCCGCGTCATCTACCTACGATTGACCGGCTCACCAAACGCGACATGGATCGCCAGCTGCACACTGATGCATATGATTGAGACAGCCAGGCTGCATCTCGAACCATCAAATGTCTGTGTACCTTCATCTGGGGATAGCTCCTACAGTCCACAACTCAAAAAACGAATCTACTATATCGCGCAACTCTTTAATACATGGATATCCTACGACTACGGACGATGTCGTATCATACCTCGCGGGGCATCCTGCTCCCTTCCCGCAGAAGACTGGACAGCAGACGACATCGCTATCTGGCGATTGACGGACTCCTTGGATCCCGATCGAAATCTTGACTCGACAGACCTAGAGAATCTACTGCTCCAAGCTTCCGAACTGACGCTATCCCATCCGGCCTTGGAACTCAAGCGGTGCAATATTGCATTGTGCATTTATCGCAGGCTTCGCGTATCCGGTCGTGTCGTTTCCAGTAAGGCATTATCTCGGGTCTTGCAGCTGACAGATACGGGCATTGACAAAGCAACTGAAATGGCTAGGAGACATTCCCCCTGGTGGCATATTGTGAATGTGCCTTTCCAGACCATTTGCGTCCTGCTTGCAATTGATACGAGAGCTTCGCTTGAGCGTGTAGGGAAGTCACTTTCTAGTTTGCGATTGATTGCAGGTATCTATGGCACGAGTGCCATCAATGAGACCTTTGTGGCTGCCCGTTCCCTTATACGGATTCATATGAAGCGGAAAAAGGAGGATTATGAGTTATTGAACAGGGTGGAGGAAGATATTATGGCGTGGGATGGTGACCCTAGTGCTCTGCAACCGAGTCTCCCAACTTCCTTCGTATCTCAGCCGGTCGAAATGCTGAACGATGGCATGGGAGAATCTTGGGGTCTAGATTGTTTATTATCATCGAGCCTTTTTACTCCTTGGGGATGATTAAAGGTATTTTTTCATATACAGAAAAATCAACTCCTCCACTTGACAGACATGATAATCCTGGTGATGAATCGTAGCTATTGTTTTCACTGTGCGTCGAAATATGTATGTCTTCACAAAATTCCCCCAGTCCATATAGGTTGGCTCCAGCAAGACTTTAATGTCATTCCTTTCTCCTGTATTATCTAGGATATTTACGGCGAGCTACACATAAGCAGTCTCTACCTTTCCATTGTTTGTTGCTTCGTCTAATGGTATTCAGTGCACTCGGTGAGGCAATCTAAGTCGCCCCAGGATACCAGATGGGACCGCCGTATGCAAACTCTGTCTTGGGCTACGAAATGTCGATCTAGTCCTTCCCCAATGACACAGTGTCAACTAAGATGCCGAATGGCGGCATTATGCGGGACACCATGAACTGCTTCCGATCCGATGCTCCGCCCCGCCCCGCTCCGCTCTGTATCTAGTCCGCTCAAAGTCCTGGTCTGTTATCACAAATCTAACATGTAGACGATCACAAATCACGCTGAGTATAGCTCCACAAGGATTGCTTTTTCGGGAGACAGGTTCCACAATTTCTATATGCTATCTTGCCTTCCAGAATCGTATTTAAACCTGGATTCCGCCAGTAGAGAATTCGTACCAGTCATCCCACAAACAACATTCAATATCCCTCTACCCAGCTATTCCCATAACAACAGAAACCATGACGTCCGAATCTACATACCACCCACGCGTTATTCTAGGGTTGATGACATTCGGCCCTGACGCCAACAAAGGTGCGCGAATTACATCTCTCGCTGAATTCGGCCAATGCCTCGATTACCTCACGTCGCAGGGATACAACGAGGTTGACACAGCGCGCATGTACCTCGATGAGAAACAAGAGGAATTCACAGCGGCGGTTGGATGGAAGGAGCGTGGCCTCAGCCTCGCGACCAAGGTGTATCCGACTCGGCCCGGACTGCACAAGCCGGCCTCGCTGCGCAGGAAGTTCCATGAGTCGTTATCCGCTCTTCAGACGGACCAGGTGGATATCTTCTACCTACATGCGGCGGACCGGTCGGTCCCGTTTACGGAGACACTCGAGGCTGTGGATGAGCTCTATCGGGAGGGGAGGTTCAAGCGCTTGGGGCTGAGTAACTATACCGCGTTCGAGGTTGCGGAGATTGTCATCCTGTGCGCGGAGAGAGGTTGGATACGGCCAACTGTCTATCAGGCTATGTATAATGCGATCAGTGAGTGGTTATCATGATTTACTGAGGGTATGATACTAACTGACTTGGAAAAGCCCGAAACATCGAACCGGAATTGATTCCCTGCTGCCGTCGCTATGGGCTCGAAATCGTCATCTACAACCCACTAGCCGGGGGAATACTCTCCGGGAAGTATCAAGCAGGCGCTGCAGTACCGGAGGAAGGCCGCTTCAGTGACAAGAACACGACCGGGGCTTTGTACCGTCAGCGATACCTCAATGACTCCGTGCTAAATGCACTGGATATCATCAGACCTATGGCTGAGAAGCATAGCCTGACGTTGCCCGATGTCGCCTTTCGATGGCTTTGTCATCATTCTCAGTTGCGCCTCGAGGGAGATGGCAAGGACGGTATCCTGATTGGTGTGAGCAGCTTTGGCCAGTTGCAGCAGAACTTGAGAGCGCTGCAGCAGGGCCCTCTTCCGGATGAGTTGGTTAACGCCTTGGATGAGGCGTGGATGTGTGTGAAGCCTGTCTCGGCGAATTACTGGCATCTTGATCTGCGGTATACTTATGATACTGAAGCTGCATTGTTCAAGAGATGAAGTCTCTTTAATGGGTTGTTTTTGGATATCTGCGGTCTTGTTGGTGCCGCTGCTGCAGGTGTGGACTCCTCGATGGGAATTTGGAATGTCTTCTGAAATGGAGGTTTTTTTTACATTGTTATAGAACATAGACTTTGGTATCCGGAACTTTATAGCATAAGACTCTCTTGATATCTGGCCTCTCCAATTAGCTTAGCCCAAGTATAAGATTCGGGTGCGTGCTTTATCAGTGATATATACCCAGCTACAATCGTCCAGCTAATAGCCGCGTATTGGTTACGACGTCACTGATAACTACGGCTTACGATAGAAACTCTGCTCTGAGCCCTGGACAAGACAGTATAACAGGAAATCTAGATCTCAATCTGAAGCTATGCTCAATCTTTGTAATACCAGGCAACCTTTTGCAAACCATATCCGAAGATGCACCCGAGAGAAAAAAAAATTAACATATGTACAATCTGAATATAACGCCACTAACCTCAATAACTCGGCCCCTCCAGAAGAGACGCCGAAGCTGGCCTCAGGGGTAGAGGCACCTCCTCTTCATAAACTGGACTCAGGGGCGTCGGCGGCCCAAAACCATACGACTCATCAGACGTAACGTGGCGAACCTCCGGCCACCTTTCCTTCGCGGCGTCCGCTCTGGGTTCAGCCTCCGGCTCGACAATCTTGAGCTTCTTGTTTTTCTTCTTCTTCTTATCTCGTTTGCGGAGCGGCGCCCAGGCGCCCCAGTTGTCATCTTTGCGCTCTTCGTCGGGCTCGGGGTGAGTTTGGGGCTCAGGTTTCGGAAAGGAAGGCTGCTCATCGACGGCGATGGTCTCGTCGGTAGGATGCGGCGAAGAAGCAGAGGGAGGCGGCGACGGTGTGAGCGGCCAGTCCTTGCTGACCGGCTCTGACTCTCGTTTACCACTGTACGCAGCAGTGCCTTCGTCCTCCGTCGACCCGTCATACGCATGGCTAGGCTCAACCTCCGGCACGACATCCTCAAACGCAGGCTCCTCCTCCGGCTCCTCGGGAATCGTCTCCTCGACAATCCGCACCGCATCCCCATTCGCCATCGAATGCACAATATGGCGTCCGTTCTCGAGTCGCCGGAAATTCACCGCCGCCAACTTCTCCGAGTAGATCTCCGCCATAATCTGCACGAGCAGCCGGTCAAATGACGCGTCCCGTCCAATGCCATTCAGAAACCACTCCCGCTTGAACACCGCGTCGTCCGCCTCGAACTCATCCTCCATCTTCACCCGGATGTAGTCCGGGAACCACGTCTCGTCCCGCGGCAGCTTGGAGTAGATGCTCCGCGCGATCCGCAGAATGTCGGGCGTGGGCACATCGCGGTCAAACACTTCGATGTAATGCTTCGCGTGCGCCTCCAGTCCACCGAGACCATATTTCCTCGCGGCCAGGTAGGCAAACGCGCTGCGTCTGTATTCTATCGTTCGCCGGGGGATGCTGGGGTCCGGGCCGTCGCGGAGAGTTTCGTATTCGCCTGTGTACAGGTAGTGGACGAGGGTGTGGCCGATGTCTTCGTCGACGTCGAGAGTGGAGACAAACTTCAGACTGGGGTTGTAGCCCTGCTCAAAGGCCTTGGGGCTTCTGCGTAGCTGGGGGAATTGCCGCAGGTAGAACTCCGGGATGATGTATTCGTCCCGGCCGATGATGAGAGTGACGACGGGGGCTTTGTAGGGGCTGGGGTTTTGAGTCGTCAGTTATTCGTGTTCGCAATAGCTTCTATTCTCATCAGACTAAGTAGGAATGAGGGTCTGGGTCGAACCTTGTTGTCGGCTGCGGATATTCCCGAACCTCGCCGTCCATGTACGACGTCTCTTCGATGGAATCTAGATGCATATTTTGTCCTTTACTCTTCTTCTTCTCTCTTTTACTCTTAAAATCAAACACTAAACAAATCCACACAGCACCAGTCCCAGAAACCAAAGCCAGAACCAAAAGCAAAACAAAAACAAACCGGAGAATTTACCCCACCCAGACAGAGAATCCCCTCTTTAAAAACCCCCCATGCAGTTCAACTCTTCGTTGTTTTTCTTCCAAGGCATGAAAGGCAACGTCTCGAATTCAAGTCAGGGATCAATGCAGGTGTGAGCTGTCCAGTCACGCTCTATGCATCGGGGCCATGCTAACCACGTCAGTCTTTTTGTTATGCATGCGAGGATACCTTTAGGGCTTGTGGGCCTCGCCGCTGGAGGGGCGCTGATTGGGCGGTGAGGAGTCTGGCGGAGTTGCAGGATTGGGTGTGTTTACTTTTTTTGTCGGTGGGTTCTTGGATCTTGAATTTAGGATTTACGATTTAGGGATTTAATCAGGTACGTATTTTGGGGGGGAGGTTGGCTTGCTTGGTTGGGGTTGAATTCTATGGATTTAGTGTGAGGGTTTGGGTTGTGGGAACGGAATTCCCCGCATTTTGCGTTAGGGTGTGTTTATTGTTTATGCATGTATTCAGAGAAGCTTGGGGGGAAAAAAAAATAAAAGAAAAATAAAATAAATTGAGGAGGAAGCCTGGAGGGGTTTGTCTTGAGTCATCTAGACCGCTTGTTTAGTTCTCGTTGCGCTCAGTTCGACGGCCATCTTTTCTCCAGACTTGGCTTTAATCAATCATCTATGTGTCACTTTGAGGCCAATCTAGCCTCTCACTACAAGGCTACAGGAATAACTTGTTTATAATTCGAATAATTAGTCGTAAAATAAAATTCAAAAAATTTATGGCTCAGACACGCCCAGTACCCTGCAGAAAACACCAGCAAATATCCTCCCACCGCCAAGTGCGAGAATGATTTATATAAATATGACCACCCATGCAAGAACATAACACCAAAAAGCAAAATAATAAATTCTCAGGTGAATATATAGCTCACACTGTTCGAGCGATGTCGCCTGCGTCTTCGGCGAGAATGCGATCGGGAACTGTGTGTCGATCCCGCCTCGCTGTCCTGGTACGTTTGTGCACGGCGAATAGATCCACGGATGGATTTCAGCGACGGTATCTCGCCCTTTTCTGGCTCGGGCGCTGTGATAGCTGCAACGGGTGCTGGCTCAGGGAGTTGAGGGGTCTGGGGCTGTTCGATCTTTTGGGTACTGGAGCCGAGGAAACGGGGAGGTGGGTTTTGGACAAGACCGACTGGTAGGTACTAGTTAGCTGATATGCTTCTGGCAGGTGAAGTAGACCATTCATCTTCGAATGACGCTGGATGTAGGCAGATTTACCTTGGAGCATGATGTTGTCCCATATCGAGCGCGGCGGTTGGAATACCCCGATATTCTGAACGGCTTTCTCGTCCACCCCTGGTAGATTCATCCACACTAGGTATGTTCCGCGGTGAATATCGCCCTCGATCCGGAATGGATGCAGTTTCTCCGGAATAAGCAGCGGTGTGGGTATAACAATTGGCTCGTAGGCCGGAATCACCAGGTGGAAGAAAGGTGCTCTCCGTCGTGGATGTCGCGAGGCGTAAACATCTCGAACAGACGACATGAAGGCGACCAGAGCATCGAGGTCATGCACAATGCCAATGAAATTCCGACCCAAAAGACCCTTTGTCCGCAGCTTCTCCTCGAAATGATACGTCCAGTCTGTGTCCGGATGATAGACGAAATACCAGTCGAGCTCGGGGTCCGACTTTTCGAGCTTCGATTTCAGCATCACATAGATATTTTCGGCGAAGGCCGTCCCCCCTGCAAGCGCAAGCTCGGCTCTTTGTGTCTCGCTCATACTTTTAAGGTGTCCTGCGATCGCCCGCAGCTCGCCCACCCCTTGATACGTTGCGATCATGTTGGCAGCGATGCCGACTGCCCCCACGGTGCCGGTGAAAGCGGATGCATAGACGGCTTTGTCGCCGAACGAGTTCGCGGCGATCTTGATCGTCTCGATGACCTTTTTGACGGTATCGCTGGTGACATTGAGTTTCTGGCCGACTTCTTGGATCGTTTTCAGAGCATCGTTGGCTTGCTCCGCTATCTCCAATACCTTCTTCTTCCGTTGCTCGAATAGCATCATGTTGGCGCTGTCTGTCCGCTACGTTGACGGACCGGTCGCAGTTTTCTCGCCCAGATACTTCCAGCGGTGAATGGATCGTCCGAGAATCGCTCAAATCACGGCTGATTCGTCCAGTGAACTAGTGCCCAGCTCGGGCTCTACTTACTTTATCTCGAAAGCTTTGGTCGCATCTAAGCAGGAAGGGTGTTAGTGAACGTGACCAGCATCCCAGGTTCTTTTAAGTAGAAACTCACCTGTAGCCATGGTGAGACGCACAACGAAAGCCAACTGGGATTATGTCATTTTTTAATTTCCCTTCTGCGTCCAGACAGAAGCTCCATAATATAGAGCCCAAATGAGCTATACTGGGAGTAATTGGGCGCCCCACCGCGCGATCATTGGTGATCCGCACCGACACGTATGTTGGCTCCGTTTTGCTTCGCTGTACCTCGATGGAGCCACTTTGATTGAATTGGGGACTGAATCATCTGACAGCGAATTTGTTAAGTCTGAGTGAAAAAGGTAAGAAATGACTTTACCCATTGTGAATGCCAGTTGTGGTTGTACTGATCAGAGCATTGGTCGGAAATTGGTTTTAGGGTTCTTCGGGGGGGCTGATTTATTGTCTTCCTCGGCAGCCCTGACGAGGCCAGGCAGTGTGGAGCATCCGGCAGTGTTTCATGAGATTCTACTTACTCTGTGGCTTGTTTCACCTCCGTAACTGCCGCTAGTCCATTCATTCGCTCTGTCGTCTTTACGCTTCCTACATTTTGATTTCAGTCTCCTGGTAGACGAACCGAGCTAAGAACATTAGGGGCCGAGCTAACTCAGCAATAAGCGACGTCCGTTGCCCGCACGGTAGCGCATACCCTGTCGCCTTCAAAGCTTGACAAGTGATCTCACTCGCACAGGTAGTCCACCCAGTGCAATGGCTTGAGGCAACTCGCACTGACTCTAGTAAAGCAAAACCGTGAAGTAAACGATATCGCTCCTATCGGGGTTCGGAGACTAGGAGGACCTGCAACTAATGTGCACGATTGCAGTGTCGCAGTAGCAATTGGGTTGCAACACATAGTCCGAGGTGGGATGACATTGTAGACAGAGAAGAGAGGTAATGTAGTGCAGTAATTGCGGTCTTTCGAGAATAGTTTCTTTACTCAAGAATGAAAATAAGGAAGAGACATGCCACAGGAAGCGGAAATTAATAGGCGTTAGACCATCATATCGGCGTACAGACGTCCTCGGAGAAGTGTCGCCATACCAACGTTTGAATCTGAAAATCACTACATTTCTGCCATGTATAGTGCAGCTTACTGAGCTTTGGTGTGAGCTCATTCGCATTTCAATATTGTTGTTTTCCAGCACTGGCGTCAGGTGAGGGGATATGGAAGACACCGGATATATACTTGGCGAAAAGTACCAAAATACCGGACAGAGCTTAATAATGCATAGTTTTAGCACATTATTCTGTTCGAGTATAAACTACAGTGCATATACGCAGTCCTCCACCGAAAACACCGGCATGCCCCACATTCGTCAAGCGCAAGGCAGATTGAGTCGCTTCACAGGAAGTTTTTCTACACAATCGGGACTTAGATCCGCACTGCTTCAGCGGATAAATCTTCCGAGGACATTCATTCATACGAGTATCTTGATCCCACTGTCCAGCAGCTGGGTAGCGAAATGTAAACATCCGAGTGCAATCATGTTTCTCCACCTTAGTTGCATATATTCCAGTCTTGCCAATATTTCTACCCCGCGGGGCTGTGCCAGAGATAACAGTAGACTAGTATGGCCCTAGGCCTACGTCCCCTCGATCCGGGCTTTGCGTCCAATGTCATCCTTGTCTAGAACTTTCTTAATATATATCATGGGTACAGTCTGCCCAATACTTCAGCCAATGCTCACAGCATCACATCGACTGTATCGAATCGAATCATGGCGTCTACGGCATTTCCCTCCTTAGCGAAGAAGGTCCAGCTCTCCGATGGCACAACGTACGGATATGTCGCTGTTCCTCCGTCGACTCCAGGCCAAGTCTCCTTCCTCCTTCTCCATGGATATCCGTCTTCGTCGTATGACTGGCGTCACCAGATAACCGGCTTACAGAATGCCGGATATGGTGTCATTGCGCCGGACCTTCTCGGATACGGCGATACCGACAAGCCCAGTGATCTAAACGCTTATCGCAACAAAACCATGAGCAAACATATCATTGAGATACTGGATAGAGAGGGTATAGATAAAGCAGTCATGGCGGGGCACGATTGGTACGAAGATCTGCGCTTCTATTGCGATTTCCCCCATGTTTCGTATATCCTTGTCTGCAAAAGGGACTACAACATCACTACTAGAGGCTGATATCTCGCGTCAATTGTTTTCGCATCGCCAACTGATGTAATATGAGCAGGGGAGTTGGCCTTGCATCCCGTCTAGCCATGTACCATCGCGATCGCTTCTACGGTCTAGTCACAATCGCCGTGGCATACATCCAGGCAGGCATGCACTGGGATGTCGGTCTGGTCCCTGATCCCCATCTCCATCAACCCCCAGCTAACAACAGCAGACGCTATCTGCGAGAAAACCAAAAGCATAATCGGCTACGAAACCTTCGGCTACTGGAAATGGCACGGCACCGAGGAGGCGGCGGAAGACTGCGCCAACCACGTACGCACCCTTCAACGCTCCACGAATATATAAATTCAACTCCAACTAACAAAATTAAGTAGCCCGCCTCCGTATTCAGCCTCCTCTACCCCAACGATCCCTCCCTTTGGAAATCAGACTTCGCCCCCACAGGCAAAGCAGCCGAGTTTGTCCGCTCTGGGCGCACAACCCCCCTCCCCTCGTGGTATTCCTCCGAGGAGTATGCCATTCACAGTGGTATTTTCGCTGAGGGCGGCTATGCCGGGCCCCTCTCGTGGTATAAGGCAGCTATGCGGGGTGTTAATCTTGATGATGAGGCTGCTATCCCGGTGGAAGAGAGGCTGTGCCCGGTGCCGAGTTTGTTCGTAGCGGCGAAGCAGGATTATGTCTGTCGGGCGGATTTGCAGAGCGCCTCTTCGCGGATGACGGCTCCAGGTGGCAGGATTGAGGAGATTGATGCTGGGCATTGGGTGCAGCTGGAGCAGCCGGAAGTGGTCAATCGTCTGCTAGTTGATTTTGCGGAGGAAGTGAAGGGGGCGAAGTGATGGCTTGATCAGGTGCTTATAATTTTTAGCCTCATTCATGGTGATATTGAATATTGTTTGTCTGGTTGGAGAGGTTGCTGTGTATAGGGAATGACCAGAGTAGATGATTTAATTTTGGCTAGAGCTATTCTTCACTGCATTGATTTTATTTGGAAATCAGGGGAATCCCATATCAATGAGATAATCACACGATGGGCACACACCGATAGGCATTGGAGGGCTATCCTGGCAGGGTCTATTCAATGGTCTTCTCCCACAATCACTCTATCATACTCCATGATGCGTGGCACAGTCCCTTGAGGAGGACAAGTCTGTGAACGTAGGTGAAATCTCAACCCCCTTTATAAACCATGGAATGAGCGCGCTCAGTTCAGCTTCCCCATCGTAGGACGACGTTGTAATCATCTAAGCCACTTATATGCCTAGGCAAGCTTCTGTCATAGCCTATAAACATTCAATGCATGCATGTGAAGCCTTTATGGAGGACGACAAGTGGAATTCAGGTAATGAAGGTAATATTATTAGATTACGTGAAGCCCAACATTATGGTTAGGGGATACAGTTAGTTCAATATTAAATCTCTTGAATGGCTTCCATACAGAGCTTGACCGGGCAATTTTCTAGTCTTATACTCGATATTAACATACTCCCTCACTCTGGGAGAGCCACGTTTCAAATCTCAAATTGCCCCCAGATAGTCTCCGCCATCACCTAGACTAGATGGAATATTCTATCGAGGCCTTGCTGTCAATGGATCTGGGTCGGTGACTAGTGGCCTTTACCAGCTGACTTTCTTAAGGAAGTACTTCCACAGCGAGGGGCTTTTCCTGCAGGACCTTGGCTGGGCCGAGCTTAAACCCTGGAATGGATCTCCATAGATCGCTACCAGGGTCAGTAGTACCAGCAGAAACACGGAAATGATGTAGCATTTAGCTTCAGGCTTTAGGAAAGGGAACCAAGATCGGTCGATCTGCAGCACCGGACTGTGATATTATCGACGCCGCACTATCTACCTACACCGAGTCAATCCTTTAGCATCCAAAGGTGCCAACAACGGGGCACACATACTGCGCACAAGCTCGTCGGTGATCACGGTATAGCCCCCTATTTCTACTGTATTGGCAGCATACAATAGTAATAGGAGGATCTATCCTCAGAAAGGCCGAGATGCACCACTGGAAACTGGATAGTGACTACTCTGACATGTATATTAGCTTCCTGAGGTAGTATTGGGCGATATTTACCCATTGGATGATGTTTACCTCCCTTGATTAGCCAGGGAAGGCTATAGTCTATCATATCGTTATAGCTGTTACCGGCTTGCAAGCATTCCTCTCAATTCAAGAAGGATATGAAGGGTGAAAGTTGGGACGACACAATCACTGGCGCCGTGATTCAGGCCGGCGGTCTTCATGCCGCGGAAAATCATCTTATGGGCCCTGAGTTGCTCGTTCCGGTCGAGAGTCTTGCGGTTGACGATGGCCCGTTATCTTTAACCGGCGACGCGAGATGAGACGTCTTTGGTGGCGACGACGCTCTCTCTTCCTGTGCTGCGTCCTCTTTTCTTCCTTCGGTTACTACAGTCCTGTTTCTATACGATTGCTCGGATCGCGCCTTTGCTTTTTCATTGCTTGGGTGGAATGTTGTCTTCTCCGCTATCCTTCGCAGATTCTGACGAGATATTTAAACGTCAAGACATGCTGTTGCTCTTGTCACTCCGGGCCTGGCCAAGGTATGCTACCAGGGGAATATGAGTGCAGAGATGGCATTTTTAGTGTTGCCCGTAATTCTGCAACTGATCTGGCTGACTGGCAACAAGATGGGCCCGGTGTATCCCACGCCTCCATCCAGCGATGCAGAATCGCCGGCTCCTTGGAGTTCAATGATCTGCTAGCTTGGATTGAGCATCATCACTTAACTATCCTATGAATACAGAACTATTGAATATCCAGGATCACTGCGGGAATTCTGCTAGCAGAAGTCGATACGAACTCGGAGCCGCTATAGTGGACTGTACACGGATAGATGATTTAATTGAACTTGTCAAATTATTGGCCTCTGTTATATCTCACTACTTCAAAATCAGGGAAACCCCCTAACAATGAGACAAGCATATGAGACGAGTATAATTCTATAGCCTAGTCAAGTATATTTAAACCATTCCTCACTTCCCCTTTAATAGCTTGGAAATATACTCTATCAGACAGCTCGGATAAAAGTCTCCAAACCATAAGGTGAAAGGTACTCTGAACTAAAGCTACCCTTTCTACGCGATTCCAGCCCCGTATCGATGATAAGTCTTTCCAGATAGCCAACCCAATCAAACAAAGCATCGGGATACCTCTCTCCAGCACTTGTATATCTCATGTGGGTCCAAGTCTAGAATCCACATATCTCCTGGACAACAGCCCTCTCGTCGGGAAGGTCAAGCTCACCTAGAATATACGATATCGTCCAGCTAACACGCATTAGCCATTGCCATTCCGTAAGAGAATAAACTTCCAGCGACTAGATCTCCGCAATAACAGGAGTCTGGGCCTGGCCCATGATTGTGACGGAGCGATCTTCTAAGCGCACAGTTATTCCCCCCCTAAACACTGCTAGGTTAGTATTCAGCTCCAAACCAAGGGACGTTCTGACCCCTTTAAGTCCAACTCATCCTTCCTGTGGATGAGACACTCGAAAGCAAGCTGTTACGCAGATGGTGTAACATACCCGCACCGATGATAGCGACATCGAGGGAGTTCTGTTGACGCTTCTGGCATCATGGCGACGGAATCGAAATACTCTGACTTTGCAACTGACACATTCGGAGCACACGAGGTCATCCGTCAGTGACTACCAGTGGGAGGTTATTATAAGGTCCGATCGTTATCTGTCCGACGGCGCCACAACTGTGCTATTATTCGGCTATTGGCCATGATCCCGGACACAACTGCATCTCGAAACCAACTGATCGGTAGATGTCAGGCTGGTCTTCATATGGTTGCGCCACTTGCTGCTTTATGGGTAAGCCCAGGTAATTTAGCTGCTATGTTTCGAGGCGCCAGTGAGCAGAATGAAGATGTGAATGAGGTTATTAAACGGATGAGCAAAATGATTTGGTACAAGCCCTTAGCCTGTCAGTCTGCTGAGTACCGTAGCAACAGGAATCAGAACTGAGACCGCTGGAGGATTCCTTGATGTATTCCTGAATGGGAGCCAGCAACTCGTGCTCGCCTTACAAAAGCTAAGTTGTATGGAGTACACTTAAGAGTTGATTACTTCCTTTGCGGATGCCTTCTAGTGTCTCAAATGGTGCGCTTGGCTAAAGCCGACAAGTCCATGATGAGAAAAAGGTTGGGCTTGGTGGTATGTGTGTGTATCTTTCATAGGACGTACTTATCCTCCAGTCTAAGTATACTTCTACCTGCCACTCTTCGCTCACTACACATAGATCAATAACACAAAAACGAGCAATAGGACTATAGAAAGCAAGTCTGCGAATATATAGCGTAATATTCCATCAGAACCACTCCAATAGCCCTAAGAGAAATAGCACAACCAAACACAAAGCACAGTCCTATCAAAGAGTAATCCATTCATCTGCACTCAAACTAAGACTTCAACGTTCAACCACATAGTGAACCCACACAGAGACCACTCATGAGCCTTATAAAAGAAAGTAATGTCCAAAATGATCCCCACAATCACCTGACAGATGCCCATCGAAGTGTCCCCTTTCCCTTTCCCTTTCCCTTTACCCCAAGACCAGCAAGCCTAAATAGGCCTGCACCTCATGCTCTCGATGATATTGTTCATACCATCGATATCAAGGTTCCGGTACTCGCCCTGCAGACCCTGTCTAAGCATCTGGTTGCAGTCGAACCCCATGTAGGCGTCACAGGTATACCCATCCCGGATATTCATGGAGGAGATGTTGTGGAACCTATTCTTCTCTTTAGAATGGAATTGAATCAGACTTCCGATGCAGATATGGACGGTACGTACCATGGAGTGTTTGCCGGGAAGGAGTAGCAGACGTTGGCCTCGCGGAGACCCTCGGAGTTGCCTCTGTACATCATGTCCTGGTAGATAGTGACCTGAAAGATTGTTTCGTTAGATGTGATGTGGCTCGGAGTCTTTTCAAGGGCAGTTTGGTATGGCTGGCTATCACTAGTGATTGTACTTACAGTAGGATTTTCCATCGTAGACACAGGTTCGGCGGGTGCTCCGCTCACTACCCCTGCCATCAGGAGACCAAGAGCAGTCACGATGGCGGTTCCAAGCTTGAACATTTTGCTTTCGAGTGTAGAATCTGTCTGTCTTTGAGATAGAAGGTCGAAGAAAAGAAGTATGGGCAAAGTAGACGTGATGATGCTCGAGTATGAGGACATTAACCAGACACTGAGGACGACTTTATATCTTTGAGATCCATATATCACTGACCCTGTTTTAGGACTAATCGGCCACCGAGCAGGGGCCTTTGTCAGGATTCAATCATCACCAAGGTCATAGGATCAGTGGACCAGACTCGTACTAAACCGCAGCTATGCAAGTTTCAGAGAGAGTCTACTCGGTGGCCGATCAGATTCCCAAATGCTAGGTTTTACATTATACCATGTCTCTATGCGTACGCACTTCATCCTTCCTGTGATGGTAGATTCAGGGAAGGCACCGTACAGATCATATACTCTTCACCCGTAGTCTCTAGCACTCTAGGTCTTCTTGTCCATGGCTAGATGAATTAGTATCCCTATTGCTCTAATTCTTTCAACATTGTAGAGAGAAACCAAGCCCTCGACTGCCCTCCATTCCTTGACAGAAACCGTTGCCATGGTTCTTCTCTTATCGCACGTATATACAATTTAGAGAACCATCTGACACACACACACACACACACACACGTACACTAACTATTGAATTGTGAAATTCTAATCTACTATCATACAACCCAACCCACATTTCGTAGTGCTTCCAAGAAATACCAAAGACGAGCAGGTTGCATTACTATCCATGCATAACACCAATCTCATGTATATGCAAGGTGAATCAGTATACAGTAATGCCCGCGTCCTTAGACATTATGTTGGAAACAGCACACATTGGACAAAGCTATATGCTGTCATCATCATCCATCTAAATACATCTACAAGAATACCGCACCGATGGTCCTGTTTATCAGACCATTCGTTCAATTTCAGAATATTCGCGACGAAGTTCCGCTTTTGTGGCTATTGATTTTGTTTGATGCAGAGCGTTGTCTAGTTCTCTGGGAAATTAAGTGTTCAGGGGTTTGGTTTATCTCCCTTAACTACACTTATAATAGTGTATAGCTAGTTACGGAACATACAACTAGTGGATCACAAAAGCTCCAGTCTACGCGGCAACAGTGGAAAGTGAAGTAAGTAAACTATGGTAAGTCTAAAGCAAATAGAATACTCCATGTGCGCGATCATAACCCGAAAAGAATCATTTAAGCTAAAGTTAAGTGTGCCAGCACGCAAATGTAAAAGACGACATAAAACAGAGATCATGCTGCAGGCTCACCTGCATTCTGCAGCTTCACCACCTCTGCCGATGTAGCTAGCTCAGACCATACATCGATACCGTCAAGAAGGGCCAACGCCATCCCGCCCTCCTGGTGCGTCGTGATATGGCAATGAAGCAGCGAGGGAAATGGCCCGCTGACATAGTACCGGATCGCTATCCATACTCCACCGTCCAAGGCTGCGGTGAGTGTGTTTGTCGTGAATGTGTCACGTAACGCGGGCTTATCGAGGTAGAACCGGTCAGGTCTCTCCAGCATTCCTTCGTAGACAGTCGACCAGTTGAAGACGCCCATTCCGTCCCCAACAATATAGGCGCGGCTGCCGTGCTTGTGGATGGGGTGGGGTGGGTGAATGGGGTCCATTTCTGGGTCGGATATGATCTGTATAATGATGTCCACCCAGGTGTTGTTGAGTGTTTGGAGCGTGTAATTCGATCCTATGACATCCAGTGGCTGTTTCTCGAATATGAGTGGTGTGTCTGCCGTGATTTCAGGCTCGTATAGGACTCCGTTCCCGATAGACCATTGATATGAACTATTGACACGTCTCATGTTGGTTTTCAGGGTAAGGTCCGCGAATGCCGGTGGCAGGGGAACATTGAACGCTGGGAGGTTCTCTGTGTAGTTCAGGTACCTTACGCTAGCAGACGTGTTCTGCCCGGCGTAGTCAATGTATCCCTTCGTTTCGGGGCCAATTTGTGCTTCTGGTCGAGTCACATTCTGCGTCGTGTTTGCTGCACGGTAGGAGAGGATAGCATATCCGCTGATGACCTGGTCACCCCCATTGTCCGTGATTCGAATCGCATAATCTCCTGGTGTTTGATCCAGCTTGACCAGAGCTGAGTATCGAGCTCCGTTGTACATCCCAACCATCTCATATTGACGCGGCTCCACAAACTGACCGTCTACCTCATATATCCACATTGGATGGTTGTCTACCGAGAAAGTAGTTCCTTTCTGCGCTTGTCCTCCAATGAAATTCAGACTCGCCCATCCGTCTTTAGCATCAACCTCAATTCTAGGCACCCCACCATCCGACGGGGTGCAGTTGTTGTGCATTGAAGATGGAACAGCACTAGGCTTCTGATTTGGCCAGCTACCCTGAACATTATGTAAGGGGGGCGCTAGGCATCTGTTCGCAAGTTAGCCATGAGCAGTATAGCAAACATATTCTTTGATTTCTGCAGTGCGTACCCTCTGTCGGTCAGATTTGTCCCTTCCAACACCAAGGCGATCTGGGGGCCAACCAGTGATTGCATCCACTGGGCGTCCGGGCAATAAACGGAACCTTTGCCGTTCACGAGGATACTGTCGACACAGCTACTCCATGAATCAGCTAGCTAATTTCAGACGTTTCCTGCCGCGTCTTCGGACTTACAAGAGATTCATGCCTGAATCAATCTCGGCTTGAAAGTACTCCTGAGCAGTAAAATGGGTCCAGTCGGTTATGAGCAGTAAGTTTGAGTTGGCTTCGGCATTCTGCATTTGTGCCACTTCAGTGGCATCTTTGGCTATCATCGAGTATGGCCGGGCAGCGTCGGGCTTATGGCTGTAAACGTGAGCTACGCTCGGCCAAGAGTGCGAAAGTCCTACCGAATATAAAGAGCTCCCACTTGGCCATCCTGCATCACATTTTTGAAGTGCGAATGGTACCTGCACTAGGTTAGGAGTGCAAGTAGAATATTACAAGACCACGAACCAGAATGTGCCTGCTGGGGAAGCTTTGAACTTGTATACGAAAGATGAATTCGGCTGAATGGGCGCTTGTGACAGCCCTGGGACACCGTCGGACCACGGAGCGGATTCCATTCTATACGAGATTCGAATTAGTCGAGATTTAGAAGGTGGATATAGCAGTATCTCACGATTGACCATGCCAGTGGACTGTCGTATTGAATGGCAAGTGATTGAAGACATGTACCTAGGCCAAGTCAACGACTACCGTATGCAGGTTTGCCGTGTTGGAGATACCTCGACATCGTCATCCTCATCGAATATTAAATCAGGCCCTGGGTACTTCCCATTCGTGAGAACCATTTGCCGCGGGACACCATTGGGAGAGCCAACCCCCCAGGTGAACTCCAGTGTCTCGCGGACTAGCTTGGCTTGCACTAAGCCGAGCCATATGAAGAAGGCTATAACGGCCGTAAGACTAGACATCTGTTAACTCAAGGCGTCATTTACTGAACAAGGTGATGCGAATTGGTAAATTTGATCTGACTAACCACTGCAGTGCGACCAGCTTTATCTTTTAAAGATTGTACAGGTGGGTTCGATGTTCCGAATGCGGAAGCCATCAATTGGCATTGTGGCTTTGGATTGCTCGCGTTAGTGCCAATCTTCGTGCTTAAAAACATTTTTACCTCGTCAGCTCTGTGGACTGATTGGTTAAAGTCACTTTAACTTCATTGGCTTCGTTCAGATAAGGTCTGCTTGGTATGAACCCTTTCTAGGGATGATCCATATCAGTTCGAACCCACAACACAACATCAAACAAATGAGTCGTCATTTTACATTTCGTGGTGTCTCATCTCACTCTACGGAGAATCAATCCTCATGCCGAGCACTCAGCAAACAGAGTGCATGAGACCTATCGTGAACGTATGAAAAAGCGGCCACAGCTGGTTGGACCAACACGTGGAGGAAACGCGCAACCCCTTGCGTTGAAGTGCCGAATGCGTCTCACAACCATTCAAAGAACCAAATACTTATCGGTAGCCACTCAGAGAGAGAGCCCAAAGAATGTAGAAGACAGGCGTCATATTCGCGGAGGAGGGAAGGCTAGTCCTATTCGTGAGAAGAAATGCCAATGCTCTCGCCAACCATATACTTCGTATCTAAGGAGCTATTAGAAATGTGTGAGCGAAAGTAAACTATCTCTAAGGACCCTTACCGCAAGACCAAAGCTCTATTAATTCTTCCCCATCCACGGATAACCCCTTGCATATCCCTACAGACGGGCCAGCCACTCGTCGGATCCGAGCACATCAGCCTGTTTTGCAATGACCTTATTCATGAGGACGTCGTGCACCTCCTGGTCTCGATCCAAACAGAGATCCTCGAGCACTGTCAACTGATAATCCAGATCGGCTGCCTGTCGAACCGTGGACAGCACTGCCCCGCTAGTGATCAGGCCAGCCACAACAAGATTCTCAATGCGGGAGCTGCGAAGGACCACATCAAGGTCGGAGCCTCCAAAGGCGGACACCCGTCGCTTAGTGATTACAATGTCGTTCTCATGAAGCGCCACTGCCGGGTGGAACTCCACGCTTTCGTCTCCCTCGATGTACTTCCCTGTTTGAATGACTCGTTGTGCCGAGGGATTGCGAGGATGTAGATCAGGGAAGCCACGACGAAAAGCTGTTTTCACATGAACAATCCAGACGGACTTCTCTCGGGCGGCTTTGACCACGAAAGCGAGGCGGCGGATGTTGGATTCTCGTTCCGGGGTCGAGTCGTCTAAGATCTGGCCCGTGACTCCTTGCTGGATATCTAGGATGAGGAAGGCGGTGGCCATTGTGTTATGTCGTTTACTTTTGTCTGAAGAATGCAACTCTGTGTTCTTGCCCATTGTTTGTCTTTAATGTTCGGCTGCATCCCGGTACCGTTGCCGTGGCCGGTCCCCGGGTGATTTATCATTATCATTATCCCCGGTTCCGCGTATGTCTACTGATATGTCGAAACCCTAGATCACAACAACAATAACAACAACAACAACAATACGTCGACTAGAATAACTTTCTATCTACCCGACACAGACCCCAAAATCTCTTCCCTCAAACCCTCCAACCCCTTCCTCTGTTTGCCCGTCTCATCAAAATTCCCCGGATGCAACCACCCCTCCAACCCCCCCTTCACCCCCTGCTCCCACTCCGGCCTCAGCAACGAATACCACGCCGTATCTCTATTCCTCCCCTTAACAACCATATGCTCCCTAAACACACCCTCAAACACAAACCCCAACCGTCTCGCCGCCCGCTTACTCCCCTCATTGAGATCATTACACTTCCATTCCACCCGTCGATACCCCAGCTCCTCGAATGCATACCGCAGCAACAGATACACAGCCTCGGTGGCGCCGGTCGTGCGCTGTAGTTCCGGGGCGAAGAGCACATTCCCGATCTCGATGCGGAGGTGCTCGGGCACAATGCTCATGAGCGTGATCCAGCCTTGGGGCTTTAGCGTGCGGTTGTCGAGGATCGTGTAGAAGAGGGGGTCTTTGCTGGTGGTTTTGCTGTGGATAGAGGCTTCGAATTCGGGGTATGTACTTTCCGGGTAGGGGCCTTCGGGCAGGTAGGTCCAGACTGAGGCTTTTCGGGGGTTGGTGGCGCCGCCAACAAGTTCCCAGAGGTCCCCGGCGTGGGATTCTTGGATGGGGTGTAGAGTTATGGTCCGGCCAGGGAGAGGGTGGGGGGTTGGTGGTTGTGCTCGGGGGGTGAGGACTTCTGGTCCTAGGGGCTGGTTGGTGGTCATCTTTTTTTTTTTTTTCTTTTTTCTGTTGTAGTTTGTAGTTGGGTATTGGTATGTGGGCGGTCGGGGGGGTTGTCGAGGTGAATTGTGTTTGAGAGGTGGTTATAGATACTGATCATATACTATTGTAGTTCTCTGAGTCATTGTTTCGGTATCTAACTAAAGTAGCTCAGGTGGATCGACACGAGAAATCGCCGAGATGCGTCATTCCCGTACCTTATTGTATTATCTATCGAGATCGTGATAGGAGCTTGCCCCCGAGCCTGATGTGGAGTATGGTCACTGTTGATCTTGCTGGGCTGGTCGACTGGTGTTTAAGCAAGTTAGGGTTGTTGGGTGATCCCCCGATAACCCAGTGAGACAACACTCATGGTTGTAGCGGAATCTTGCGTTCGATTTACTTCTTATAGAGCAAAGTCTGCCTCGTGGTGCTAACTACTAAAACCATCGTATTCATCATCATCATTACTGGATCAATCTAAAACGTTACAAAACCTGGTCGCCTCGACCTTTACACACATCTTCTTGAAACACTGCGTTGAGATCGGTCGGGATCACTCCCGCTTTGACTCCATCTACTATGGTCAGCTCGACGATTGCCAGGAGACAAACCGATACGTACCGCGGTAGGACCACCGATATTCGCCTAGCTGGGTCTTCCAGGTCCAGAAAATCCACCCCTGGTGCTGTTCATAGTTCCTCACCTGCGCGGCAAACCACGTCTTGTAAAAGTCCAGGTTGGAATATGGCGCCCATTCAGGTGTCTCCTGCACGTTATCGGGGACCCCTAAGCTCCACTCACCAACAATAGCGGGCCAGTTGATCGCCACGTTGTCGTTACATGAGGCCTTGATGTAGCTGTCTTTGGAGACCTCCACGTGAGGATCCCATTTGAGATAGCGGTGGTTGTCGTAGGCCGCGTAGTAGTCATCCGTCAGGTGCTCGTGCGGATCCCCGGCACCCCACGCACTGTCCATCATCTGGATATGTAGGTAGTCCTTTCTGTCGATGCCGAGTGCTCCTTCCACTCTGCGGATGGTCTGTTGTTCGGGGGTTTCTCAGTCTGACAGTGTATACACACAGGCCAATGAAGCCCACTCACATGGAAAGCATTAGGGTAATAGGTGGAGCGCACCGTAGCCGTGACCTCGGGGTTCTGCACCGGCTCGTTGACGACCTCCAACATCCCCACATTCCGGAAACTGGGCAAGGTATGGACCTTGATCGCCATCCACTCGAGGAACTCGAGCGCCCGTTGATATTGAAAATCCACATAGAACCCAGGCGTATCGGCGAACTGGCCCGTAAAGGCGTTCTTTGCAACCTGCGCGCCAGGGGCCCCGTGCAGGTCAATAATGATGTACAGACCAGCATCGCTAGCCCACCCACACAGCTTCTCGAGGTATGCAAATCCGCCCCGTGGAAAATGCTCGCTGTCGTTATAGATCAGATCTTCATCCATCCAGTAGCCGACAGGGATGCGAATCGTGTTCAGGCCGTAGCTACGGATCTCATAGATGTCCTCTTTGGTAATCCATGAGTTCCAATGCTGGGCGAAAGCTTTGTTGGCTGCATCCTGGCCCAGCTTCATCACACAGTCAAATTCGGATTGCTGCTCTTCACAGCCTAACTCAGACCAGGCTGTCGGAGCAATCCAAGGTTCAAACACGAACTGCGTGCCCAAGTTCACGCCCCGAATCTTTCCATGTGAGGTTGTGAAGAGATCAGTTCCATTGCTGGAGGTGATAGTCTTGTCGGTCGTGGGAAGCCAGGCGACAGCCAGGGTTGCTAGGTTATTGAGCACCGCTAGCCTGGTGAGTTTCATGGTTGTGACTTGAAACCTGCATGGGTCATTGATCAACTACGCCCAGAAAATAAACCGTACGCAATGCGGATATAAAATATCCCCCGTTCTACGGGAGGTGACCCCCGCGGCCAGCATCACTTCAACAGGCGGTAGGTCCAGATCCATATTTGATGAGCGATCTAAAAGGCAAAGAAAGTAAATCTTGGAATATCTGACTCTCGCAAAACATGATTGGGTCTCATGTTATCCTCGTTATGTAGGAGTTCCGCTGAGAATGTGCCTGACTCGCTACAAGCGATTCATAGACTTAGGGTTAAGTTTCAGTATGCGTCCTGTGCGACAGACAACTGCCGCAAAGGACGCGGGGGCTAGGTAGGGGGGTAAGAATGTGTCAGTCGAGTCCATTCCCTCGACGCCCGGTCCAAACAATAACACACTTGGCCCCGTGCATTTCCAATGCGAAAAGGGGGGCGATGGTGGATCGTCGTCGGAGAGTGCCGTGACACTAAGAGCCGAAAGGGCCCAACTAAGCCCTGTGCCTAGAGCTAAAAAGTATCGTCCACCGAGCGGTCTTTTCCGTAGCCAGTAATCCTAGGGGTCTTTATCCAGTGTCATTTCGCTTGTGAAGATCCAGCCAAAGCTTTTGGACAAATTTAGAAACCGGTGCAAACTCTGCGCAGCTTTCCTGAATGCTCGCTTCAACCCTGACACCCATTCACGGCATACCATTCTTATCGGCTGTAATTTCCGGAATGTCTCGACAACTTGTGGACGCGTCGTCGGTGAAGAATGGACAAGATCAGGATCCTCGGAATTCCGTAGGCAAGAAATAGTGCCATTCCGCATGGCTGATATCAATTCCCACGAACGCAATCCACGCTCCTTTCAATCGCGCGCGATTGAAGCGATAAAGTTCACCATCTTGCAAAGTATCAAACTACGCCACAAGGTAGCAATATGTCCCATTCCAAGCGCAGAGCTTGCTCGGATCGGATCCAGTTGAGCTCCCGCCTGAGGGACTTCACTTGTTTCGTGAAATGATATGGCGCTGCTCATCCGAATTCGACCCCTTGAATGAAGATCTGCGCAGACCATCCGAGAAAGTAACGGCTTCCTCCGTACTTCAAACTTATTCAAGAGAGCAATATCACCTTGTCTGCCTTCTCCGGCGATTGTAAATGAAGGGAGGCCCAAAGAACCGTATCATAGGATGAAGGAAAGTGGATATGGCGAGAGTGGGGGGGGTCAATTAGTGGACCAACAGGGTTCAGTAGCCCCCGGTACTCTTTTCCGACAAGTTTGAGATGAAGAATGCCCCTGTATGAATGATTGATCGACTCTTGGATCCTCCTGATACCAAAGATTGATTCAGATCCGTAGTATATAACAAAAAGAATACTGAGATATTAACTATAATGCGGAACGCCAACATCTGTCAGGATGGGTAGAAGTGACTTTGATCGACTACGATTACACACATGTCTACATGGGCCAAGCTCCGTCATCGAGGCAGTCGTGCGACGCCATATTCTTACTCTTTCTTCGTTGTCGCCGGCGTTATCTCGAAAGAGTACGTTTTGGGAACCCACGTACCTAGAGTAGTCAAGATTAGCCGCTCTTCCAGTTGCTCTATCACTAACTGCAAATTCATTCCATCCATGGCGAGATGATCATTGCTGGTGCTTATTCCAGTTGGGCTCTGGAAAATGGGTACACCTCCCGAGCGGAGATCAAGCATAGGACAGCTGTGGAAAGGCGCTTGCACTGAGGTGGCCATATGTCCGCAATACTAGTAGTAGTACCTGGACCGATTCCGTGGCTCATCTGCTGTGTTTTGTCCGTGTCGGTGTTTGACCAATTGGGCCCGACCAACAAAGCAGAATCATACCACCCATTGCTCAAGCCAAGCTCGTGTTTCCCTTATGTATCCGTGCGTCTGGTCCTCCCCATCATCCCCTGGAGCCATATAATCGTCGAGAGGAAACTGGAAGGGGTCGGTTTCAGCATCTGAGTCGATGTCTTGATTGCCTGATCAATCCTTCGCGGTCGGTGTTAGTATGCATATGGCTGGCGGATTTCCCGTCCAGCTCCCATGTGCGACCATTCGCGGGTACACTGACAGGAGGAACCGATCTCGGTCGTTGGGTTGAGCGGTAGTTTAGGGAAATGGGCGAAGTCCGGAAGCTGGAATAACCGGTTTTCATCATAGTTCAAAGCTATATTTTGTCGATCTCGGTTCCGAAACGAGGAACCCCACAAACTGTTCCTCATATTTGCTAACCCCGTCCAGGACAAAGCCTCATGATGAGTTCATGCGTTTCCCGCTCGGCTCCGAGACGGTTCGTATGGCTGTGGGGAGGAAATCTCCGAAACTGTCTCAATTGCCTTCCTATGCCAGGGATGGACCTTCGATGCGCTACAACGTAATTCTGTTTATTTTGATTATCTTGGCCCCGTTTTTGCCACGATCTCGGAATTCCAAACAGTGAAGTGGTGCCCTCGGCCGTAGAGGGAAAGTCTAAAGCGAGCTCAGATTCCCACTCATGATTATTAATTTATTGAAATAGATATATGTACGTACCCTCTCGACTGGGTAGCTGTCGCAATTTCAGGCGACCGTCACACGACAGAGGGTCAAAGAGAAAATAGATTGGACCCATATGAAATGAGGACTGCAGGTGGACAACATACGATGGGGAATACGAAGTAGTATTCATTTCACCAAAGGGGTGTGTGGATGAGTAGTGTTAGGGAGAGGGAGAGTGAATGCCCCGACACTGCATCGCTATAGGGCACGTCGACTGAAGGTGGATTTGCTTCAGCTACACCGATTGAGTTTCGACCTCAGGCCATAACCACGGACCGCCTTCGGCCGAATCGGCTTTCCTTCGGCCACGTGCGATTGGGGTCCGCCTCATCTCCATCCCAAAACATAGCCCCAAACATTTCCGTGAAAGAGGATCTCAATCTCCGACGTCCTAAGCGTCGGTCGCGCGCCGCCCAGTAAGCTACAAAATACCCCTCCTCCTCTATTCCTCCCCTCCCAGTCTCAGACGCCACTCGGTTTCCATGCCTATTGCGGTCCGACGGTCGCGAGGCTGTCCATCTCGCTCTCACCGTCAACCTCCAGATCACACGGGGAGGACCACCACAATGAAAAGCATGCCTCTTGTTCGCTGATCTCTCATGTGCAAAATGATTGTGGCGAACGTGTATGTTGCCCACACAGCCTTACTTCGAAATTTCCAGCTCTATCGAACGCGTTCCTCTGCAGCGGGTTATACAGAATGATCGATATTCACAGCGGCTCCGATGAGGCGCCCACGCGTTATAGCGGGCGGGAGCCCTCGTGTCAGATCCACAATGGAGGGGTTGGGGAACTATGTTGGTTACAATGGCTCATGAATTCCCCATGTTCAGAGTAGGGAACAACATCACATCCGACACCTGATTCAAAATGTTGTCAATATGCCCGTCCTCGGAGGAACTCACGCTGTATCCGGCAGCATAAGGCGACGAGGCGGTGACAGCTGGTGAAGTGAACACGGTTTTCGGCGAAATAGCTTCCGGGGCTAGGCCTAGTGCCTTCTTCTTCTTCTTCTTCCTAGAATAGAACGCAGCACTAACTTCCCGGAGAGCGCGGAGAGACGATGCCAAATGCCTGGCCGAATCTGTCCGGGTGTGGAGATTTACATTTTCATCCCCACTCACGTGCTCGGCGATGACTGCCTCTAATTTCTCAATCAACTCCCACGTCCGTGGGTGAATTTGGTCGTTATTGTTGGCAACCAGCAAGAACGCGGATGCGATGGTCCGCTGAAGACTGACCCAGCTACGCGAGCAGTGGGAATGAAGTGAGTGCAGCTCAATGAAAGCTTCGATCGTATTCATGAGATTGGTTATACAGTCCTCTCGGACCACCGCACGCCGCTGGTCATCCAGCGGGGCGTCTGGGTCCAAAGATACTCGACACATGACTGAGATATAGTAAGACGAGTGTAGCCGCAACTCGGTCCGCTCAATGTGTTCGGCCAAGGTGACGCAGCGTTCCCGATGACGCAAATGAGGGGTAGTATCTGCAAGAATGCGCTCTATTCGCTGTTTATACTCGCGGATTTCATGGTACCGCAGGTGAGAATGGTGCGACAACATAAGTCCCCGCAGCATCTCCAGCACCACCGAGATAATACGGCAGAGGCTTTCGAAGTAGGAGCGATGGCCAGGCATTGATTTCCTATCATAGGGAATTTCCGGCTGGCTTACCATAGTGATGGATGGTCGATCGTAAGCTAAGGAGAAATGGCTATTCTGGAAAGCCATCGCCCACCTGCGAGAGTTAGGATTTCGTGTATCTTCCAAACGGGGCCTTGCAGAGGATGCCATACCATACTCTTCTCCGAGACGCTGTGACGCTTTGCGAGAACCCCGGTGTTTCAACATGCAGCCCGAGACTCATACACATCCGCTCTGTCATCCCTGTTGGTAAGGATTGTCGTTAGCTTGGCACTCACGCAGTTCTGCACACCACTTCTCACTCACCGAGTAAGGTATAAGAAGCACCAGCGTTCATGTTATATGACAGCACATTGCTGATAATTAGCAGAATTTGGATTACTTCCACCGTTGGCTGCGAAACATAGTTCATCATCCGCAGGCACTGGTAGGAACACGAAACTAGGAAAGATGTGAGCCCCAAAAATTTTCGGTCGTCAGCAGAAGGTTGCACACACCATATACCCACGACGTCAACTCCCGTTCCTTCAACGGCAAGTCGGATAATTGGCAACCTGAAGCTAAAACGGCAAAGAGGAGGCTAAGGAAAGGTAAACTCATGCCAAACGGTTTCATCAGACCGTTCACATCCGGTCGATATGTACCTCCTGCCTTCAGCCTATTTTGCAAGAGTTCATTTGTGTTGTATTCTAATTTGGAAACGTCCGGGAGTACGGGATATAGTACTGCGCCGATGTCTTTGTAAAAACGAAGAAACCTGCGGAAGACCTCCATGATCAGCGAAGGGCGCACTCTACAGGAACGAGTCTAGCCAAAGACTCAGAGCCGGCTCCACCCACCTGCGACATTGTCCGTCATCCGGTAACACGCCACAGACCCCGGCGATGTTGAAGGTGTACGGATCAGACGACCAAAGGTCGACGAAAGGATACGAGGCAGCCTCGTTTTCCATCGCCAATTCTGCCAGCAAGTCTTCCTTCGGCAACGCGGCCGCCGTACCCTCCGAGCCTTTTGATCTATCCAGAATATCTATCAAAGCGGATTTTGCGCCGATGTGAATGGAGCTCGTTTTCATCGTATTCTCGTTATAGATCCCCTGAGGGGCCGGCGATTTGCCGTCTTCAGTCACCGACTGCTCGGAACGAGGGTTGCTGGATTTCCTCGCCGTATGAGTCTCAAAAAGCGAGTTCAGACTAGCCAATATTGACTCCATCGCGCGCATCTTCGAATTCACCTCATCCCATTCGAACTGAGAAATCGACACGGTTTCCGACAGACCATCATCCGAGGCCGGCTCTGCACTGTAGGTGGGAATCGGGGCATCGTCTCGACTAGAAGATATATAGGCTGAACCGGGAGGCAATTGGGGCGTAGACGCAGTTGAGGCGGTAGCTGAAATGGTAGGCTCTGGAATGAGCGGCGGTTTGGGTTGAGCTGGCGGCGGACGACCGTAAGAACAAGTAAAGTTACGTTTGACGCAGTTCCCACACGGGACGTTGCGATCGCAGCGAACCTTACTGGCGCGACATGGTAGACAAGTTTTGCACTCGCGAGGCCGGCGTCGGATCGGATATGTAGGCATTGCGATGGCGACCGAAACGTCCTCTTGTCGCCCCGCCTAATGGGGGATGGGGACGAAGTCGGGCGCGATGGAAGGGAAGGAGGACAGATCCCCGGGGGTTAGGGCGTAGGGCCACGGAGACAGCACGCGTAGCTGGGCATAAAAGATGCTATTATTATTATTACTGGATGGTCCAACCGAAATGGCAAGCGTCAGCTTCAGCCCTTCGAGATCCGATCGTTGAAGGTCAAGCGAGGCCACCGACGAGCCGCGACCGAAGGGAGCACGAATGAGGTGCACGAGAAACAAATCCACTTCTCAATCGATCATCGTTCAACCCCATGAAGATAGCGCCGGAATGTTCGCACCGAATCTGAGAGTCCAGAAGGAATATGCCACCTAATAATAGGTACCCGATTACAGTTTTCCCGGTATTTTTTTTTGGCCTTTTTTTTTCTCTTTTTGGTTGGTTCTTTTGCTTCAGATCACCAAAAGCAGAAAAAGAAAAGTCAACGGATCGATTTCCGGAGGGCTTTTCCGGTTCCGGTTTCTGATCTGTGATAGTAATAGTTCCTTGATATTAAGTCCCCAAGGTCAAGAACGACACAGCAATTGTACCCTACAGAGGTCCGTTGAGTGGATTATCATCGGAGCATTGGGGGCCCGTTAATGACAGCGGCCAAGAGCAACGGCGCACCGGCCAACCAGGACTCCCGAGATGGCGTGGTTGCAGTGCAGATCGTCTTGTTTTGTTCGCTTGTGTTGACCAAATTGGAAATTTTGGCTGAGATGTATACAGGCCAAAGGAATCAAATCAAATCATATTGCATTCCATTTAATCAAAGAGAGTTTGCGAGAATCGAATTCGTTTTCCCTTCATGCTGGCGATGAAGTCATATCCGGGAAGATAACGTCAGGATCAATAGGTTCCAGTTCTCCTCCCCTCTTCTCCCTCGTTAAGTTTGCCCGTTTCAGCCTCGGTTCCCAGCGTTTGGGAGAGGAAGAAAGACAAGGGAAAAACAAAAACAAAAAAAACAATGGGACGTTTGAAACCAACACAATAAGCTTGTTTGTTCCCCAACGGGATGGCATGTTGCCCATGTGCCGATCCTCTGCACGGGAATTGAGCTGCAGTTGCATATCAGGTGATTCCGAGGCTCTCATCGCATATGGCCTGATCCCCAAGGTTAATAAAAGTGGGTAAATGGAGAAATTCTATTTTTCTACCCCTCGGTAGTAGGTACGCCTCCCGATGACTTCGGGGAATTTCTAATACCATTACTCTATGTACATAACTTCATCATCCATCATACATGAGGAGGGCATTGCCAGAACGAACGACGGGTACATGACATTCATCATCACATCAAATCAAGTCGTTCATCAGAGTACAGTAAACACCAGGATGTATAGTTTCATGTCTGAGAGCCGCTCGGCCTCGGCGTTATTTGGGGTACAACCCACCAGTCATGCCAACGCGCTTTGGAACCCATGTCGGGAATACTCACCAGAAGGTTAACAACATCGGTGGATGCACGGAGCGCGGTCAATGCCTTCTTCACCGTTTCAATGGCAATGCTGGCCCCGATGCAGGCCCGCATCGTATTCTTAATATCCTTCTTCCAATCTTCTTCAATGGCCAGGGTCTGATTCGCCTGGCCTTGAGGATCCCGGATAAATGCACCGTTGGCGAGGGTCGCTTCCCAAGCTTTGCGGGCTTCAGAAATGGCTTTCGTGGCACGCTCCAGGACTGTCTCATCACTGTCCCCTTCTAAGATAGCCTCTCGCCGGAATTCGTCGAAGGGGACAAGTTCCGGCAAAGTAATCGATAGGAAGGGCTTCATGCGGAGTTCATACCGTAATCTTTCGCTGGAGTATGCCTGCGCGGCCGCTGCTGTGGGCAGAACTCCATGGCGAGCCAGCAAAACATATAGAGCGTGTAACGATATGGCAAAGGCATCCACGGCGACGATTTGCGTAGTAAGCCTTTCGAGAAGACGGAGCGTATTCTGTAAAGCGGCATGTCGCTCGACGGCATCGCGTTTCTTTCCCGCCAGAGCGGTCAGGTTGCGCTTCGCGGTAGCAACGGTAAATGTGCGGATTCGGTCAATGTGGCCGAGATGTGTGGAGCAGATGTGGGATAAGTACCAGTACATTCCTGGTAGTTCCTCGGGAGAATAGATAGAAAGTTCGAATCCGAGCTGGATAACGAGCCGGAACTGGTTCAGTTTCTGGTGGTAGGTCCAGCTACTGAGCGGGTATGAATAGGTAGCGTCGCCGTTTTGGAGCATAAGGGGAGGTTCGTTGTTCAGCGTGCGTAGTTGTTCATCGAGGTCTTCGGCCTACGAAGCAGTTAGTATCAGGGTACCGCATATGAGAGAGACCGCATAGATACCTCCATCTGTAGGTTGTCCCAGTCAACAATTGTATGACATACTGTCCGACGAATACGGCAGCGATTGAGACACGCACTTCGGAAAGTGTCCACAAATGGCTATTCCCCAGGTTAGCTCGCGGGAGAAACAAATTGAGGGAGATATATGCAGCATCGCACCTGAGCAAAGCGTTTAACAAAAGCATCCATGTGGTTGGCTATCTGAAAGCGAGGGTCGGTCGGCATTTCCGTCTCGTCTGTGTTGGCTTGCAGAAGCGTGCTTGAAGGTAGGACGATTTCCGCAAGCTCATCATATAAGAACTTCTTCACTGGTACGGCTCCCAGAACCATCATGTTACTCAGAATCATAGATTGAACCAGTGATCGAATATAAACTGACGGCTGGGGCTTCCGAGACAACAGGGTCCAAACGGCCACCTAGCAACGTTAGAGGATGAGTAGCCAGAAGAAAAGTATTCCTTTGGTTCCTTCAAGAGCATACCTTGAGGTTATGGGGTCCAGAGTAATCCAGGACCTCCAGCAGATCAATAGCATCTTGGCACAACCGTTTCAAATGCGCCAGCGCATCCTCAAAGCTTATCTTTACCATTGGTCGAGGGGGAACTGTGCTGGCCAGCTTTCGTTGGATCTTCCAACTAAACGCTTCAGGTACTGGTCTTCCCAGTGGCACCGATTCCGTTATGGGGCCCAATTGCGACAGACAAGATGAGAAGCGACTGGCTGACCGACTCTGTATGATATCGAGATCCTGGTTCAAACTAAGAAGAAAATCACGCCGAAAGACCAATCGGCACTTTATTGCTTCTTTCAGTTTTCCATCGACACTATCCCCTTGCTCATCTACCCATGAAATCGCCCGGTCCAAAAGATTGCGGAAATATTCATGGTCGAACTGCGACAGCAAACTGCGGTTGTACAATTGGGTGACAAAGTCTTCCTCCTATATGGCTTTAGCGATCGTATATGTACATGTGAAAGTCGTGTGACTTACCTCGTAGAAATACTCATTTATCACTCGCGCATGAACAAAATCGCAACATTTGATAAGCGCAAGACAATAGGCACGTAGCACGACATGTACCATCCCTGGCTCTTCCTTGTTCCTAGCGGATCCCGGACGACAAAAGTGTGCTTCTTCAAGCGTTTTCGGTATGGGCCAAAGGAGTTTATCAAGGTATAGAGAGGTAAAAAGTGTTTGCGAGAGTGGATGTCCCATATGCCATGCCATCTACCATCGCGCGGTTTGTCTCAGTATTTCTTCACCTAAGCGGATATTCGTCGCCGTCTGGGAAGGCAACCACCTACCTCATGACATGATAGTTCATCCATTATCCCTATCACCTGCTCCGGAGCCAGCTCCCGCGTGGTATCGTAGTCGTCCTCTAACGCTTGCACGTCGGTTTGCCCCGGTCCAAGATAGCCACTGTCCATTTTCGAGTCCATAATCTGCGATAACAACTTGTATAAGCTTCAGATCACGCAAAGTTAAATAGCCCTTGCTACGAGGAGTAAATAGCATGAGCTCACCTCCAGTGCGCCCACTGCCTCGAACAACGTAAAGTACTCATCTTTCACCAGCTGCCCAGTCTGCAATTCTATGACCAAGGGAAAGATTGTCAGAAAGCAATGTCACGTAGTAGCACATAACATGGGTAAGATAGCCACTGGACAAAGGTAAAGGGATCTCACTTGAGGCCGCTTTGGTAAACTCGTCCGTGATGTCTCGTGGGACAACGGACTGCGAAATGACTCGCATCATCGGGGTTCGTCCCTCGTTACTTGGCAACATATAAAGTATCGATAATCTGCAGCCAGCTGTCAGATTTACCCGTTCGAACCCTGGACAGAAAGTACTCTCGAAAGGAGGATGATGGGAGAAAGAAACAAGAGGACCGACGAAAGAGAGGCGGGGAGTCGGGCGGGCAGGGCAAAATTGCGGAAGCGTTGCCCGCGGTGTAAAGCTGCAAGACCGCAGGTTACGGTGACTACGCTCAGAGTACAAACGGCATTACAGTGCACGAAATCTACTTTAACCAGCCCCATTTGCAGGAAAGAAATGGTCTTTTCTTTCTATTTATACCAGGTCAACGGACGAATATGCTACAGAGCTCCAAATCATTCCTGCACCACACATCATCAACTGTAACCCCCTTCTCGTAGAAAATATCCCATATTATCGCATGCGGGTGTTTTCGAAAACCGTCTATTTCTCGGCCTGGGCAACGGCGGCCTCCTGGTTGGCCTCACCGAGGGAGCGAACCTCGCCCTGCTTGCCGTTCTATATTGGTGAAAAAGACATTTGTTAGCCCAAGTTCATAGCCCATGGATTCCAACAAAGCAAGCGGAGGCACCAAAACGAACCTCCCACTTAGCAAAACGCAGGTCCATCTGACCACGGCGCTCAGCAGCCAGACGAGGGGTCTCCTTGAGGGATCTGCGGACCGCGCGAGCAGCAACGGCCAGGTAGCGGTTGTAGCTGTAAAAGTCGAACGTCCAGTTAGTTCGGCGTCTAGGCAAGACGTGAAAAGATAAGGGATCATGCGTACGTCAGACCAGCGGCTTTCCAGTATGCCATCTTGACGGTGTGTGGAAGATGAGGTATTCAATTGGGGGTGGGAGAATCAATCAACCGATATGGGATGCTTTGCAAAGCGTCGAGTTTCGGAGCATCGGGATCTCGGGTCATGTGATACACGTGACTTCCCGGCCCATGACCAATCGAGCAAGCCTATTCCACCTGACCTTCTACCTTTAGTACTAGTAGTAGTAAATTCTAGACATAGCCTACAATATATTCCATTGGCAGACCAGTGAACCCTGGAACTGAGAGTATATTGCATCCGTGATATATATTCAATACTCTATTTGCTAGATTTCCTATATATGTCAAGTTTGTATAGTTTCTTTTCTTCTTCGGCATCCTCTGTACATAAATATATAGTATGTCCTAGATGCAAAAGTGGTAGAATAACTTATAATATATGCAGCACCTTTCAGATATAGAAAGCCCCACTTTGTACATCTAGGGGGATAACAACACATCTATCTAGTATTAATCTAATGTTGCTAGTTCTGGTATAGTGTATAGTGATTGCGGCTGCGCGGCTGAGTACCAGTCAACAGGCATACAAACAAACGATATCCCTTTGCAGTATACTGTCCTGGGTTGGAAGTTTCACTTACTATCTATGTATCTCAGATGATATGTTCATCTCTGGACATTTAGCAACATACTTTTATCAGATACTGTCTCTCACTTTATTTCACCCTTTTTCATATCCTGTTCCACTCAGTTATTTTCTATACCAGCTCGGCAAAACGTGCACTCTGACTCTACACATCACCCTTTCCAGTGACTGTATGTGAAGAAGAATTCCGACAAGGGTATTCACAGGTGCTAGCTATTCACTTTTTGATGTAATTTGCAGTCTCTCATGCTATCAGGGCACTATGAGTCCTTCCAAGAGAGCCTTGAACAGACCGAAGAAGCGCACCTTAGTCCGTTGGGACGGTACGTATCTCCTTGGTTGGGAGACACTGATTCTATTTGTTGATTGAGTTGACACCAATTTGTTAGATAACTTAAACGAGCTTCTTCTACTGACCGTGCAGTCAGTCTGCAATAACCAGTCTATCAGGATTCCTTGGTCCGAGGTTGCCAGTACAATGAAGAACAATGTCACTGAAGGGGCTATCGTCCAGCATCTAGCAAAGCTCCGGTCCCGTCGTGTCGATGCTGGCAAAGAAGTCCCTCCTCCCCTACGGCGCGGTGGTGTGGGGTCATCGAGCAAGCCTTCTGATAATGCGCCTGCCAGAGCTGCGTCTGGAGGCAAACGCTGTCTCAGTGCTCCTCATAGTTCAGGAAGCGAAGATGAAGGTCAAGAGATGAATTTCCAGGGCGATACTTCATCCGATGAAGACTATATCGACAAAAGTCGCCGCAGGAGTCGACCCAAGAAGCAATCACATAGACCTCAGCTACGTGAAGCCATTCCAATCAAGAGTGACGATGAGATAGACGGTAGTAATGATGGGCTTGGAGAGCTGTTGGTCCCTGGGGCTGATTTTCTCCAATATCCAAACGAGCAAGAATCACCGTCAGAGACAAGCTCCCCAGGTGCGTCAGAGAATACTAAAAGCAAATTGGTCACTCTGAGGTACAGACAGCCAGTTGGCAATGCGTCTAATGGCTTTCCTACGGCCTATGCGCATCCAGTAGCCACAACTGTCAACACATATGGCAATACGCCTTACCAAGCTCAGTATCAACAGCTACTAGAACCTAGTTTCGACATGGAGAACCATTACATGCTTGGATATAATCACATCATGGGCATGTCTGTAGGTGTTCCTGAAGACGCTGTCACTAACCTGACCTCACTTGGGGAACATCAAGACTTCCACAATGCAACATACGCTGGCTACCACCATCCAGCTTGTTACCACTCCACTGATGACTCGATTGGTGGTACCCTTTATAGTGAGAACTACCAGTACCTTCATGGCAACTATGTTGAATCAAATGAGGATGTGGCCATGGAGACTCAGGGTAATCTGGTGATGAAGATTGAATAAGCCTCAAACATGACTACACCGACTGGTTGTCGTTCCCCTCCGGTTGGGTTCGACTTTAGTGCAGTACATTGACTTGGGTTCAATATGAAGTCTTCTTGGATTGAGAGGTTGGTTTTGGTTTTGCTTCATCTAGTATTAGCGAGACTGAAGGCTCTGCTTTGGCCAGTCCGAGCTATCCACTGGGATATGGGAATCTTTCACTTTCCAAGCCGGCGTTTTGGTTTACATTCATTGGCCTCGATCAGTAACTATCGTTTGCTATTCTTTTGTGCACGCTGATTTTGCGTTTTATTCTATGGTATTTTTTGCATGCGCTTCGTTTTTTCTCAGAATGGTTGTCTTTCTATCAGTAGTGAGCAATATCAATGCCGATAAACGGCAATTAGTAATGTATACGAATTTCCGCTTCCGACGAGCCGAAGACATTCCCTCGGGAACGGGCCACGTGACCCTTTCTAGGAGCTTCTTTTGCCAAGACATCCGGGGATCGAGAATCGCCTGGAAAATTTTCGAGACTTTGGCTTCATCTCCATCCTCCTTCTCCATCTCTTTTTCTCTCATCTCTCCATCTCCATCTCCTTCTTCCCTTCTTTCTTCCTCTGCACCCGTCCTTGCTCTGGGAGTTCTGTTCGGGCAGACTTACTTCACTCATCAATTGACTCTCTGTTTCTGTAATTTCTTATTTACCTCCCTTCAAGATGCAAAGAGCTCTTTCCTCCAGGACATCTGTCCTCTCCGCCGCTTCTAAGCGCGCTCCCTTCAACAGATCCTCTGGCTTCAACCTCCAGCAGCAACGGTTTGCCCACAAGGTGCGTACTATCTAAGGCTGAATCTTTTCACGCCTCCCGACCGCGCCGGGACTGTTCTCCTCTTGAGTTCCCAGGTTGCTAATGCGGTGTAGGAGCTCAAATTCGGCGTCGAAGCCCGTGCCCAGCTCCTTAAGGGTGTCGACACTCTTGCCAAGGCTGTCACTTCCACTCTTGGTCCCAAGGGTCGTAATGTCTTGATTGACACTCCTTACGGCTCTCCCAAGATCACCAAGGGTATGTCGCTACATCCCGACCGATTCCTCCACACCAGACCGAAGCAAAATACTGACTGCATGCAGACGGTGTGACCGTTGCCAAGGCCGTTCAGCTCCAGGACAAGTTCGAGAACCTTGGTGCTCGTCTCCTTCAGGATGTTGCCTCCAAGACCAACGAACTCGCCGGTGACGGTACCACCACCGCTACCTGCCTTGCCCGTGCTATCTTCTCCGAAACCGTCAAGAACGTTGCCGCTGGCTGCAACCCCATGGATCTTCGCCGTGGTATCCAGGCTGCCGTCGAGGCTGCTGTCGACTACCTGCAGCAGAACAAGCGTGACATCACCACTGGAGAGGAGATTGCCCAGGTCGCTACCATCTCCGCTAACGGCGACACCCACGTTGGTAAGCTCATCTCTACCGCTATGGAGAGAGTCGGCAAGGAGGGTGTTATCACCGTTAAGGAGGGTAAGACCCTTGAGGATGAGCTTGAGGTCACTGAGGGTATGCGTTTCGACCGTGGTTACACCTCCCCCTACTTCATCACCGATGCCAAGTCCCAGAAGGTCGAGTTTGAGAAGCCTTTGATTCTCCTTTCCGAGAAGAAGATCTCCGCTGTTCAGGATATCATCCCCGCCCTTGAGGCCTCCACTACCCTCCGCCGTCCTCTCGTCATCATTGCCGAGGACATTGAGGGTGAGGCTCTCGCCGTCTGCATCCTTAACAAGCTCCGTGGACAGCTCCAGGTTGCTGCTGTCAAGGCTCCTGGCTTCGGTGACAACCGCAAGAGCATCCTTGGTGACCTTGGTGTCCTCACCAACGGTACTGTCTTCACTGATGAGCTCGACATCAAGCTCGAGAAGCTTACCCCTGACATGCTCGGTTCCACTGGCTCCATCACCATCACCAAGGAGGACACCATCATCCTGAACGGTGAGGGTACCAAGGACTCCATTGCTCAGCGCTGCGAACAGATCCGCGGTGTCATGGCTGACCCCACTACTTCTGAGTATGAGAAGGAGAAGCTCCAGGAGCGTCTGGCCAAGCTCTCCGGTGGTGTTGCTGTCATCAAGGTCGGTGGTTCCTCTGAGGTCGAGGTCGGTGAGAAGAAGGACCGTGTCGTTGACGCCCTTAACGCCACTCGTGCTGCTGTTGAGGAGGGTATCCTCCCTGGTGGTGGTACCGCTCTCCTCAAGGCCGCTGCCAACGGCCTTGACAACGTTAAGCCTGCCAACTTCGACCAGCAGCTCGGTGTCAGCATCATCAAGAATGCTATCACCCGGCCTGCCCGCACCATCGTTGAGAACGCTGGTCTTGAGGGCAGCGTCATTGTTGGCAAGCTTACTGAGGAGCACGCCAAGGACTTCAACCGCGGTTTTGACAGCTCCAAGGGCGAGTACGTTGACATGATCTCCAAGGGTATCGTCGACCCCCTTAAGGTCGTCCGTACTGCCCTGGTTGATGCTAGCGGTGTCGCATCTCTCCTTGGTACCACTGAGGTCGCTATTGTTGAGGCCCCTGAGGAGAAGGCCCCTGCCGCTCCTGGTGGTGGCATGGGTGGCATGGGTGGTATGGGCGGTATGGGCGGTGGCATGTTCTAAACTGCGCCGCGCCTGCTATAGCCTAAACTCTCCTTGTTTCTAACCTTTCCTCTTCCAGCGTGTCTTTACATACTGTTGCATATTCTGATATCTCTGTGTTTTTAATATCTCCTTTGTCCTAATGTGTTGCACGTCCTCACTACCCAATTCCTTACTTCCGATTATCCTTATCCTCATACCTCTCTATCGCATTACCCTATATATCATCTCCACTCCACTATGTCGGGATAAAAGCCTCAGGGAGTCCTGTGTATCATATCATGTACTTTACGTACACCACTGCTTTTGTAGTTGTGGTTCTGTTCTCAATTTACAATAATTGTTCATGATCAAATCTCCTTACGTAACCCAGACTCGTATAGAACTGTAGATCACCTCCATCTCATTTGCGATATGCCCTTGAACCAGTGCTGAATCCTTATGTGATACTACCTGAACCAGGTCAACTCAATGTCTTGATACTCCCAGTCAACAACTTCATTTCTCCCATCTCTACCCAAAGTCCGTCTAAACAGGAGTACCGGAAGTAACATCACCTTTGCGGTATCCAACACCCCGCAACATATGCACAAACCAACATGAACAAAAATTAGATTAGAAAACAAAAAAAAAAAAAAAAACAAAATCCCTACGCCCCATTAACACTCTGGTGCCATCTACCCCCCTTCTCAGAAACATCAAACCCCATCATCCCCTCCATATCAGAAACATGAACCGCCGGTAACGGGGAAATCACCCGATCCTCATGTCGTTTCCAAATATCATCCTCAAACTGTTTGTTATACCGTCTATTCCCCAAATACCTGTCAAGACGCGAGGTACTTTCCGATTGCCCTGGAGTCGGCTTTGCCGGGGACGCCGCGGTCCCTAATTTGAATACGCCTTTGACGGGGATCAAGAGGAAATCTGTGATTATACCGACGCCGATTATGTGGGCTTTTACGACGCTATCGCGCAGACGCTCACTGAAGGCCATGGAGAGGGCGATGAGGATTATTGCGGCGGATGTTGGGCCTTAGGTTGTTATTGGTTAGTGGTGCTGGATAGGGCTTGAGAGGGGATTATACTGGTTGACGCACCTGATATTGCCAGCATGTACGCCCAGTCGGGGTTTGTTTCTTCACCGCTCCATTCGCGGACATTCACGCCGAATAGGGAGGTAAAGAATGAGAGGGGGAGAAAGCTGTGGTTTTCTTTTAGTACGGGGATGTAGGTGGTGATTGATAGTATAGGGTAGGGTGGTGACTGACATGACGGTGAAGATCGTAAATACCATTACGGACTGCGATTGGTTTTGGGCTACTTCTGCCTGCCAGCGTGTTATACGGGACTCGTCAACGTTTGCTTGCTTTTGCTTGAGGTCGAGGAGGTTTTCGACCTAGAATACCTAGTGTTAGGCAAGCCGGATGGTTGAGGGTAGGGAATCGTACAGCTTTCTGTGCTAGATGTGCGTTCTCGCGCATGTCTGTGACCTGGGTGCGGTAGTCTTCGAGTCGGGAAAGAGCAGATTCTATAAAGATTTTTCCATATCCTTTGTCTTCGAAATATTGCGCCATTAATTTGATGGTGGCGGTTTGCTGTTCGAGTAGTTTTAGTATGGTCCCTAGTTCGTCTATTATGTCTCTTAGTTCTAATAGTGTAGAGAGATCTTCGCGATTTTGATGGGCTACTCGACGGTCTCTTTCATCACGTTCTGATGCGGTCATTGTCCTGCCCTCTAGCGTCCTGTTGTAATCGGCTGGTCTGGCGATGAATCCTCGGGTGCGGAAGCGTTTGAATGATTTAGTGGTTGATTCAGTCTACGAATATTAGCGTTCATATTGAAGTTGCCGATGGAAAATAGCGTACCAGGATGCTAATGGATTCCTCAAAGATCCGCAGTATCTGTAGATCATGGTCCAGCGTCCTGTCCAGAAGAATCGTGACTGCATGCAAGACTATCAATGCAGCGAGATCCCCGGCTGTTTCAAAGCGTCTTGCTAGGTCTCCGTTTAACTCGTTGTAAATGCTGCTATGCAGATTCGCCTGTTCGTATAGCTTATCTTCAGCAGTTGCTGCCTCCTGTTTAGGGAAAAAGGTAACGACGGTTTTCTCATCTACGACCCAGAGCCAGAGCTGATCAACCATGAGAACCTTTCCGTCGATGAACGTCTTGGAAGAGTCAGGGTTGTCTTGCAGAGGGATTGAGCTACCAATCTCGTTAAGATCGACGACTTTTCTAGTCCGCTTCCATAGCATCTGATCGTCGTCTCGTGCTACCGTTGACCGCAGATTTGGATACCCATACTGGTCCAATGTTCGTCGTATATGAATAGGGGGCTCGGCACCCAAGAACTTCCATATCAATCTCGATTCTATATGTGACTCTGAGATATACTCAGGGACTGGCTTGGATCTTCCCTGTTGTAGCCGCTTTTCGATAACTTTTCTTCGTTGAAGGAGATTCCAATATGTGTCCCAATGAAGCTGTGTTACCATACCTTAGTCAATGAAATCATACGCCTAGTAGACCGACTTACATAAGGAAGCTATTATATCGTCAGTACACTGTCCTAGCCAATATTGAATCGACTGGACTTACGTATAAGGCTAACTGAGGATCACGAGGCTCCTCTGGTGAATTCATTGGCAAAGAATCACCCAGCCTGGAATGAATACACGTGGGACGGACAAAACGCGCATGAGGCTCTAGGTGGCGGGCTCTGATAATTTGCGAGAACCAGTTTTTATCATTGATGAACTTGTTGAAGCTGATGCATTGACGGTTGTATCACGTTAGCCCGAGGAGGTAGCTCGTATAAAGGGACTGGACGTACAACTCTGGCCTCTGCTGGTCGTTGCAAGCTTTAGACAGAACTGGAGGCACCCATCCCGTATGAGTGTATGGGACATGAATCCATAAGAGCTTCTCGCTACCTGGCTCTGGTCGGTCAAATCGGGGAGCTCTCCGAGGCAGCTCTGCTCGAACTTCCTGGAGCCGCTCCCTTGTGGGCGGTGGTAACGGAAGGAAAGCTCTGTATTTCGATGATAAACTAGCTCTTTGTTGGTTTAGTCGGTCGATTCGGTACTCAAACTTTCATGTTATCGCAATACTCACAATACATTGGGCTGTGCCTGGTTGCTGGGACTGGAACTCCCAGCAGTGGTCTCTTTCCTTTCATCAGTTACGCTGTCTCTATGTCCTAGGTCTTCACTAGAGACAGTATCACTCTGAATGTCCGACGTTGCTTCTTCTTGTGGTACATCAATATAACTGTCCGCAGCGGCCTCCGTGACGTGAATCCTAGGGGAGGCCGGGGCTACAAAACTGCGACTTCTTCTAATTGATGGCCTTGATGGGATTGTCTGAGGCTGGATGGTGCTAGCCTCCTCCAATACCCCATCCCGTATAGCAAACGGTGTATCTGCCATAGCGGCAGAGGATGGTCTGCTATCAAAATCACTTATCGAGGAGTCATCGATTGAGCCGGACGATACTCTACCGGTCTGTTTCAGTCGATCCGTGAGACAGATTGCAGGACCGTCTTTTAGGTACTCCCGTAGCGATGTTTTCGTCGACCAGAGCTTGAGAGGCGTTTCATCGCTGACTCCCCGCGCCGTGTCTTCGAAGAAGCCATTAACTTGCACCATAACCTCTCGACTAACGCGCAACGGAGCATCTGGTAACTTGGAAAGCTGCGCAGCCATGGTGATGATCGGCTGAAGCTCTTTAATAAAGCTTTTTCTGGTTGTGAGTTCTTGTCCTTTGAAGGATGCTACACCAACGTGATCCGTAGCTAACGGGATCACCTTTTCGTGCTCCAGATCTAGTACCCCCGACCGAATAGAAGTAATTGGGACATGCATTTCCACACAACTTACAGTACCCGAATCCGCGACGGTAAGTGTAGAGTCGACTGTCTCTAAGAATGTCCATATCTTGATATCTGCAGATATGGACCTGAATTGGTTGGATAGTTGCAACAGCCGTGGATGTCTGGGTTTCAGCACCTCTCGTATGCAGTGGGGAACATGATGTTTGAGTTGCATTAGGCGGCGGATACTCTTAGCATATTCAGGAGCTGAAAGATAGCTCGAGCCTTGGTGGGGGGTTGCCATGAAAGCAATCCCATAGCAGCTTGTCAGTATCGACGCGAGGTTCGACGTTGAATGTGCGGCAATGGCAAGCGCTGCTTTGGCGACAAGACCGCCTGTTCCATGGCAGATGAAAAAAATGGGCCTCCTTCCGGTCTGTAGATTGTCACTAATCTCATTCATTTGTGCAGTAATAGAGAAGCGCTGCATACAGTGTGTTGTCTTTCTGAGTGTATCTGCTTCAAGAGATGATGGGCCAAAGAGTCCAGATCATCTTGACGGTCAAGCGGCCCATGGTCGAACAGTAACACCCGCGCATTGGGGACATATCGTGTCAGTTCTGAAATGAGCCATGGCTTCTGAAAATCATCACCGACCCACGCTCTCTGCGGATCTGCTCCAATCGCAGGAACTGCCACAACACTATAATAGTTCAGACAAAAATACCAAATAAGGTGGATAGTTATAGCCACGATACTTACTCTACCTCAGTCTCGAGTTTAATAGATCGCTCACTGTTCGTATCACTGTTGGTCGCCATGGTTGTTGTTTTCCTCGAGAGGGAATATAGTGAATCATACTTTCAACTTTCAGAGGTGGAGAAGATATGATTATGGGTAGATGACAGCCATCATCTGATCCCGCCTCTGTTTCTCGATTTAAATCCATGGCAGCTGATGCTTCCCGGGGCCCTTCAGAAGCCTTGGCAGTTCAGCCTCATCAGAAAGCGTACTAAAGGTGACTAGAGCAATCGAGACGCCAATCATGAGGCCGAAGTGTTGGAAAGAACGATTGTTCGGATCCACGGGGGGTCAATGCCACCTCGTGACTTACCCTGCACATGACAGTCTACAACCCTCATATCAACTAAAAACACCTCCTAGTAAGACTTTGACCGTATATTAAAAGTTCGTCTCCTTACAACAATGGTTAGGTTGGTTTCATCGTAAAATGACCCCTGAGTATAATGGAACCAAAAAGACCTTATCCATAACGGAGATGTTGACGATCGTTTAATCAATATAATACACTAAAGAGGGGGGTTTGTTAGCTCTATTGCGAGATGTAAGTATGTACACGATAACCAGAATGCAACGCTTTTGGAGTGTAGTGACCAGGACCACCATTTCCGACCCCAATAAAGTACAAATAAATGCTCTATAACTTAACTCATGCGGTATCGTCAGAAGAAAAACAATAACAAAGAGCAGAATTTCTGCTACAGAATTAAACAATAATGAATATTGCCGAGGGTATTCAAGGCCCTACACGTACACATGTAGGGCATGCTGAAGAGTTCGAATAGAAACGCAAAGTGTTGGGCACGGTTGCGGCGTGCTTCGATCCCAGCAGCAAGTCAGGCTGGCTGAGTAATTGCTCATACAGAGTCCGAATGTTCCTCCGGGTGACGTCTCTCATTGACGCCCTTTGCCATCTTCTTTCCAACTTCATATGTGGAAATCATGATGGCGCAAGCAGGTGCTACTTTCAAGCACCTTGCTACCCAGCCTCGAAAGAGCCCGGCCGTACCCTCCTCATGGAAGATATGCATGAGGAACCTAGGCAAGGAAAGCTGTTCTGGATGAAGAGACCCCCGCGGTACGCTACTCTTCTCATCCCCCAGGTGTCGAAAAACTTGCTGGCGTGTTTTCCCTACATCAAAAGGAGTTGTGACAAACGCTGCTACTGAGCCTGACGCAGCACCCGCGATGAAGCTTTCAAAAAACGTTGGCGTATGCATGTCGTCCTCATGTTGGTGTCCCACAGGGGATAGCCCAGCCGGCAACAGGCTGTCATGGGATTTATGCCGTGCCTCAATGAGGTGCTTTTTGACTTCCTCATATCCCCACCAATACAGACCTGAAAAGGGCACATCACGCCACATAGTGAGCGTTAACCCTCGCCAGAGCGAACTATAGCCCTGAGTTTTGGTCATATGGTGTAATCCTTCGAAAGTGGCCTTAAAATGTCCTGCACCGGTGCCCGGGGTAGCCTGTAGGCGCGTTCGGAACATCTCGATCGGGCTAATGGCCGATGCCGCAGCAACCCTTGCAACAGAACCTGATATAAATGCAACATAGGCGTCTGGCAAAAATTTCTTTATTGGGCTTCTCTCATCACTTCGCAACCAATCGTATCCCGCAAAGTAGATGATGTTTGCCGGTATACTCATCATCATGGTCGGACTAAGCCCACGCCAAAGAGTCCACACGCCTTCATTTCGAGCAATCTTCCGTAGGCCATCAAGTGTGGATGTAAACGTTTTCCGCTGAACTTCCTCCACGGCACAATCCGCGATAGCAGGCGAAGGGGCTCCAATAGCTCCTGCGCCGGGCCCAACCATACACACTTGAGTATTCTGACCGATCCAAAAGACTTCACGACAACAGGCAGTCACGCCTAGATTCGGGGGTATATTCTTCAACGTTTGCGCCGTGTGGTGGTGAAAAGGGGACGTATTCTTAATTGCAGATTGAGACTGTAGGCGGACTCGAACGACGTCAAGAGGGGTCACTATACAATACTGTAAGTATATATGGCATTCATCTCCCAGCGTATTTGGGAGCGAGATCGGGCTCAAATTCAGTAACTGACATACCTAGTAGATTTGTCAAAACGCTGCCACAGGTGGCGGAAACCATCTTCTGGATGATCGAGACATGTTCATTGTTCCCACTGGCGTCCGGAGCAGGAGTGTTTCCTGTTCCAGATGTAACCGCCATTGCCTTGTCTTCAATCCAAGGCCATGACTCTGCCGTGTTCCCCTCCAATCCAGCGGTGGTCAAGAGGTCAGAGCGATATCGGTCCCCGCGAGTGATGTCAGACCTATAGTCAGACATTCATCCGGCTAGGAAGATAGAGCAAGGAGTATCCTATAGCCGCTTTTCCGCGTCCTTTCTGATAAGAGGTATTGGCAGAATGGTCTTTCGTTAGACAGTATGGTGGGGAGCAATAACGACGGGAGCAATGCGTCAGTCAAAGAAAAAGAACGGTCCGGCTCGGTTGTTAGCGGTGGCGCTCGGGCCAGAGCAAGATTGGATCGGCGATAAGATAGCGCCGAACTGCCGCTTGACCTGAACTTTCTCCAATTTATCGATAACATAGTACTATCAACCAGGCATTTTCACGATCGCTGTTCGGTTGCTGTTCGGGAAATAGCTCTGTGAATACCTGCAAGTTTCCGATCATTGCGGTATATATTACTCTCCGCCTCCCGCAGGTGTGATCGAGTGTCGGTGCTCGTCGGACACTGCCGTGCTTATCAATCAGGAACCCGCCTCAGTCCGCCATTGTACCGTGCCCTGCCGTCGTGATAATGGAAGACAACGCTGAACTAGAGTCGTTTCGACGGCAGTGGCGGGAGGAAGTCGCCCGTCGGACGAAGCATACCAAACCTACCACGCCACGGCCAAAACGCGTCACAAGCCCCTCTTCTAGGGCACGACCGAGTCAATTCCCGCCAACTCGCCACGAGGCATGGCTACGCAAAGAAGAAGACGAGGAAAGGACAACATCATTTGGTAGCGCTGAAATCGTCCAAGGTGTTAGCAATCTAAACATTACCAATGATGAGGATGTTTTTCATTCACAAGAAACACGAAAGGAGCCTAAATCAGCTCTAGAGCACTTTGAACGAGCGGTGGAGAGGGAGGCCGAGGGGAAGTTGGGGGATAGTCTACAACATTACCGCAAAGCATATAAGGTAATCATTACTATTTCCTCCAATTTATGTCGATTTTGGCTAACCGCTATGTTTTTCCCGTCTTATAGTTGGACTCGGCTGTCGACAAGACTTACCGTGACAAGCACTTTGCCTGGGCGTGGAAAAAGCCAGCCAAAGCCCCAGCTCCTGCCGCGCACATAACTTCGAAAGATCAACCAACTCAAGATGAATCAGAGACTTTAACAACGCCCGAGCTTATTGCATCTTTTGCCCACCTGCCCATTGCTCAACCAAAGCCTCTCTTCGAGGGCGACCCCGCACCCCCATGTCCCATCGCTCACGTTCCTTCGGAGGTGATAGTCGAGATTTTGAGGCATGTGGCATTAATGGACCCAGCGGCATTCTCTCGGATGTCACTGGTCTGCAAACGATTTGCATGGCATTTTGCTCACGAACAGCACATATGGAAACGACTTTGCCAGGGTCCTGAATTTGGCTTCAAGTCTATGCATTATGCTTTCGATTGCGACCTTCACGGTAACCCAGAGAACACACTAAGCCCTCGTTCTCGCTACACTCCGTTTCCTGTTGGCACTGCTGTGCAGGTTCCCAAGCCGCTCTCCTCATGGAGTGACGTATTTCAAATGTTCCCTCGTATTCGATTTACAGGAATCTACATTAGCACAGTCAACTATACTCGCGCCGGTGCTGCCTCATTTTACCAAAATATATCGTGGAACTCTCCGATCCACATAGTCACATACTATCGATATCTACGATTTTACCCGGATGGCACAGTCATCGCCCTACTCAGTACCGTGGAACCTCTGGACCTGGTCCCACATATTAGCATTGAAAACGTTATAGAAGCCCAGGCATCTCACAAGCACCACCGACGTCCGCCTTTGGACGCAGGTAAGACTGTAGCGGGAGGCGCGGAACCAACACCTGCGATCGCAATGGGAGCCTTAAAAGACGCTCGCCAGGGTCGTTGGCGCTTGGCCGATCCTTTCCCAGCCTCCGAGACGGGCGCGCAGGTAGAGACGGGCCTTCCTTCGGTTCATGGCGGTAAAGACCTGTCGGCCGATGCCTTCGATCCCAGAGACGTCATTATCGAGACAGAAAGTGTTAGCCGGTCGAGCATCAATGTTCTCCACATGTCACTGCGGTCATCTGCGGCGCATAAGTCCACCAATGCGCCCAAAAACACGAAATTGATATGGAAGGGCTATTGGAGCTACAACAAACTCAATGATGATTGGTCTGAATACGGTCTTCGCAATGACCGCGTCTTCGTCTTTCGACGTGTTCGTGGATGGGGTATGAATTAACGAATCATGGAATTTTAATCTGGCGCTTTATACATAGATGGAAATGTATAGACAACGGGAAAACATCGAGCAAATTCTTGGGTACACAAATTATGACATGGGAAAACGAAGTCTGTGAATTTATAGACTGGGTTATAATATATACAATGGAAACGCACCAGTATGAATAAACCACCGAATATGAGCATGACATTTAGCGTCCTTCGCTAGTATATTTGCGACTGTAGGAATATATAGTTGAACTGTTGGTTAAATGTCTCCGCGCCAAGGGTTCTTATCGATAAGCTTCACCTAAAAAATTTCGGGAATTTGGCACTCCGACAAAAGCACTTTAACAACACGATACGACGACATGAAGAGTACCTAATTAGACTAATCTATACCGTCTTTTGAGTCTTTTAGCCTTGACATTATCATTTTCTCACCTAGACTGTCTTTCTCGGGACTACAGGACTACTCGCGATGCCCGAACGCGTGAAAACGGTCTTCTTCGAAGACCCGGACGAGACACCCGCCAGTGGAAAAGACAAGGCCACAATAGCGAAAGAAAACCTCGAAACAGGATCCATCAAAAGGAAACATCCCAGCAAAGAAGAAGATAAGAAAAAGAAGAAAAAACGGAAACATGGCGAGTCGATCGATAGTTCGCAACAACCCACACCGGCAGCCGCAGAAAACAAACCCGAGCCACCTGCGCAGAACTCCGAAAAAGATATGCCCACGAGCAAGAACAACGTGAGCGTCGCATCCGACAGGCCGAGACACAAGAAGAAAGATCAGAAACAGAAGCCGCTGAGGGATACAAAGACCAATTTCAACTCATTGAAGGAAAAGGCGAAAACGTTGTATGAAATTCGCAAGAACCTTCCTATCTTCCCCCATGCCGACGAGATCCGACAAGACCTGCGCAAGAACGATGTGATGCTCCTTATTGGTGAGACGGGTAGCGGAAAGAGTACGCAGATTCCCCAGTTTCTGTTCAATGAGCAATGGTGTCGGCCAACAAAGACAAAGGTGGCCCAGGAGGATGGTTCACAAAAGGAGATAGAGGTTGGCGGCTGTATCGCTATTACTCAACCCCGGCGAGTTGCTGCGATCTCGCTGGCTAGGCGTGTTGCGGAGGAAATGGGCACACCACTTGGGTCGTCGTCTCCCGCGAGTAAAGTCGGCTACTCCGTTCGTTTTGATACGTCTACATCTCCTAGCACGCGGGTCAAATTCCTGACGGAGGGAATGCTGCTACAGGAGATGCTGCGCGACCCCTCGTTGACCAAATACAGCGCGATTGTCGTTGATGAAGTGCACGAGCGCGGTGTCAATGTTGATCTGCTGCTAGGATTCCTCAGGAATCTAGTGTCGGGGAAGAGAGAAGGGCGTGGCGGAGTGCCGTTGAAAGTTGTGGTGATGAGTGCCACGGCAGATATGGAGAGTCTACTCGGCTTCTTCCAGGAAGGATATCAGAGCTCACGATCGGAGAAGGAAGCACAGAACAGCACCAAGGCTATCACGAACGGCTCTGGCAAGAAAGATGATGAAATTTCTGTCTGCCATATCAAGGGTCGGCAGTTTCCAGTCAAAACTATTTACTCGCCTGAACCAGTACACGATTTTGTTGATGCAGCCCTCAAAGTTATCTTCAATATCCATTACAAGGAGCCATTGCCTGGAGACATTCTAGTTTTCTTGACTGGACAGGAGACTGTGGAAAACTTGGAGAAGTTGGTGAACGAGTATGCCGTTGGAATGGACCCTGCGTTGCCGAAGATCCAAGTTCTACCACTGTTTGCTGCCCTTCCGCAGGCAGCACAACAGCGCGTGTTTGTCCCTGCACCGCCTCGGACTCGCAAAATCATTCTAGCTACGAACATTGCTGAAACCTCGGTGACTGTCTCTGGAGTACGGTATGTGGTCGATTGTGGAAAAGCCAAAGTGAAGCAATTCCGCTCACGTCTGGGATTGGATTCTCTCCTGGTCAAGCCTATCTCTAAATCCGCTGCTATCCAACGTAAAGGTCGTGCAGGACGAGAGGCACCCGGCCAGTGTTATCGTCTGTTTACTGAAAAAGACTACCTAGAGTTGGATGAAGTTAACACCCCAGAGATCCTACGATGCGATCTGAGTCAAGCTTTGCTCAACATGAAGGCGCGTGGTGTCGACGATGTCATGGGCTTCCCCTTCCTGACACGTCCCCCGCGGGAGTCCTTGGAGAAGGCGCTTCTCCAGCTGCTGAGCATTGATGCGCTCGAAGAATCTGGCAAAGTTAGTCCGATCGGCCTGCATATTGCCAAGCTTCCTCTCACTCCGACTCTCGGTCGGGTCTTACTTGCGGCATCGGAGTATGGGGAAGACTGTCTGTCCGATGTGATCGACATCATCTCGTGCCTCAGTGTGGAGACCATCTTCTTAAACACGACATCGGAGGAAAAGAAGGAGGAGGCGGAGAAAGCGCGGCGGGATCTGTATCGGAGAGAAGGCGATCATCTTACCATGCTCGCCACCGTGCAATCCTACGCCGCCGAGAACACCGATCGCAAGGCGTGGGCTGAGAGACATATGGTCTCTCATCGGGCGATGCAAGCCGTAATGGTAAGACTCCGTTGACTCAACTGAAACACGCATTCAATTAACCAAGTTATCTATAGGATGTCCGTAAGCAGCTTACTACTCAATGCCGTCAAGCTAAACTTCTTTCCCCGAATGATAATCGGGGTCCCTCGACTAGTTCTATCACCCGAGAACCATCGCCCATTCACATACTGCAAAGTTTCCTACAGGGGTTTGCTACCAATACCGCCCGTCTGGTGCCGGACGGCAGCTATCGGACCGTTGTCGGGAATCAAACCGTGGCGATTCACCCGTCCAGTGTGTTGTTTGGCAAGAAAGTCGAGGCTATTATGTACAACGAGTACGTCTTCACGAATCGGAGTTACGCCCGAGGAGTGAGTGCAGTGCAGATGGACTGGGTTGGAGAGGCGCTTGCTGGGCAGTAGACCTCATTTTCCATTTTCACGTTCTTTTTTCTCTTTACTATGGGGGCCTTTGTACAGTTCAGCCCACTCGACAGTTTACCAGTGTAGAATTTATACCCAATGAACAGTATACACCACACAGATTGTCCGCTTCAATGATCCATTTCCAAACCGGTTACTTGACTTTCGACCATGCACTTTACTTCGGAATGGCCTCTGCCATGAAGTTATATCCTTCCCCTCTTCCAATTTCCGCACCATGCGGATCCACACCAGAAACTCAGAATGAAAGAACAGGGAAGGTAAAGAAAGCCTCTGCACAGTTGGCCAAATTCAAGTTCTAGAGTAGTGTAGGAACGAGTGTGAAACCAGAAGATGGGCCAAAGGATCCAACCATAGAATGATGGTACTGTCCTTATTATCCCCATGCCATTACAGCCTAGTGCTTTTTCTGATAGAGCCCATACCCAGATCGCTAGTGTGATATTCCTGGCAGATTTACATAATTGGCGCCAAAAGCTGTAGATCCATCTTGGACCGAATCCGCTCCATACATGAGTCACAAATCCCTTCCGACAGCAGTACTTTCCACTTACAGAAGGTGACTGTGGTCGAATAGTATGATTGTGGAGTTTGGCTCAAATCATATCAACATTGCTTGGCGAGCCCTACTTTTGCAACATGCTGTTGCTGTAATGGAGAGGACGGCACTCTTATCTTATGCGATACAGCTGACAAGAATATAATCAGTAAGGAATTATCGGACTGTAGCAGAAAATCTCTTGCGGTGGATATTGTGCATCCAAACATGTAATTACTCCGTGTGTTCGCACATTCAGGTCAGGCATCCAAAAGCGGCGAGGGGTAAGCACTAAAGCGGAAAGAGAAGATCAATCGACTATCTAATGATGGATGGACGAGTCGTATGGAACTAGCGAGTCTAATCTCGTCGCATTGCATCTGATCCATGGAAAGTACAGAGGTCCCACTGGAGGTACGGAGGTACCACCCCTGACAGTTGTCCGCCTCAAATTGGGCGATGCAGACCATTGCTGTGAGGATGACATGTCACTGCGATCAGCCCGCTGAGGGTCGATCATATCATCTGGCGTTCGGTGGGACTTGTACGGTGCAGGTCTGTCATGGAGGACGACAAATCAAGTCATGATAAATGATTCAAACTCAAAAAGGGGTAAAAGCAGGCCAAAAGGACTTTTTGCAATTCAAGAATCAGAGTAAGTAAAGCCGGGTAGAGTGCGTTCGCAATCCAGACACATTGCACGTTTGGCAATTATAAAAGCATCATCCTTATCTCATCAGCGATAAATTAGCAGATGGTCGATCACCCGATCCATCAATACGGGAACGCATACGGTACGGGACGAGTCGGTATTGACCATCGTCCAGTGGTGGGAATTCCTGCAGTGACACCATTTGGCGGTCAGATGACCCCAGTATCATACGGAACGACTAACGACTTAGTCCAAAGTATATGATTTCATGTACTTTGTCCATAGGGAATATAAACTCATCAAGTACGTACTCGATACTTGGGACTGGGAGCCACTTCCATGCACCACCAAAGTATATGGAACTTTTGCCTGTTCCAAGTGGACCCCCGAAACCCACTTGCGCCCATCCTCCGGTCTCGTCTCGTCTGATGACTTGCCGTTTTCTTGCATCATCATCTTTTTCTTCCGCTGCGTCTCGTTTGTTGACCATCTTGGGGGTTATTGTTCACCCTCTCTCTCATTCCCTCCGTTGGATGCACTGAGTGAAGGGGAAAACAAAGACGGTGTCTGATTGTTTCTTCATTTCTGGTCTTTGTCATTTCTTTTCCGGACTTTAATCTACACAGTACATTCAGACCCTCAGCCACCAGCCGCCTGGTTGGGTCGCGTCGGATCACCGCATCTTGAGCCAATCCACTCACCAAGGGGCTCCTGGATCCGTCCTTGTTATCTGTCCAATATTTTTTTTACTTTTTCTTATCATTTATTTTAAGACTGATCTCACGCATACATCTTTTTCGCCTTTCACCTCCCCCTTTTGTATATTGCTACGCTCCTCCGTACGTTTTTGAGAAACAGCATACATCGCGGGGAACAGATCCACCGCGATCGATAAAACCCCCTCTTATCTCGCCCCCTCCAACCGTCTCCGATCAACGATGGCCTTACGGCTACCACCACAAGCTCCCCGCCGTCAACATTCCTACTCAACTTCGCAACCCCCTCAGCCTCCCACCCTTGAGGCCCCTCCCAGACTGTCTCAGCTCCCCGATAATGAATCCACCGAGTGGGTGCTCTTCTCTCCCTCTCAACCATCAGCCGACGCCCGCACGCACACGACCTCCACAGAACGCACCCCAAGAACCGTTGCGCCTTCCCGCCTGAGCGATTTTGGCTCGTTTGGTACCCCGACACGGTCAGCCTGGGGACCGGACAATGATGATGCTGACGAGCCCCTCGAAGAGTCCTTGGATGAGGACGGCACAGAGTTAGACAGTCTGGACGACGGCCTGCATGCCTTTCGGGCACCTTCATTGAACGAAGACCCTTCCGCAAAATGGGACCAAGGGACACCAGCTGTCCTCCCAGCTCACGATGGACTAGGCAGTTTCGAGGCTTCTGCCCAACCGGTGCAAGACCAGTTGTGGCAGCACGAGCAGTATAATCCTCACCGGCGGCCCACGCTAGGATCCCGGCGGTTCTCGAATGTCCAACGTCAGTTGGACTCAGTAGAAGACCATGAAGCTCCAGACATGGACCGCGAGCGATGGCAACGTATCGAAAAGTGGAGGATGGATCAGAGCCGAGTGCTATTGCAGGAAATTGAAAGAGAGACACGAAAACGCCGCCATAGCCGTGCCAGCAGGCTGGGTGATCCCGTGGGTTCGCAAACCGGAGTGGCAGGTATTGACAGGACCCTGGAGATGTCCAGGGAAGATGCGTCACCCCCCTCGACAGTATCAGAAGGGGACGCAAACGAGCCTTTATGGCGGAAGATCACCCGAAAAGTCATCCGGGATCTCATTGGAATCGACGACTCTTTGTTATTTGCCCTTTTCGGGGATTCCCTATCAGAGAATGAGAGAGGTGCATCTGCTGGGACAGATGATGCCCTTCGTATGAACGAAACTCTTAACTCGGAGCTGGACTCTGTTCCCGACGATCACAACAATTGGCAGACCAAGCTGCTTCAACGCATTGCTCATGAATTGGGAATACTTGTTAATCAACTGTGTGAACACCCGGGTGCCTTTACATCCTATCTCAGCCTGTCGGACGATATCCCCAACCAATACGCTGGCATACCTCTCGGGCCATTACCAGAAGAGAGTGACGCGCAAGCTCAATCAGTATCTGCTGCTCCCACAGCCTCACAGGTACCAACGAGTAATGCCGATTCAGTGTTATCTCCACAGTTCTCTCCTACGCTTCGGGATCCCACCGGCCGAGAGCATGCCGCACAATGGGGCATTGAAGATGATGACTTGAATCGGGATTCTCCTGCAGATTCGTTACCCGAGTCCGTGCGCCTCCAGCAGGAGAAGGAGTACTGGGAACGGGAACTGGATGTGATGATGGTCTTCCGCTATCTTCGCAATCGCTTCAGTCGACGAGGCAGTAACGCCGATGCCTACCAGCCCCCTGCGCGCCGACCCCCGCAAGATGCGTCCCGACGCGCCGCGATTATCCGCCAGCACCACCCGCTGGTGGCACGAGCACACTCCCGCTCTCAGGCGCAAGTTCGACGCCAGTCCCAGCACTCCGCCAATCAACCCGGCCCCGCAGGTATATCATCCCCTCTTCTGCGCCAGCACTTCCGCCGTCCCAGTTCTAGCTGCGGTCAGAGTGCGAAGCTGTCTGCTATCTCCAGCCGCCGAACCCTTACCGGTTCCAGCCGGAACTATTGGGACATTGGCGGCAGTGTAGACAGTGGAAGTGCTATTGCCCCCGTCGGTGGTGTTGGGTCTTGGGGTGATGTCTAATCATCCGCTATCCAGCCCGGGCGTATCTACAATCTACGGCTCGTGACAATCTTTAGAAACTTCTTCAATTCAACTCATCTATATTGCATGCTGGCCATCAATGTTTAACTTAATCAGGCTGCGTCATCTTCAGACCAGGAGTTTCTCGGGGCGTTGTCATGATGAATGATAGCTATACTTCTCTTTCTGGGCTTGGCTGTCTGTCTCTTTTCGGTGTTCTGTTTTCTTCGGTGTTGTTCTCTTTTTCCTTTCCATATACATATACTGCTCTAAATCATCTCACATATCATCCGCGGTAATGCATCGGTGTGGTCTTCTATGCATTTTACATATCACGAGGCGCGGCAAAGGCTTAGACATATATTTCAACCGGAACAGGTGCATGTCAACGGTGTACAGTACGTAAAGGGGCGGCTCGGTCTGGGGTCATATACACATCGAACGGTGACTGTCTATATTCTCTCTCAATACATATCAATCATACCATATCGCATCCAAACTGTCCCATTCTTCCTACAAGAAAATACTCAGAATACTTCCAATAAACCCCATATTCTCTCGATATAATTACATGAGTTCATTGAAAAATAATATATCAGGGAGTGCCTCTCGGATGAATATATAGTTTGGCAACCTTGGTACACGTATCTATTGCATGAACATATATATGTGTAAGTATCCGTAAATATATATCTAGCGAAAGCCTTTCATACATGTTTATTGAGTATTTAGAAATCTCTCTTTTTTTCTTTCTTTTTTTTTTTTTCTGGGTTTAGACCGATATCCATGCCAGTTGGAAGATTTGGGAGATTTGTTCGGCTGACTTGGTCTTATGATGTCACATCTAGAAATTGGCTATGATTGCTTGGGTCTAGAATCATGGCCTGGTGTCGTCTATAGTATTGGGGTGCTCTGGTAGGGCTCTGAGCTTGGTGGAGATATAGCCAATACGAGAGATGCACACTACGATGGCCAGTCAGATGACTGGATCAAGAATCTACTAGGTATAACAACCGAGTACGCAGAGGAAGAAGCCCGAGGAATCCATGATTAAAATCAACTCCGCCGTGCGTGAGGACACTTAAAATGACATCACAAAATAACAGAACATGTATTGGTAACCGGAGGAATATAATAAAAATTCATGTCTTTTTATGGGTCCTAACGCTAAAGCTCATTCCATTTAAGCCTGGGACTCGTAGGCGTCGGGGAAGCGCTTCATGTTGTTCTCAACGAGACCGTGGCCACGGAGGAACTGAACGTAGGCACCGTCCTGCTTGAGCTTGCCCTCCTGGCGGAGCTTGACGTACTCCTCGCGACGGACGGGGGTGAAACCCCAGTTCTTGGAGACGACGATCTTTTGGCGACCAGGGAACTTGTACATGGAACGGCGGAGAGCCTCGATGGCGGCGGCACGGTTGGAGTCACGGGTGCGGACGGACAGGATGATCTGGCCGATGTTCACACGGGCAACGGTACCCTGGGGCTTACCGAAGGCACCACGCATACCGGTCTGAAGACGATCGGCACCAGCGCACGACAACATCTTGTTGATACGGATGACGTGGAAGGGGTGCACACGGATACGCATGTGGAAACCTTCCTTACCGGTGATCTTCACGAGGTACCTGGAGAAGGGGACCTGTTAGTTTCTTTCCTTCATGTCTCGCGACGGATGGGTCTTTTCGTCTGGTCTTGGGTTCGAGGAGCGACATACTTGTTGGCACAGATACGGGCGGCTTCGAGAGCCTCAGAGGAAAGCTGCTCATATTCGTTGGAGACCATGTGCACACAGAGAGGGAAGTCATCGACGTTGGCCTTCTTACGTCCCAGATCGAAGATACGGATCTTGGGGTCGGGAACACCACGGTTGAACCGGGACTTGGGGTAGGGCTATGAAGCGACCATCATGTTAGTGAAAGATCCTTGATAGACCGATGATGTAAACTAGTGTTCTTCCATCCGCAGCAATATCGCGATGACAATCTTCATTTCCCTTCTATCCTTCGACGTGGTTGACGTCTTTGCTTTCCCCCCCACAAGCGAGAATTTCCGAGCCAAAAATCCACAGAACACACAAATATGGGAAAAATCCATCAAACCGTCAACGCACCTTGTTCTTGCAGTAGCGGTAGCAACGAGCGGGACGGCGGGCCATTTTGAGAGTTGGAGGTGACCTTGCTGCACTTCCTGCGAACGGTGAGGTTGTCGAAAAGGGTGGTGTCGAAGGGCAAAAGGGAAGGGGAGGCTTTTGGGCGCTGGCACTTCCGACGTTGATTTCCAAGCAGCGTCCACTAACGAGTGGCGAAACCCTAAACCCTACCGTCTCCACCAATCAGCGGCTCCCGCGACCAGACCGCATTTGTCAGACTTCGGCGACATTTCAAACTTACAGATTGACGATCGAGATACAGAGATACAGATAGAGATGATAGATCAATACCAAAGGTCTAAGTATATTGATTGCTAATTCAGGTCGCCACACACTGAGCGTTCCACTACTTTCTACCAAGCTCATCCTACATATACCAATATACGAAGAATGGATCAAGTCAAAACAGTTAAAAAGTGTAAAGGTTCTTGTCATTATCTATCACGTGCCTCCTCGTTTCAAAAGGCTTGTACATCGTCCAGACATAACACGAAGACATTGTCCGCGCTTTACACTTACTGGCTGGACAGGATGTCGGAGTCACCGGCATCGAGGACAGTCATGGTGCTGGTGCGGAAGAGCTTACCGCAAGCAGTACCAAGCTCGATCTGTAGTTACGCGCAAACGTCAGTGATCTAGTACCCTCCACAGCCAAAGATTGCGGTTTCTCAGGGCGGCTCCAATACGACCTTCCTTCCCGACAGGGGGTTGGCAGTGTCGGAGCAAAGAAACATATGCGACAAAGGGATACTTACGTTGTTACCAGAGAAGTGGTGAACAGGGGCCTTGGCGAGCATAGCGTAGTACTCGAGCTCACTCTTGCGGAGAGGAGGAGTGTTGGCAGCGATGATGACCAGCTTGGCCTTGCCGGACTTTATTTAATAGTTAGATAACCATCTCATGTGTCGAAAGCCTCCAATTGTGTGCGAGAAAAGCTTACGCGAAGGGTCTTGATGGTCGACTTGTAGCCAAGGGTGACTGCACCAGAAGTTAGCAACCGAGTCCAAATCCACAATAACGATGAAAATTAAAGATTGACATACCCTTTCCAGACTTCATCACCAAAGCCAGACGGCTGTTGATGGAGTCGGCGTTCTTCTTGCTCTTGGGGGCCATCGTTACGCTGTTGAACTGAGTCGTTCGGTATGCTGGGAGAGTAGTCTGAAAAGGTGCGCTCCGGCCTTATCGTGAAGTTGAGTTTTTTTCTTTCCTTTGTGGGGTTTGGCGGTAGAGCGTTATATTCGCTCGGACTATTCCTGATCCGTTCCGTCATTGCTGAGTCATCCCGCCTTTTTTCCTCAACCACTTTCGGCGACCCTCACTTTCACTCTGTATCAGGTCTGTATCTACTCCCGACAATCCAACCCGTACCTTACGAAAAATACAGCCCTACTTCCATGGGCGGATTGGACGTGGCTAATGTGCTGTCAGCATTCACTGCCTTCAGACGAACCCTATTTCTTCGTAGCTTGAGGTCAATTCTCCCAATGGAGGGTCGGATAGAACAGTTGGGCGTCGGTTATCTTTTATTCAAACGTGGCGCAGATTCCCTCCATTCACCTCCTTATTGGGTGGCAGGTGAACGAAATTCTATTCTTGTTCCTCTTCAAAGATGGACAGATGGCGAGACCCTGTACGCAGCAAGGAACTCTGTTGATTTACGGTATGACTACTGTACTATCTTTATCCCGCCATGTGTCGAGGTTAAGTTGTCTCCCCGGTGAAAGGGCCCCTTCTGCATATGCTGTTCACTTCAGTAACCACAGTAATCGTGGTGGTAATAGCAAACAATAGAATGGAGTATTATACTTGGCTCTTGGTAGTCTCTCGGGCAGCCCAAGTCATGCATGGGAGTAGTTCATGTTCATGCATACTTACAAGCAAGTGAACCTCTAACAGACAAGAGAGTAGGAAAGCACCTACTCCGGAATAGCAAATTGTTGTTGTCTACCGTTGCGCTATTAATTAAAAGTTGAACTAAATTCCCTGAGCAACCACCAGAGACAGACGTATTATCGCTGTATGGAGCGTTTCTTACCCACTTTAATACTGCCTTGGTGCCCGTTTTCATACGGGATCATCAACACCCCCCCTAATGTCTGTAATAAACAGCCATCCACCTTTTCCCATCCCCAGAATTTCCTCGACTCTGGAATTTATCCCTAACGTGATACACCTTTTTTTGTCTTTCCCTGATAGATATTTATACCTTCCTCTTGCTTATAAATTTCTTTCCTTCCCGTCTGTATTTTTTTTTTTTATTGTTTTGGACCTAGGGGGCTAGTTTTTGAACCAGCCATAAATTCTACGACTACTACTTACTACTTAACAAACTAGACTTCCCCCACTACGGCATAGTGTCCACTGTGTTTTGACCGCTACTACTATATACCTTCCCCGACCCTTAAATTTATCACTTAATTTCCCGGTCGTTTCATCACTGCTTCCAATTCTTTAGAATTGCCCCTTTCTGGGTTGTCTTTTCTTCTTACAATCCACCGCTCGTTGGGAGCATCGTCATTGCCGGTGACAATGTCTACAACACCCCGGAAGCCTGGAACGCCAGGCAGTTCGACCAAATCTTCGCCCGCGGAGAATCATACGGTGAATGGTACTCCGTCGCGAAGCCATACCCGATCTCCCAGCACGACCACGAATGGTATATCCCGATCTCCCTCTCTCCGTGGCTCGGCCCCAGTGTCAGCGCGGGCTGCGGCCAGAAAACCCGGTCGGTCCAACCTCAGCACTTCGAGCGTTCCAAAAATGAACCGCGATCCCTCCGAGGAAGAAGCAAGGGCTCAGAATGCTGCCCTCATCGAAGAGTTGAAGGAACAGCTGCAGAAAGCCGAGACGGCCTCTGAGCAATACCAGAAGCAGTTGGGTGTCCTGCAGATGCGACTCGATGAGGCCGTCAGTGAGCAAGGAAAACTAGAGGACCAGGCTCATGAGAGGGACAGCAAGATAGAATCCCTCAATGGTGAGATCCGTGACCATGTCCGGCAGATACGTGACCTGGAACAGGCGCATGAGTTGGAACGGAACGCTATGCTTCAGGAGAAGGAGCAGCAGGCGAGCCGGGAAGAAGAGATGCAGGCGACCATCCAGCGTCTTAAGGATTCCCTGGCCCAGAAGGAGCGAATCAACTCTGATGCAGATAAGAATGTTTCTCGTTCTTGTATGGTTCTCCCCTCGTTCTCCACATTCGCCCGGCCTTTGTTTCTAACTTTCGCTTTTAGCCAGTTTCCGTAATCGGTCCTCCCCCGATGTCGATGGACAGTTTGCGCCCTCGTCTCAGATTGAGCGGAGCCCGTCCCGAAGCAACTCGACACTGCTTTTGCAGAAGGATAAATTGATCGAGTCCCTCCGCCTCGAACTGGCCGAGTCCCAAATTAAACTCGTGGAGATGGAAAATAAAGGTGGCGGCCGTCAACGGGAGCTAGAGAAGGAACTTTTGGAGGCTCGTATGGCCAACGCTCGTCTCATGGAGGACAACGAGAGCTACCAGCTACTCCTTAGTGAGAAAACGCTGAATGGTGACTTCACCAAGGGCGACTTCATGCGAGAAGCCCACCCCGAAGCTGAAGACACTAAGGAGTCTGGCAGCGGTTTGGGTTCGCTGGCTGATGAACTTGAGTCTGTAGACGCAAGAGCGGATAACGATAACAACCGCAAGCTCGAGGCAGAGGTCAAGGCGCTGAAAGACCAGAACAAAGCCCTCACCCTCTATATCGAGCGCATCATCAGCCGTCTCTTGCAACATGACGGGTTCGAGACCATTTTGGACAAGAACGAGAATGACCCTCCTAAGCGGGCAAGTACTGACAAGGAACTTCCACCAACACCCACCGACAAGGAGGATGCCCAGTCTTTCTTGCAGAGAGCCAGATCCGTTGTGGCGGGCCCGACGCAACGACCTCAACGGTCACGTCCTTCCAGCATGATGCCGCCGCCAACGAGCGCGGCCTCTGTCCCGGTGACAGCTCATGAGAACCCAGAAACGGCTCCTAGCATCCCCATGAACCGTGTCCAGGCGAGAGGCCATCGCAGAACGAGATCAGAGCAGACTGATGTTGCCGCCGCTGCTGTGGTAGGTCAGATTTATCGCGGACGCAACTCTGGAGGCCCAATGAGCCCTACGCTCATGGGACCTGGATCCCGGACAAGCGTCTTATCTGGAGCGAGCTATATGTCTGGCATGAGCGGCAGTAACCGCGCCCCATCGCTATCCAGTCAACACGATCGCAGCCAAATGAGCAGCTCCAACAGTATTACGAGCGAGCCCCCTGGCGATACGGCTTCCACAGGTGCCACCTCGAGCTCTCCTCGCTCTAGCAACGGAATGACCAACTATACCGGAGCGGTGATGACCCAGAGCAAGCTGCGTCCCTTGCGCCTTGTCAGTGAAACCAAGGCAGCAGACGACGAAGAAGCTCGGAAAAAGGCGAACCGTGGCAGTTGGATACCTTGGTTTAACCGGCCAAACACAGGTGATTCCGCATAAGCTTGCATGATGTCTTTGGCTGTAACTATTAGTTCTCGACAATTGCTCTTCTGTATTCCTTTTAGTTTTCCTCTTCCATTTTCTTTTTTTATTGGCGTTTGTCCTTCCAAGGCCCCCTGTCTACTCCTTTTTATGGTCTTGTGCGTTTAGAACTCCCAGAATGTCGTCATGTTTCAATCCCTGTTTTACCTTATGGACTTTATGATGGCGATGAATCTGTTGTTGGATAACTTACTATATATGTTTCTTTGACATTTCATGGCCACGCCATCGGGGATTTTTGTCATGTTACCCATGTTTATGCTTGGACGCTCGTTGGAACTTCTACTGTTGGATATTTGCTGAGGATTGATTATGACGATATTCCGGCCTTGCTTATGTCTCCCTCTCCTTGATGAACATATGATTGAGATACTCTGTTTATAGAGTGATAATTTTCTGTGAAACTACTTTGTCTCTGATGGTCCTGTCTACGTCCCAATTGAGGACATGTTGTGTATATCAATTAAATAGGTACAATGTCTCAATACGATCTACAAACGATTCTTCTCAGAAGCTCATCCAACTCTAGAGCATACCTCACTCCATTTTTCCTTTTCTCCTTCTTTTTTTCTTAGCAAAGAAAAGCCCGTTTAACATACTCACGGTTAATACGAAAGGTGTCCTCCATCCTATACTCCGGAACAACATTAATACGACCTCCGGACACCGGCCAGCGTGACAGTAAATAGATAATACCAACTACACCAGCACACAAAGGCTGAAAACCACACACGCAATTCAGAAACAAAAAACAAGGATACCCCAATTAAAAATGCCCGGCTCTCTGTCTCTCTTCTCCGTCAATGCCGTCCTCCTAATGTCGGCCGACGACGGCTCTCGCATCTTCGCCAAATACTATTCTCCGCCTCACCCCCCGGCCGGTGCTGCCCCCAATGCCACCGATTACCCTGGCGCAAACCCCTATCCCACGCTCAAAGAACAGAAGGCCTTCGAACAGGGTCTCCTCGAGAAGACCAACAAGCAGACCAGCGATGTTATCCTATACGACAACCGGATCGTTGTCTTCAAGATGGAGAGCGATGTCATGCTCTACGTTGTCGGGGGTGCTGAGGAGAACGAAGTCCTGCTTTATAATGTCGTGCTGTCGTTGAGGGATGCTTTGGGTATCTTGTTCAAGTATGTTGTCTTCCCCCCTGTTTCTTGGTCTCGGTGTTGCGGGATACGGCATGGTGGAAACTAACGTTTGCCTTTTCGGGATAGGGGTGCTACTGACAAGCGTACGATTGTCGAGAACTATGATCTTGTTGCGTTGGCTATCGATGAGATCATTGATGATGGTATTATTCTCGAGACGGACCCAGTTCTTATCTCCTCGCGTGTGAGCCGTGCCCCCCAGGCCGATGCGCCGAATCTGAAGAGCATCGATCTGTCCGAACAAGGCCTGCTCAATGCCTGGGAGCTTGGAAAGCGGCGCTTGGCCGAAGGCTTGCGGCAGATGTAGAGGGGCTTACATACCACTTGGGCGTGTTTAAATTGGGTTGATTTCTCGCATGGTCATGCATTTGATGTCTTATTTTATCATTCTTCGTTTAATACTATGTGGCTGGTCCCGGCGTGGTACTGTGCGTGTTGCTTATTTATTTCACGATGTTGATTGATTTATTTGATTGCCTCGTTCTTGTTCTTCCGGGGACACCTGAAGATTCTATAGAGATACTCCTTCATGATCAGACGCGGGTTTACACTTGTCATTTAGCGGCAGGGGAGGATAATTCCTTGTCTCAAGCAGTCTCGAGATATCGCAAAAGAAACAAAGCAACAGAAGATCAGACAAACAGCATTCAAGCCCATGTAGAAATACCCGAATTCGAGCATGATATTCTCCACAATTTTGTGGGCTGGGCTTATGCGGTTAAAAACACTATCGAATGGCATGGAAAAGCGATCGATAAATAGTGAAAAACTGCCCCGCATACGTCACGCTCTTTGCCTACGCTGGTGCTTTTTGGTCTTTGCAAACTTCTTGCCCACCAGCCACTTTTCGCCATACTGGCTCATTTTCCTAGAGTCCCAAGCTACAACTAGAAAAAAAGATGAAGCAGCGATTCTCGTCATTGGACGTTAAGGTATGCTTTGGCGGATGCTTGTAACTTTGAACGGAGCTCGGCTGGACTCACACGAACCTCCCAGGTCATCTCCCAGGAACTCGCCTCGGAGATCGTCAATTTGCGAGTGTCGAACATATATGATCTCTCGTCGGTAGGTCCTTGATTTTCCAGCAAGAATCAATATCCAACTAACGCAGGTCGCGGTCCAAAGAGGATCTTCTTGTTCAAACTTGCAAAACCAGACCATCGCAAGCAGCTCATCGTCGACTCAGGCTTCCGATGCCATGTCACCCAATACTCGCGGGCGACGGCTTCCATGCCATCCCCCTTCGTGACTCGCATGCGCAAATTCCTTAAATCACGACGTATCACTTCGGTTAAGCAGATCGGCACCGATCGTGTTATTGATATCTCGTTCAGCGATGGCATGTACCACATGTTCTTGGAATTCTTTGCGGGGGGAAACATCATAATCACCGACCGCGAACATAATATTCTGGCTCTATTCCGTCAAGTCTCTATTAGCGAGGGAGAGGAGGCGAGGGTTGGAATTCAATACACAGTAACGAACAAACAGAACTACCATGGGATCCCGAAAATTACATTAGAGAGGATCAAGGAGACACTGGAGAAGGCGAAGGCACTATTTGCAAATGAGGACGGAGCACCGAAAAAGTCAAAGAAGAAAAATGCGGATGTGTTAAGGAAGGCTCTCTCTCAAGGCTTCCCAGAATACCCTCCCCTTTTGCTGGATCATGCTTTCGCGACAAAGGGGGTTGATCCAACAACACCATTGGATAAGGTATTACAGGACGAAAGCCTGCTTCAGGAAGTTAACGGAGTTTTGCAAGAAGCCCAGAATGAGAACACGAGACTTTCAACGCAAGAGAATCATCCTGGTTACATTGTTGCAAAAGAAGACAATCGCAGCGTTTCTCAGCCAACTAGTGAGAATGAGAAGTCTTCGGAGACAGCCAACCTTCTCTACGAGGATTTCCACCCTTTCAAGCCTCGACAGTTTGAAGGGAAACCGGGCATTAGCATCTTAGAATTCCCCTCGTTGAATGCCACGGTTGACGAATATTTCTCATCGATCGAGACCCAGAAGCTGGAGTCACGGCTTACAGAGCGCGAGGAGGCAGCGAAGAGAAAGCTTGATGCAGTGAGACAAGAGCACGAGAAAAAGATCGGTGCTCTCAAAGAACAACAAGAGCTACATATTCGCAAAGCAGGCGCGATCGAGGATAATGTCTACCGAGTCCAAGAAGCCATGGATGCAGTTAATGGCCTGATAGCTCAGGGCATGGACTGGGTAGAAATCGCACGTCTTATCGAAATGGAGCAGAGCCGAGGAAACCCTGTGGCCAGAATTATCAAACTCCCCTTGAAACTCCATGAAAACACGATCACACTGCTTCTTGGAGAAGCTGGTGACGAACAAGATGAGGGAGACGAGCTATTTTCGAGCGACGAATCTGAAGAATCCGACGACGAGCAGGATAATGGCGAAAGCCAACAACCCCCATCGGTATTGACTATTGACATCGACCTCGGTATCTCTCCATGGGCGAATGCGAAGCAGTACTATGAGCAGAAGAAACAGGCTGCGGTTAAGGAACAAAGGACGGCCCAGTCATCTACCAAAGCACTCAAAAGTCACGAAAAGAAAGTAACGGAAGACCTCAAACGGGGCTTGAAAAAGGAGAAACAAACTCTCCGGCAAACCCGACAGCCCTTCTGGTTTGAGAAGTTCCTCTTCTTCATCTCTTCGGAGGGATACCTCGTCTTGGGGTAAGTTTTGTCACTATCCCCCTCATATGGATATCTGCTAACCATTGCAGTGGCCGAGACGCTATGCAGAGCGAGTTGCTCTACCGCCGTCATCTTAAGAAAGGGGATATCTTCGTGCATGCGGATTTGGAAGGAGCTAGACCCATGATTGTCAAGAATAGATCGAAAAACCCTGACGCGCCTATACCACCAAGCACCCTTTCACAGGCTGGCAATTTATGCGTTGCTACATCGAGTGCTTGGGATTCGAAAGCTGTCATGTCTGCATGGTGGGCCCAGGCCAGTCAAATATCAAAAACTGCTGATGCGGGAGGGCTTCTTCCTATGGGAGATTTCTTGGTCAAGGGAGAGAAGAATTTCCTTGCCCCGTCGCAACTCGTTCTAGGGTTTGGAGTGACATTCCAAATTAGCAAAGACAGCCTGAAAAACCACAAAACTCACTTTATTGACGAGCCTGCGGCGGCCGAGTCACCCGCAGCAGGTAGTCACGAGCAAGCCGGGGGAAGCACACAGCGCTCTGAGCAACAACAGGAAACAGGCGAAGCTCATAAGCCTTCCGAGGAGCCTAAAAAACAAGCTGAAGAGCAAATTTCGGACTCAGAGAATGAACAAGACAATGCCGATTCACTTCCCGCTCGAAACCCATTACAGCGTGGACCATCGGACTCTCCTCATACTGAGGTCGCGCAGAAGGGAGAAAAGGATACCGGATCGGATGCTGAAGATGTGGCCGATAAGCCAGAAGAGCAGGCGGATGCGTTGGATGAGGAAGAAGTAGAGGCAGCTTCGGATGATGCGCCAGCGGAAGATGGAAGCGCTCCGGTAGAAGAGGAAAGCGAACACCAGCTCTCCACAACGGCCAGGCAATCGCCTCGGAAGGGGAAGTCCCCTGATTCGTCCGAGGCTGGCCAACAAGCACCCGGCAAGAACTCAACTGCCAAAGCAACGAACGCCAAACATGCACCGGCACCTACCCGAGGCAAGAAAGGGAAAGCCAAGAAAGCGGCCGCTAAGTACGCTGAGCAGGATGATGAAGATCGTGAACTGGCTCTCCGCTTACTTGGGGCCAACAAGGGCAAAGCTAGCAAGGCTGCTGCCGCCGCCGAAGCTAAGGAGAATCGCGAGAAAGAAGCCGAGGCACAGAGGAAGCGTCGCCAGGCGCAGCATGAGCGTGCTGCAGAAGCCGAACGCAGACGACAGGCCCTATTTGAGGAAGGTGGTGATGATTACGACGAAGAGACGGCTGCCGCAGAGGCAGCAGACCTTGAGTGGATCCCAGCATTGATTGGAACGCCTCGTCCGGAGGACGAGATCCTTGCAGCCATTCCAGTCTGTGCTCCCTGGGCATCATTGAGTCGGTACAGATACAAGGTCAAACTGCAGCCAGGTACGGTGAAGAAGGGTAAGGCTGTCAAGGAGATACTCGGACGATGGGTGGCTGAGACCACCACCGGCAAGGTTAAGAAGGAATATGCCGAGGAAGCTGGCATCAGTCTCGCTGATGCAGAGAAACTCCGGGCCCGGGAAGGTGATGTGATCAAGGCATGGAAAGAGACTGAGATCATCAACAGCGTTCCTGTTGGGAAAGTGCGAATTATGCTTGGAGCCGGCGGAGGCGATGGTAAAGGTAAAGGTAAAGGTGGTGGCAGCGGTAACAAAGGCGGAAAGGGTGGAAAGAAGAAATAAATCTAGACTACGATCTTGTACATAGCCTTTGGCATGTTGTATTATTACTAGTCTTCTACTGACTATCTATACACTTTGGATGGTCGTAAAGTCCACCATCCTGAATCAACGTTCGGGTCACAATGAAGATCCGCGAACGAAATCTTTTCACTCTGAGCCTCCCCGAAGGCACTTTTTCATACAGACTTCCATCTTCATTTGGAGAGTAAGTGCTTTAGTACTGCTAGGTATGCTATATCAGAGTTGAATCGTTACACATTGCATACACAGTCAAACAGCTTAGTCATACATGCAAAACGACGTCATCGGCAAGATCAAATTTTCGGCTGGTTCAAAGGCCGCAATTGGCGACTATCAGACATTTCGCAAAATCTCTATCTAGTTTGGTAAGTCCCTTAAGGAGGGGCGTCTGGTCTGGACGGACTCCACTTGGAATTTACCTAACAAATAAGGCTTTATAGGGCCGAAAACGCTTTCCCCCACCACCCAATCTATTCGCGCTTTGAGTCACCCCGCGACAACTCGTCCGTACTTCTGAAGTTTCGCCTACTATATCAGCGAAGCTGGTGTCCTTCGTCTCTCGCCTTGTCGCTGGCGGCCGTCCGCGCAGCTTTACGAGGTTTTTGAGCACTACCACCATCATGTCGTCAAAGGAGAACACTCGAATCTTGTCGGTCCGTCGATTGAATAAAGAAGGCCCTGGGGCCAAGTCCCTTTCAGAATGGTGGGATAGTGAGCGCAGCAACAAAACACCAGAAGCTACCGCGATCGAGGAGGCTGCTCAACTTCTCCGGACGAGCAATATCCCTGTTGCGTTTCCTACAGAGACAGTGTACGGGTTGGGCGCCGATGCGACACGAAGCGATGCGGTGCAAGGGATCTACAAGGCCAAGCAGAGACCGTCGGACAATCCGTTAATTGTGCATATCGACTCACTCGAAATGTTGGAGCGGCTACTCAACCCGCAGGAATCGGGTTCTACGAGCGCATCCGATAGCCCAAGAAACTCAATTCCTTCCGTCTATCAATCTTTGATTGCCCGTTTCTGGCCAGGTCCTCTTACGATTCTTCTTCCGAACCCATCTGGGTCGCTTCTGGCGAAGGAAGTTACTTCTAAATTGACGACGTTTGGGGTGCGCATGCCTTCTTCGCCGCTTGCACGGCTGTTGATCCATGTTGCGGACCGGCCGCTGGCGGCACCCTCGGCGAACGCATCGACCAAACCATCCCCGACAGCGGCGGAGCATGTGTATCATGACCTTGAGGGCCGTATCGAGCTAATCCTTGATGGTGGCTTATGCGGCGTCGGTGTTGAAAGTACTGTGGTTGATGGCCTGTGTGATCCACCAGCAATCTTGCGACCAGGCGGTATTGGCATTGAAGAGATCCGGGCATGCGCGGGATGGGAAAATGTACAACTTGGATACCATGATGGTACTCTCGACGTCAAAGAGATCCCTCGGGCACCGGGTATGAAATACCGACACTATTCTCCCAAGGCACGTGTGGTACTTTTCGAGGCTGGCTCCAAGGAGCAGTCTGTGACCAAGCATATCCGCAAGGACTTGGAAGACACGGCGATTGGGGCACATATGATCGGTATTGTACGAACGAAGCACTGGAAGCGGGGTCTCGGATTATTGTCTGATGAAGAAATCGAGAAAACCCTCAAACCCCTTCCGTCATTGATTGACGGCCTTGCAGGCTTCTCTGTTCCAATCAGGGGCAACTCTGGCCGTAGTCCTGCATTCAAGGAGGCCTTTGATTGCCATCTCGGACCCGACGTCGAGTCCATTGCGCGCGGGCTCTTTGCAGCACTGCGGGCCATGGATGAAATGGAAGTGGATGTCATCTATGTAGAGGGGATCTCAGATCAACAAGGCGACCGCGCAGCTGCCGTCATGAACCGTCTCCGTAAAGCTGCGGGGGCAGAATTGCGAGTCTAAATGTATAGACTTTATGCTAAAAGGGTAGACGATGCTCTGGTTACATTTCTTTTTCTCCTTCTCCCTGGTACCTGGTTATAGATAGAGCTTACTATTGTGTTTATAATTCAACTACGAATTGAGATGATCCCCACGAAGATAACAGTAGTTTATTCTCTTATGTCTCCGCTCTCCGGCGCTCAGAAATCGGAAGTCTCCGACCCCTCATGCGATTATACTAGGGCTAAGGTCGGCTTATCAGATTGCGTCTTATCTGGACTGAAGAGTTCGTGAAAGTCATGTGGGTCTTAAAAGATATATAGATTGAATTTAAATTTCACAGATTTGAAACAAGCCGTACCTCCGCTGTATGCAAAAATTTTGCCCTTTTCTGAGATCCAATACTGTCACGCCATGGCCCAAAATTGGCTTCTGATTAGCTCAGTGAACCCACTTAACTACTGTATTTCTTGAAATTTGAATCCAGCAGGAGATAAATTTTGATTCTTCGTCCGTTTGTATGCGTGATCCGTTTAATTAGTAGTTGAGTCAAACTTCAGATCGGCATATTGAAGGTCACAGGCCACTATATTCTTCCTCTTTATATACTCTCTTGCATAGGACCCTCGTTCTGTACATAGCCATCCTTCCCATATTTTAGATTATTATTGCCATATCATATTCCGCGATCAACCCGTACAGTCTCAAGACAAGAATGTGTAAATCCGATCTCCACGACTTCCTGCACGGTCTCCCCAAATGCGAGCATCACGTCCATCTCGAAGGCTGTCTAGCCCCCGACCTAATCTTCGAACTAGCCCGGAGAAACAATGTCTCACTCCCCGATGAACCAGCCTACGAGTCCATCGAGACTCTCAGCCACCGCTACGGCCATTTTACATCTCTCGACGACTTCCTCCGCTTCTACTTCATCGGCATGTCAGTGCTGCACCATGAGTCCGACTTTGCAGACCTCGCCTGGGCCTACTTCCAAAAAGCCCACGCCGACGGCGTCCACCACGCAGAAGTCTTCTTCGACCCGCAAGTCCACCGAGACCGCGGCATCCCCTACGAGACCATCGTCTCAGGCTTCGTGGCTGGCTGCCAGCGCGCCGAGAGGGAATTAGGGCTAACGACCCGTCTCATCCTATGCTTCGTGCGCCATCTCCCCGTCGACAACGCCGCACGGGTGTACCAGGAAGCCCTGGATCAGCAACACTTCGAAAACGAGGTCGTCCATGGACTTGGCTGGTCGTCGACGGAAGTCGGGCCCCCCAAGGACATGTTCCGGGAGCTGTACTCGTCGGCCTCAGCGAAGGGGATCAGGCTCACGGCTCATGCCGGTGAGGAGGGTGATCCGTCGTATATCAGGGCTGCGCTGGAGCTGGGCGCGCAGCGTATCGACCACGGTATTCGGCTTGTGGAGGACCCTGTGCTTTTGGAACAGGTGGCGAGGGATCAGGTTATGTTAACGGTTTGCCCGATTTCGAATCTGCAGTTGCGGTGCGTCGAGTCTATTGCGCAGGTCCCTATTCGCAAGTTCTTGGATACGGGTGTTATGTTCTCTATCAATAGTGATGATCCGGCGTACTTCGGAGGGTATATCCTAGATAATTATTGTGCTGTGCAGGAGGCGTTCCAGCTTACGGTGGATGAGTGGAGGGTGATTGCTGAGAATAGTATCAAGGGCAGCTGGATTGGGGAGGAGAGGAAGGCTGAGCTGTTGAAGCGTATTGACGATCATGTGCAGAGACATGTTACTGGTGTTTGAGCGTGTGGATTTTTCTCCTGGTGTACGATACTTGGCGCATGAAATGAAGATTTCTATCACAAATATATATACTGGCTTTTTGGACAGACGTCAGTATAACTTCGACAAGAAGGACTCGCGCCCGGTGCATGCTATTCACACCTACTCTCAAAAGAGGTTCTGCGGGGCTCTTTTTGTCTAGTATTACTTAGTGTTGGTGATTGCACGCATATGCTTTGGGCATGCTGCGGGAGTATTTAGTATATTGTGATGTATTTGGACTTTGTAGCTCATTTGAACCTGTTGTGCTTTATAGTGATTCTCCTTCCTGTTATCATATAGCAGTAGGCGTAGATGGGAAGCAAAATCTGTTAAATGGCTATACCAGCCTATATATCTCTGTGTAGGATTGCGTCCTAAAGTTCGGTATGTATGATGCGTACGATACATTGGCATAGAATACCCTAATTGCAAAAGGGACCCATTTAATTAGTGAATAACAAATAAGATGGAAATACAGCTTTCAAGAGAAAGATAAGATCAACTAAATAGGAGAAATCGTGGGCTCCTTACCTTGCTTTGCAGACTGAACTCCACATTTTGAAGACGTCTACGCAAAGATTACTAACATTCAACACCAGTTGCCAAGAACAAGGATGAATAAATGCAGGAATACCCAACAAAGATACGGTACTTCTTAATTCATGAGCAATATTGACCGGATCATAGGCAAATGCGCCCAACCATCCCCTCCGCTCTCATCCTGATAGGTTGCAGAGCCGTCTTGCGACCCCTACACAACCCCATCCGTTGCGTCCGTCAGCTACCAGCCACTACTGTTCTCCATTCCTCTCCACGCTCTACAACCGCCGCAAAAGTCACCAACTACACTCATCAACGAAGAACCATGTCCTCAGCCTCAGCCTCAGGCCGCTACAAACTCGTTTTCTTCGTCCCACATTCCCATCTCGAAGCGTGTAAAGAGGCCATCTTTGCGACCGGGGCAGGGACCTTCCCGGGCGGCAAATATACCAAGTGCTGCTTCCAGATGCCGGGTCAAGGCCAATTCCTGCCGTCTGATGAGGCTAATCCTGCGATCGGAGCTGCAGGAGCGCTAGAGACGGTGGAGGAGATGAAGGTCGAAGTGATGTGTTTCGGTCGGAGCATCATGTTGCAGGCGGTAGATGCACTGATCAAGGCACATCCGTATGAGGAGGTCGCTTATGAGGTCTATAAACTTGAGGACGTATGAAGGGGTCGTCGTCACTACAGGATTAGTACTCAGGACCGAGGGAAGTTGAGTTGATGGTCAATAATGATGACGATGTTATATGCATGACGGGCGTTTACAGTTGTGATTGATTGGGGGTCTCAATGAAGACAGACTAAGTTAGCCACGCATCGGTACCAATGGGTTTCTTGGTGGTAATTCCGATCCAGATTGTGAAATCAGTCTCATGTAGTGGTAGTAGTTGTAGTTGATATCCAACATGGCCCCTGGTTAGTAATGAATGATTGGCACACAAGGCGGGAGTAATCTGTCGCCGCTGATTGGCTGACCGCAGCTCCCGCAAAACGACTCTTCGACTCCAAATCGATCGTCCACCTTCAATAATCAATCCATCAGTGTCGCTCTCCTCCTCCCCCGTCCACTCATATCCCCTGTCTCCCGCCAGCAATGGCTTCCAAATTCTTCCCCGCCGTCCCTCGGGTCGGCCGCCAGTTCTTCCAGCGCGCCCCCAAGACTCAATGCAGACCGTTCTCGGCTGGTCCGCAACGTTGCAGCGACGCCCTTTCCGTGGTATGTTCACGTTATCTTTGCGATAGCACATTGAAAAATATTGGCGGTCGCAGCCTCCTCGGACGCCTTATCTCTCCTCAATAGGTGCAAAGAGAAGGGGAGGGCTTTTTGTGAACGTGTCTTTGCTGATCGATAGGATCCCAGCACCGCAACAAGCCGAACAACAACCCGAGCATCCCGTTCACGTTCAACGAGCAGAACCAACGATTGATCGATGAGATCCTTAAGCGCTATCCTCTCCAGTACAAGAAGGCCGCCGTCATGCCTCTCTTGGATCTAGGCCAGCGCCAGCACGGCTTCACCAGCATTAGCGTCATGAACGAGGTCGCCCGCCTCCTGGAGATGCCCCCCATGCGTGTTTACGAAGTCGCTACTTTCTATACCATGTACAACCGTGAGCCTGTTGGCAAATACTTTGTTCAGCTCTGCACAACGGTATGAGAACCATTGTCTTTTACGGGGGTGGTTTAATAAGTGTACATCTGCTGACATTTTCGGGACCAGACGCCATGCCAGCTCGGAGGCTGCGGCAGCACCAAGATCCTTGAAGCCATTACGGAACACCTCGGCATCACCTCTGGACACACCACCGAGGATGGACTCTTCACCTTGCTCGAGGTCGAGTGTCTGGGCGCCTGTGTCAACGCCCCTATGGTCCAGATCAACGACGACTACTACGAGGATCTTACTCCCGAGTCCATCAAGACTCTCCTCACCGCACTCAAGGAGTCCTCCGCCGGAAAGTCCGTCCAGGTTCCTGCCCCTGGCCCAATGAGTGGAAGAGACACCTGTGAGAACAGCGCCGGTCTGACAAACCTGAAGAACCCTGTGTGGGATCCGGAGACAATGATGAGAAAGGACGGTGCCTTGGATCAGCCTCAGCAGCAATAAATATATGACAAACCATAATTTCATCTCAAGAAGCTCCCCCTGACTCAATGCGTTGGAGTCAGGAATATCCTTTCGCGTTTCTAGTTTATTTCCCCTGGCCGGTAGACACGGGACAGGACCGCCAGATGTCGATTATGTACAGTATGCTTGTTTGATGTTTTTCTTCTGGGGAAAAAGTCAAACATGGATGGTAGAGACTACCATAGAAGTTCTTTTTAGCAGTACCCAATGCAGTTTTCGTTTTTCGAATCCTTGATATTCCCCTTACAAGGAATGTTCGCAACAACCTATGTGGTATGTCAGTTCCCGAACAGACCCAGGGAACAGTCCATGATACGTACAATAGATGTAAGATTAAACGTAAGGATCCCCAGCCCTAACAAATCAAAAAAGTACACGCCCCTCCCCGAGATCGTCAACCATGCTATCTACCGAGACAACTGAGCAAGCAGTAACCTGACCCACGGGTGAAGTCGGATAGGGTTAGAGTCCAGACCGGGTTGTACATGCCTCAGAAGCCTAGATTCTGCAGGAGACGAAATACAGTATATGGCATCCTGTGGCAATTGCGTAGGCCAATTGCTATTTGCCAATCGCCCGATGATCGTTCTGTACGGCGTAACGTGAAGGCTTATATCACACTGTGTTATACATGCCATGCCCCACAAATACACCGAGACAGCGTAGAACACTCAGGGGATGATGAGAATCCAAAGCCATGCTGGAGGGCTACTCTAAGCAAACTGATCTACCAGAACGATGGATAATAGCTGATTGCACTGCGTGCACTGTTGTGGTGGTGGAGTTGCTGAAATGTTTGGAAAGAGGAAAATTCTATTTTTGAACCAGCGATCGCTTCCCAGGGAATCAATAAAACCATATTCATGCATAACTATGGTCTGACATGATGTGGGTTGATAAGGATACCTGTTTGCGAGCACAAGAAGTGCTTTTAAAAAAGCAAACCGTGTCTCCTAATCTGTACACTTGGTGTAAAGTATAGAGACCAAGAGCCATTTCTCTCTAATCTGCCCTTCAATTCAAGCATTTCTTCCTCCAATGGCTACAAGAATCACCCTCAAGGCCAACCCAGGCTATCCGGAAGAGCTAACGCTCTCCACAACCTCAGAGACACCAGAAATCCCCAAGAAAGTGCAAAACCGCTCCAAGCATGTTCTTGTCATTGGAGGTGGCGTTAGCGGCCTGATGACGGCGTGGATCCTTCTTGACAAGGGTTACCGCGTCACCATTGTGTCTAAGGAATGGGCAAGTCTTGCGAAGCCGTTGACTTCGCAGATTGCTGGCGCTCTGTGGGAGTATCCTCCCGGTGGGTGTGGGATCACTGAGATTGAAACCCCGTTGTTCGGGTACTCGACTCTGGAGCAGTATCGGGAGTGGACTATGCAGAGTTTTGAGTTCTATCAGATGATGGCGGATCGAGATGAGCTTATGGGTGATGGTCTGGAACGGACTTCTGGAGCTGGTAAGTTTGGGGTGAAGATGAAGACCTTGTTTCAGTTCTTTCAACGGCCGATTGAGGACGAGTCCCGTGTCCATGGCCGTGATGACAGGCATTATGACAAGTATTTTGAGATGAAAACACTGGATGAGAGCGTGGATTCACCTTTCAGAGGTCAATTGAAAGTCAAGTATCATTGCATGGCTGATGTCAATGGAAGAAGGAATGTCAAATCCCAAGGGTTGGCAGATTTAGTGGACCCGAAGAGACAGTTTAGTGTTTCTTGTGCATATCAGCATGCAGCTCCCATGATTGATACCGATGTTGCCATGGCGTTTCTGATGAGACTTGTTCAAAGCAAAGGGGCAGTTCTAGAGACTAGACAAATCAGGGGTGATCTCCACCTCCACGAGCAAGAGCTGCTGAGCGAATATAATGCCGATATCATCGTCAATGCAAGCGGCATAGGAGCTCGTGAGCTTGCAACCGATCCTCAGATCTTCCCCATCCGTGGAGCAGTCAGAAAAATCAAGAGGCCGGAGGGATATCCAGTGGACCATGCGTTCCTTCTTCCGGCTCAAATGAACCAGGATGGCTCGGTGAGCAAGACAGTCTTCATTGTTCCTCGTAACGATGATACGCTTGTGATTGGCTCAATCACTCAACGCAACAACTGGCAGCTGAATCTCTCCCTTGACTCTCCTGAAGTCAAGGCGATGTGGGAACGGGCGACTGAGTTCCTACCGGTCCTCAAGGATGCAGACCACGAGGCACAGTCTCTTGCACAAGGCTTGCGCCCATTTTCATACTTGAATATCAGAGTCTCCGCTGATAGTAGAGCGAATACATGCCGGATCGTTCATAACTATGGCCACGGTGGGTCGGGATGGACTCTTGCGGTTGGTTGTGCGAGGACTTGCGTACGTTTGGTCGAGGAGATTCTGGACACAGCCAGGTCAGCGAATGCAGGAGTATGCAGGTTGCAGGAGACTGGGAAATACATACATACATAAGTACATACCTGAGTGTGATCTGGAATATATGATCTCCGCATGGATGATAATGAGAGTGGCTGGTTTGAGGAATGGGTGGTTGATATGCCCTTTCTTGTTTCCATCTTCTAATGATTTCCTTATAGTTGTCTTAACCAACGTCTATAACTTTTCACACCCGCTCTATTTCCTCATATCCGTGCATGGGTGAAATGCTTATAGTATCGGGATCTCGGTCTCCGGCAGCCTCTTGGACACCCCCATTCACCAATTTACCAACTCAACCAGCCAACAACTGTTCTGCCCGCACAACTCAAACAGGTTTCTTTTAGAAGCAAGTACATGCATGCACGCAAAAACACAAAAGAAAGAATCACGTGTATCCTAAGCGAGATTTGTCTCACACATTAGAACGCGTTGTCTACCACAACAGACATCACTTCTCCTTTCACCACCTCCCACTCCTCAACTTCCTCCCTCGCAGCGAGGGTGACCTCGCCATCCCTCTCGACCAGCACTTTCCCATGACAGTCTTGGAAGAGGGTAGTGTCGATTGTCATCCTTGCCAACAGATGATATATGTAGACGTGCTTGGTCTGACCATATCGTCTGGCTCGTCCGATAGCTTGGGTCATCGACGAATCATAGTCGTACTGGGTCTGAGCAAACATAGGTGAGAGAAATATAACGTGGTTTGCACACTGAAGGTTTCTAATATCTGTTAGTAAAGACTGAGACACAAGTTGACAGTCAACTCACAACCCAGCGGCCATCTCGCTGCCCAAGTTCAGAATCAACACTTGGTTTTCACCAAAGCCGCCGGCTTCCTGAAAGTTCTGGACCTTCTGTGCTGCCCTGCGGTCAGTTGCTATGATTGAAGTGTACTTGATCTTTGCCAGTTCTAGAGCTTTGGATGCGATATCTATAAGCTCAGGGAACTGGATGAAGAGGAGGACTCGATCGCCTGTGGGCACTACCTGGATGATTTCGATCATCTTGTCCAGTTTGCTGCCGCCGTATCTGGTGATTCTGTCCTTCTCATCGCGCATAAGAGTAGACGCGTCCATGATATTGAATTCTTTTCCTGAGCCCCGGCAGCCTTCCACGTTGCACTCTTCTTTCTGAACCGTCTTCAGGGTGCATTGTGAGCATAGGGCATGACCGCATGAGCCCAGTATGTTTATGTGGTTCGCTTTTTCCGTTTTCGTATGACAGGAACTGCATACAGCAATCTCTGACCCTGTCTGAACAAGGTGTAGTGCCTCTAAGAACCTGAGCGCTCTTTCCCGTGCCACCCACTCAAGGATCAGCTTTCGAAGATTACTCGTGACTGTTCGCAGCGTGAGCTTGAACTCGCTGATGTAGGTTGGTTTGACTGGGAGTTCTGGTGCTTTTTCTTTCTTCCCACCTTGCTTAACAGTCCTTGCACCCTTTGTACTATGCTTTGAAGCTTGTCCGCTAGCCTGTTTGCCATTCTTTGTTAGCTTCAATCTTTAATTGAATCCTTGTGAAGCCTTGTCAGAGCTTACCTCTTCTCCGGCATCGTCATTATCCTCTTTCAGCCCAGTCTCATTCTGTATTTCTGCATCAGATAAGTCCTCAGCGACTTGTGCTGGATCAGAAAAGAATAGCCTCCAGTCATCTGTCTTTGAAGTGAGCATTGCACTCTTAATGAGTGGATATATCTTTTCCGTCACAGTCTTGTCACCAAAGTCGTGCGCCTTTATGCTCTCAATGAATTCGTGGAACTTTTCATGTCTCAAGTCGCAAGCACAGTATACCCACGCAGCTTGCTTGAACTTCTGCATGAGTTCTTCCTTGAGGCACTCGAGCTGTTTCAATCGAGTCTCAATCAGGGAGCTGCAGGTGAGAGCTTCAGGTACACCATTGTGCCAGCGACCCTGCAAAGCGAGAGATGAACACCGTTTGAGAAGGGCTTCTTCACTTGTTTTGCTGCTTCCAATCACTTCATCCAGTCTATCTTCTTTATCACCCCTGATACCCTTTCTGCCACCTCGACGACCCAAACGGTTGTATGTCATCAACTGCTTGCACAACTCAAGATAGATCGCTGTCTCGACAGGTGATTGCTGGATGAGAATTATATGTTCTGATGACGGAATCTCATCAATCTCTGCGACATTCTTACGAGTGAACTCGTCCAAGAATCTCTGTGCAATATCGTGTCGTCGACGATGCCATTCCTCACTCCGAGGGGCCCGGAGCGCCTGGAAAGATTCTGCTTCTGATCGCTGCTTACGGATCATCTTAAGTCGTGCGTTTTGTGACTGAATATCGTCGTCGTCGATACCGAGATGGATGCCCAAGAAGGGTGCAATCGTATTGACATCAGCAAAGTCGTTCAGCGGCGGTGTGCCAGATAGAACCCATTTCGAACGAGCCTGAAGCTTGAGAAGAGGCACCAGTCGTTCGGGGTTCGCAAAAGTGAACTCATCAATAACAAGTCGATTGAATGAGAATGCATGGAGAAGGGGAAGCTTGACCATCGTCCAATTTTGTTGAGTGGTGTTATTTATGCCGAACTCTTTTCTATCATCCCAGACTTTGGCCATCTTAACGAGTGTACGTTTGCGCTTCACACCTTGGCCCCTTTTACCAGAGCCTTGTGTTTTCCCAGAGCGTAATGCCGTCGGAGGTTCTTCATCCTCGCTATCTCCTGAATCACTATCGTCATCCTGTTCCTTTTTCAAGGTCGTGGGGTCGATTGTCCTAGGCTGGAGTTTCAGGAGTCTATCGACCCTGGCCCGAATTTCTTCGGGATCTTCCTCCTCTTCGCTAGAATCCGACTGCTCATCCTCACATGATGACTCGGCGTGATGTGTTCCCGCTTCGGTGCTAGAATCTTGGCCTTTGCGAATGTCTGCATATTGGTCTCCCTTAAGCCTCTTGGACGGGATATATGTGGAATTAGCTTCATTGTCCTTGACTTCCTGGCGTCTAAGTTGGATCGACTCAAGCACTGCGCTGGGGCCGTGATCCACCAGGAGCTGTATCTGTTCCATCATCACCGCGTGTGCTTTAACAAACCAATCGTCAAAATTGCGGCCTGCCTTTGGCGGGACTCGCGGCATGCCGGTGAACTGCTGCAATTTCTCATAATGATTCAAGCTGTTAAAGACAGCCCAAGAGGCTAGCACGATATCTGCCTGCTGAATATCTCGAACAGTCTTTCTTCCCAATGCCGCTAGTCCGTCGATCACCAGCACACCATACGTATCCTTGAGGAACTTCGTGATCTCGGACTGCCACTGTTTGATCATGATCTTGGGCACGACGATGAGAGTGGCATTTGTGGGGATGAGGCCATCTACGGGCTCTATTTCGGTCTGCTGGCTGTGCTGGGTATCGATCAGTCCAAGAGTGATAGCTGTTTTTCCATACCCAACGTCGTCCGCTAGGACACCGCCGCGGACGGTTTTCTCGACGCATACTTTGCCTTCTGCTCGCCACATCAGCATAGGAAGGAGGGCCTCCTCTACCTCTTCTTCGATGAAAGGCTCAATATCAGCACTCTCGCGGTGAACCATCCACGAGAGGGAGCGCAGCTGCTCAGGCCGCAGATCGAGTTGGAAGTTAGGCGGTTGAGCACTTTGAGCATCGTTTCTGTTACTGACGAGATTGAAATCGGGGAACACGAGATGTCTCGAGTCGTAAGAGTTGGGCACGACGCGCCAGAAGAAAGAAGCGTTGTCAGAGACATTTGTGTTCAAGAGCTTCTCGTAGGCTTGATGCAGCAGAGTCTGGACGTTGAGCGTGACGCGCATATGTCCAGTATCATACTCGTCGACTTGACGAAATACCAAAAAAGGTGGAGGTCTGAACTTGATCTGTCGTTCGTACAGAGCTGCGTCGTGTGGATCCTCGTATGCCTTGATTTGTCCTCTCGGGTTGCGACCCCATATGATCCGGGGCTTCGCTGGTACACACACTCCACATACAGGGCTGCCTAACTTGCCCGGTGATTTGTCTTCGTTGACTGAGATCCAATCCTTGAACGCTGAAAAACCAACGGCTTTTTGGAGTAACCAAGAAACATCTCCAAGTAGTGCGGGGGATTCCACGGGATTAGCCACCTCCCATGGCCCCTTTTTCCAGAAAGAATCGACAGTGGTGGCTTGTGCTTCAAAAGAGAGAAGGGTGATATTCGCACTACGACAATCCCGATTACTGATCACCATTGAAGTGAGCGGCTTCAGATTGGAGCAAATGATGGGAACATCGGGAACACAGGAAGCCAACGTGACCGCTTGAAGCTTGATAGACTTACGATAGTACACGTTGGTATACTCTGGCTCCGGACCCAGACCTGAAGACCGCCACTTATGAGAAACTTCTGCGATAGTCGAACGAGGTGCATATCCAAGAGTCCGTTCATGCTCCAAAGAAAAGACAAATGAGTCGTACATTGGCTCATCAAGCTTTGAGGGATCCAAAAAGAAGTAGACTGCAGGAGAATTTCCAACGGCCGGTTTCTTATGCAAACAACCATTCGCCGTTCCGCAGTGAGGAAGAAGATCATATGTTCCTCGGATGGCTATTCCAAAACTTTCGATATCATCACCAGAGCCATCGACCGCGATTTGTGTCCATACTTTGGATTCAGGGAAGCCTTTCACTTGAATGCCACATTTAGCTTCAAAAGATTCCACGCGATGTCCAGTTCCCGAAAAAGTGAGCGCACACTTTGAACTGATAGGCGAGAGAATCTCCCATTCGCCTTCCAAAAGGGAATTGGGCTCGGGAGTCATGCGTGCAATCGGTTTTGAGAAAATTTCGCGAATGAGACAGACGACAGGTTCATCCTCTGAGGGCTTTGCATGGAGCGACCAAGACGACCAAGAATCACTGACAACAAGACTTATAACTCCATGCTTACCCTCATAGGTGACCGTCCACACTGAACTTCTTTTGATGTCGACAAAACGGAACTCGTCGCTCATTAATAGAGCTACAGCGTCTAAGAATTTCTTCCAGACACTAGAGGGACAATCGATCGATATGTCCGCCTTGAAGACATTATAACATTCTTGTGAAATGCCAGATATAATCAGTCGAGCGGGGAGAGAGCTTCGGAGTCGGCTGACGAAATCTAACGGCTGGGTACGCACCAGTTCAGAAGCACGCTGATAATCATGAGTCGGGTTACCGGCACAGTCTGAGCAAGCGGTGTGACCACAGAGCTTGCATCGAAATATATCGCGCTTTATGGCAGTTTGACGTTCGCACACACAGTATCTCGCACTACTTGCGGCTTGAGCTTGGATATCAGAGATGGTTACATCGGCCGTTTCGTCGACATTAATACTGCCGGAAACGAGTTCATGATCGTGACACAGCTCAAACCGTTTGTGCTTCGGAACTTCTTTCTTCGGACGAGGCTGCTGGCTACCTTTATCGAGTACTTTGTGGCCCACAATAAGGGCAGAGAGGATAGCAGCGCCGACGACAGTCGAACTCATCGCATTTCCAGCGAGTTGTTGAAGTTCCGCTTGGGTTTCGCGGGCAAGTATCAACCTATCCAACGGTAATCCCTGAAGAGAAAGGGACTCAAGTCCACAGAGAGGGCCACCTCTGGTGGTCAAATATGGAATGCCGGAGGGAGTGATACAGCCCACTATACCGTACGCCCGAGTGTCAACCTCTCGGTCGATGCCCTGAGATAACTCGATGCAACGCCTGGAAAATGAATGTTAACAAAATATACTTCAATTTCCCCCGCCGTGGGAGGGAGGGTGGGAGGCGGGGGAGAAAGGAAGAAGATTGAGTTGGAGTAGAGGAGACGTGGGGGGTAGAAGAGTGCTTACTCTTTGTGGTTCATGTCATAGCCTTCCACGAGCTTGCGAAGGAAATTGGCGTCAAGCGTATCCCAGACTCGCTCTGGCATACTCCGGAGCCAAGGTTGCCAGGTGAAATCCGGCATCTGAGAAGATCCGTCCTCCTGCGAGCGAGTGAACGGGCGACGGTGTCCCAGGCCCATGTTCATGCGGTAGTTCTGGTGCCTGACTTGGTATCGCTCCCAGCTGTAGACGGTATGCGACGCTAGCCGCGTCGCCATATCGTTCTCTATCTGCTCCAGTCTACGATCGTCAGGGTCCATCAGGAACATACCGGCCGGTGAGCTCGCAGGGCGCTTGAACTGAGACAGGATCTTGACCCAGTCCGCCATGGCCGTTTCCTCCAGACCGTGCTCTCGCATCCGCTGCCTGTCAATGCAGAGCATGTACCCTCTCTCGCGGGTTTGTGGGAGGTAGTATGCTTTGGTGTCTACCTCTGCATGGCACGCGAAGTAGTCGATGCCGCCCCATGCCTCGGCGATCTTTCCCCATGGGGCCGTCCGTACGTTTTCCAGAACGACGATTCGCGGCCTGTACCTCTTTGCGTAGCCGAGGATCCCCCAGAATGTCCCGCCGGATTCTCCGCTGTCGTCGAGGGTCTTGCGCTTGTTGTTCAGTGAAGAGAAGTCAACGCAAGAGAATCCGGCGATTAACAAGTCTGGGTTCCTGGGAACCTTCTCGAGAGAGCCATAAGCGGTTTGACTTTTCAACGACAGTTAGCGGAGATCTTGTCAAGCACGGCGTCTCGGACTAAGGGGGTGAGGCTAATGCAACAAGAGCTAAAGCAATAAAAAAGAGTTTGAAAACAACAGCAAATCCCAAAAAAAAAGCATAAAAATAAACACAGCCAGAGGGAAGGGAGGGCGGCACCAAAAAAGAATAAAAAGAGAGGAATCGAGCGAACTTACGCAACACGGTCCTTCAGTTGAGTCACATCACGAAAGAGCAGACGCGGATGAAAGTTATTATCGATATAGCGCTGCTTGTAAGGCACAATCTCTGCACTGAAAAGATGACGAAAACTGAAGTCTCGATCGAAGTGCTTCCTCAGATCTATCAGACACGCCAGTCAGGTAAGTCTCACCCTCATGAAACAAGAAAGACTAAGATGAGGGAAAAACTCACTGTCTTGTACCAACTCCAGGGCCAACAACGGACTCTCAGTCCCCGAGCAAGCAGTTACGACCCTCAGAGGCTTCGATCCAATATGCTGAAGGAACTCTCCAAGGTTAAGCTCCAGTGCTCGAGCAGTGATAGAACGATAGATGTCACTCAGTTTATGAAGAGGAGGGAGATTCAGAGCCAGCTGTGTGCTAAGCCGTCTTTTGCCAAAATGCGGTTCTGATCTGATGACTTCTGGCAGCTCAGGGTCCATGCCGACAGTCTGGGATTCGATGAGAGGAGTAGAGCTTGGACTGGCCTGTCCAGCATCGGTGGTTTGGGTGCGTCTATGCTTGGCTGCCCTCGCGGAGGGAGTAGAGGAGGCGGGTCTCTTGCCACGAGCCATTTCGAATGTATGTAGGAAGATGAAGCGTCTAAAAGAAGAGATAAATGAGGCCTTGCTGATCCAGAAAATATTCCTCTGTAAGAACAAGCTGTATGAGCCAGGGTGTATGCAAATGAGTGCTGTAGGGCACGATGCTGTCACGTGGATGAGGATAGTGAGTGTGCTTGGGAGATGAAGACATAAGAGAAGAAAACAGATTTGTGGGCGTGTGTGACTGTGCCCTAGGTGAGAAAATGAGAAATTCACTGGCTACAAGGGGTAATCGCATCGTTTAGTGAATGTGCATCGTTGCCTCCACAGCCAACTATTTGCTGTGTTGTGTTTCATGTCTGGCAGTGAATGGGATAACATATTCCCAAAGGGGGGCATGTCTACCCCGACAACGTTGCTCTCGTTGGGATACTACAACAGATGGAAGAGATGAAGACTGTGAGCTACAGGCTTTGCTTGATTTCTCCTTTATGGCTGAGTTATATCTACACAGTAGCTATATATGAATAAGAAGCATCCAAAACGCTCACGCCCCCCAAAAGCACAACAACCAAGCCCACCACAGAAAGGTCGCTGGCTCAAAACCACTCTTTCTTCTAGGATAGAGCAGCACTTTGTACCTGGTCAGTAGTACCTGGCATTACCCCGGCCTTTGGTACCCACAGATCATGGAATCTTATGATCTCTAACGTCCATCAAGACGGAAAATTTCCAACTGTCAAAAGGATCAACCGTTCAGACAGAAATAAAAGGATACTAAACTGTAAGTACTGCAAGCATTATAACCGGGCTAAACGGTTGATGTGCTTTATATATCCGCTATCTTGTTGGCCCACTTTTATCACTTGCACCCTTGAGGCGACCTGAGAGAAGTTGGAGAATGTTAGCTCTATACGTATGCTGAAATTTTACCCCTGGTTATGTACCTTGTGACACTTGAGTGAGGATATACATGAGATTTTCAACAAACTCTTTGATTGGGTAGGAGCAGTTATCCAATTTTGCAAGACATCTTAACATAATTACCTGGCCGTGGGGCCGATTAGCAAGATACGGAAACCTGAGGTTGGTTGTGCTTTTACTTTCCGGAGATCATGAGTTGGCTTCAAGAGTCAAGTCATAAATAATATGCTAAGGTTCATCTATGTAACAACTATGAATCGCAATCCAGGCACAGTAATGATAAGGGGGGATGATGTGTGAGTACAGCAGAAGCTGAAAGTAAGCTAAGTAATTCTTTTGATGAAATTATCCGCCAGGGTGATTCAAGCAATTATGCAAAGTCTATACTTGCAGAATCTGGATCATTAATTTAAAGTCGGGACATCCGTAGACTTCTTATCTTTGTCAAAGAGTCATCCGTACTAGAGCTCTTTGAAGCAAGAGATTCCATAAAAGGGCCCATTAAGCTGCCGTCGCGAATGGCCTCATAGATGATTGATATCCAAGATCCAATGGTCTTTTTCGAGCGACCGTTGAGGGTATCATTGTTAGCTGTCGGGTGCTCCACGAAGCCCAAGTGGAAAGGAACGTTGAGATCTCGGCGAACAGTGCGGTAAAGAATCTTAGCACCAGCGCCCAAGAACTCTTCGGTATTTTGCTGATTGAAGAATGCGTCTGCCGTATCCTGGTACGTCTTGTTGAGAAGGGCGGCAGCTTGGGTTTCCCATCGATTCAGATCCGAAAGGCCTGGGCCGCGCTTCTCTTTCAGAATATCTAGTAGTGTAGGAATAACGTCTTTAACGGCTGCTTGCACTCGCTCAGGTATACCCTGACGAGTTGTTGTCGACCAGCTTTTTGCGATATTTTCCCATAGGGATTCGGTCAGATTTGCAAGCTCTGAGTTTGATAGGTATGAGGAGAAGAGATCCGATGTAAGCAGATGGAGTTGGGGTTTGACGTTATCGAGGTAGGTCAAATGTAGTACTCGGAGATCCAAGGCCTGGCATCCAATGTACAGACTACAAGCGCACATGAGCGACACTATTTCGACTGCTTGCATGGTGTACCGACTTGATACAAAAGCCATGGAGTTGATAGATTGGTTGCGCATTTCCGCTGCTTGTACGTGCGAGCTCACTGGGTTGGCCAGATAAGCCAACTCTGCCATGTATGAGGCCATGCTGATATCGACGCCTTTCATAGTGAAGGAGAGACTTGGGTCATCGGCGACAAGATTAGTAGGAAGCCCGTTGCTAAGACTTGGGTCGACCAGTTCAGTAGACTGAGAGAAGAGGAGCCTGCCAAACATCTGAAGGCACGATCTTGTCTTTTCCATGGCAGAAGTAATGGAAACTGCTTGGAAGTTGCCTCCGTGGAGAATATCCCCGGTCTCCGGGTCTATTAGCGGGTTATCTGTTGTTGAGTTAAGTTCAACGGTGACTTGCTTATGCGCAAGCAGGAGGTCTTCTAGCTGAGGCCCGATCCACTGAGGCACACATCGAAGCGCATATCTATCCTGCATCAAACCTTGGCGAGTATGAGCCTTCACACCTTGAATACCCTGGGCAAGACGAGATCCCTGGAGGAAAGAAAGGATATTCCTCGCACATTCCATTTGGCCGTCATGAGGACGAATAGCAGAGATGAAGGGATGGAAGCTCTCAGCATTACCCATGAGGGCTTCTAAAGCCACAGCTGAGATCGCCTGCACTAGCACGACCAGTTGATGAGTCTCGTACATAACGAGACTCGACAGTGCTGCAGAGAATGAAGTGCCGTTGACCAGACCTAACCCCTCCTTAGGACCTAGCACTTGAGGCTCCATACCGGCAGACAAAAGTGCATCTCTAGAAGACATTATCTGGGGTTTATGAGAATTCTGTACGTGAACATGCACATCGGGATTGCCTTCGATCGCGCCTGCAATGTAAGAAAGTGGAATGAGATCTCCAGAAGCAGATATGGAGCCTCGTAAAGGAACAACTGGTGTGATGCGACTCTCTAAAAGCTGCAAAATGGACTTCATCACTGAAAGTGTAACTGCAGAGTGGCCGCGGGCGTTCGAATTGCACCGAACCAACATGGCTGCTCGCACCCAGGGAACGGGCACAGCATGTGAATCCAGGCGACCTTGTCGCTCGAGATCCACATTGGTATCTTTATCTGAGGCGACTAGCACACCTGCTTGCAGAAGCTGGGAGAGTCCAGATTGCAATGCGACCACTCGATCCGTTCGAGAATCAGCACTGCCGCCGAAGCCAGTATTAACACCTTCAAAGAGTATCAGTACGCCCCGTTCCAAAACACTTCCAATCAAAAAGAGGCACTGACCGTAAACGTGATAGCCCTTGTCCAAATGGTCTTTCAGCACCTGCACGCTTGCTTCAATCTTTTCAAGGACACCAGGATCCGTAGTGATCTTGGGTATGCAGCCATAACTGTTCAGTGTCAGAATCACCCAACTAATTGTCACAAGGTTTAGAGGATGTACTACTTACTATGCTACTGCTACTATAGCAGAGATATCAAGGCTAGATCCGTCAACGTCAAATGTACCATCTTTCAGCAAATTCTGTAGGCGTTGACGTGCCTGATATGCAGTCTGCAGGTGGGTCTGGAAGTCACTCAAGTTTCCCATGTTCAACAAGTCCATTGTTTCCTCAGAATAAAGTTTCCTTTGTTTGATGTGACAACAGCAACTTCAGGTTCAGGAGGGCTTTAAGTAGTTGTTTGTCACAGTATTTCACCGGGAGTGTAATCCGAATCAGTTGTCACGCAGCCTATAACCATGGAAGACAGTCTCACAGCGTGCTGATGACACGGGTCGATCGTGAGCTAATGCGAGACTATTCCCTTGTCGCATCTGATCGGCATCCTTGGATGCGGGAATTCCAGTCGAGAGCTGAAACAATCGACTATCTCTAGAGCGTGGTTGGTCCTTCCTTCTAGTCTTGGCTTGTCACTAGTGGCTCGCGTACTCTCTAGCTGCATAAGCGCTATGAGGTATATGATACATATTCTGTACTCTTGATGGAATGCTCAGCCAACTGAAATGTCAGTGGGAGGGTATGCGACCCCAGCCTAAACGATAGGGTTCAGGGGATGTTGATCTTCACGCGCTAGGATCTCTAGCTGAACCAGACTTTCTGTCACCACAAAGATAGACTTCCAGGAATGACCAAAGTTTAAACCTGCAGAACGTGGCTGGGGTGAATGAATCTGGAAATGGCCAGAGACAGAGAGAGAGAGAGAGAAAGAGAAACCTCGCATTGGGGAATGTCGGTCAGCAAGGCAGGAAATAATCGAGTAAAGTGGAGGATCTTCCATTTTCGGACGAAGTTGCATTGGAAGAATCCGCTTGACTCCGTTGTGTGACACTCGAATCCTTCAGCCTAGCTCCTTTTTTTTGTGTGTATCTTTTCTTTATCTAGATTTGGATCTCGATAATACTCTTCTCATACTGCGCAGTACATTAAATTTACGTGAAATCTGTGTGGGTGAATTAATTTACGTGGTGGCGTAGGGAGTGGAGCGAAAAGGGAACAACCGAAAACAATCAAGATATGGGATATCTACTACTATCAATAGCCTGTACTAAAACGAAGTATACATTCCCTTGCCAAATCACATGAACCATCTTGCGCCTTCCCATTTGTCATTGGAACATAGAAAGAGGCCAAAAAAAAAAAAAAAAGGGACAAAAGAGGAAAGAGTAAATCAAGTATGGAAGTTTCAAAAGTACCAAAATCATACAAGTCCGTTGATCTAGATCGATCTCGCTATGTCATCACCGCATGGCACCTTGCATTAACTGCTGTCGTAGTAGCATGATTTGATTCCGTTCCATCGGAGGTAGTGCGTCGATAGCCGACTGTGGCATACTGAGTACTTGCTGCAAGAGTTCGTCTTGCCCTGGCATTTGCTGCTGAGGCTGAGGTGGTGTGGAGACCGGACCGGGTACGGCTGAGAATGGCTGAAAAGACTGCGCTGCGGGGGGAGCGGCAGCTGCCGCTTGGGGCTGGGCGGCCTGTTCCACCACTGTTCCTAACGTGCCGTAGTCGACAAGGTTCATCAGGAGCAGGGCCTGGAATATAGCGTACGCAAGTTGAGGGGCTTGCCGCAAAAGTTCCGTAGCGCGTGCCGGGTCAGCCATGACCAATGACTTCATCTGAGAGAGTACATCGAGGAGTTGATTCGGAGGGAGAGAGGAGAGTGTTTGGGAGATTGCGTTCGGGCAGTCTAGGTGCGGAGGAAGGTCCACGCCCGGGGGAAGAGGCGGCAGAGGAGCAGATGACTGCTGTGCACCCATCTGTCCATCCTGTCCCGGTACCTGAGACGTCTGTGAATAATCTGGGGGTATCGAATCCTTCTCGTTGTTGTGAGGCCAATCCACGCGAATCTTCCGTCCCATGACCTCATAGTCATTCAAGTTGCGAACTGCGGAGGCGGCTGCATCGGCATCGGCGAAGTCTGCAAACCCATATCCTTTAGGTTTTCCGGTCTCGGGGTTCATCATCAAACGAAATTTGGTTACTGTGCCCGCGGAGCTAAGAATGTCTTTAACTTGCTCCTCCGTGAGATCTGACATTGGGCGTTAGCGTCAAGTGTATGAGGACCTTTGTCACATGGAAGCACCTACTGTATGGGATGTTTCCCAAAAAGACACTCTTTCCGGCTCTTTCAGGAGGCGCCATCTTTGCCGGAGTATAGACAATCTGCAGGCTCTTTCTACCGATGGGGTGTTAAGACGTAAAGACCCAGAGTGCAAATGGCTCGAGGGCGGTTTTAGCAGGAGGCGGAGGTTCCCACACACTTCCGACTCAAGCGTAAGGAATATCTTGTATCACAAAAAAAAATTCGCGGCCTACTCTTAAACCCCAGTAGACAATTTGGTGTAGATGGATTAAGTTGACGGGCAGCTTTACTGGAAGCTTGAGCTTTACTTGAAGGCGGTGACCCAAACGGACGATTTGCCGGAACATCGAAAGAACCTCAACGCCGGCTCCGTCACATCATCTTCTCTCATATTATTCTACTAATCTCTCAAACCACCATCATGGCTCGGAACCCAAGGGAACAGTGGGAGAGACTCCAAGTGATTCTACAGAACCGCGGAAGCCGTGGAGGGTTTGGCTTCGGCGGTTTCCCCTCCGGTGGGGGTCGTGGTGGCCTGGGGCTGTCGGGAGCTTTGATCTTGCTCGGTGTTGGTGGATGGGCTATATCAAACTCCCTCTTCAACGGTGAGCATGTCGGAATCCATTTATTTGTTCCGGTAATATAAACAAAATGGCTGACTGAGGCGGTTTCCAGTCGACGGTGGTCACCGTGCAATCAAGTACTCGAGAATAGGTGGTGTTCAGAAAGAGATCTACAGTGAAGGTATGCCGGCGCAAATCTTCTCTTTTCGTCTTCCTTCCATCTCTTCGATCCCGTGCTAACTATTTATCTTCACGTCAGGTACTCACATCAGGATTCCATGGATCGAAACGCCGGTTATCTATGACGTGCGCGCGAAGCCGCGGAACATCGCTTCCCTCACGGGTACCAAGGACTTGCAGATGGTGAACATCACCTGCCGTGTTCTATCAAGGCCCCGGGTGGATGCTCTTCCACAGATCTACCGTACCCTCGGACAGGACTTCGATGAGCGAGTCCTCCCTTCGATTGTCAACGAGGTCCTGAAGAGCGTTGTTGCGCAGTTCAACGCTAGTCAGCTTATCACCCAGCGTGAGAATGTCGCCAGGATGGTTCGGGATAGCCTCGCTCGCCGAGCTGCTCGCTTCAACATTGCTCTGGATGATGTGTCGCTTACGGTATGGTTCCCAAACCTTGTAGGGATCTGAAATGTCCAAAAACACTGACGTACTCTTTGACAGCACCTGACCTTCTCCCCTGAATTCACCGCCGCTGTCGAGGCCAAGCAAGTCGCCCAACAAGAAGCCCAGCGTGCTGCTTTCCTGGTTGACAAGGCCCGCCAAGAGAAGCAAGCCTTCATTGTCCGCGCCCAGGGTGAGGCCCGTTCCGCCGAACTCATTGGTGATGCCATCAAGAAGAGCAAGAGTTACATCGAGCTGCGTAAGATCGAGAATGCTCGTCAAATTGCCCAGATTCTGCAGGAGAACGGTGGCAAGAACAAGCTGTACCTGGATTCCCAGGGTCTGGGTCTGAACGTTAACGCCAACGTCGAAGACTCGAAATGAGAAATTCTCTCTGGAAAGGAATAATGACAAAGACGGCTCCCCGCAGATGAAGTTCCTGGGGAAGCCTAGCTTCGCTATTATATTCAGTTGGTTGCATCGGCCCTCATTCTCACTGGCGCTACTGATGTCGCTTTGGAATGGACGATTGGGGGTGTGGGATAAGGTATCTGTACAAATAGTTTCGAGTGATTTTTAGGATTCTCAAAGCAATCGGGCGAAATGTTTCTCTTCTCTTTCAATATGATTTGACTACGAAATACAATAATCATCCTGGCCATATTCTCTTGGTAGATGACCTGGCGTTGAGTCTCTGTCTATGCTCCGCGGAATGCGATTGGCTCCGCGCGCGGAGTTGAACGCGGCGGGCGGAAATTTTATATCAACGGCGGGGAAAAGAAATATTTCACTCCTACACTTCAAAGCCGACTCCAACTCAGTCGCTCCAATACAAGGAAACCACTGGTACCTCCCAATTGCCCACCTAAATTCCCTATACAAATAAACCCCTCCCTCAACCAGCAAAAGGTAAGCCCAGCCTCAATCATCCTACCACTGCCCCGCACCAACCCCAAAAACCCAATTCAAGCACATACTTAAACCTTAGAGAGTCAGGATAATCTAACAAGCAATCTAGATTAAACCCACAGAGAAGGAAAACAAAACAAAAGAGAAAAATAAAATGACCGACCCAACGACAGAAATCAACGTCGACCTCGACGTCCAAGAAATCCTCCTCGCCGCCTCCCAACACGACATCCCCAAGCTCCGCCAACTAATCCGCTCCAACCAAACAATCGCAAACCCCGTCAATGTCCGAGACCCCGAAACCGGGTACGCGCCGCTGCATGCGGCCATTTCAGCCTGCGAGCCTGACGACGACGAGCCGAACGGCGTCCAGACCAATGGGGCGCAGACAGATGAGCAGAAGAGCGTTGTGGAGAAGGGCTCGGCGACTGTGAGGTTTTTGCTGCAGGAGGGTGCGATTTGGAATGATCTTGATAATAACAATGAGACGCCTGGGTGTGTTGCTAGGCGGTTGGGGTTGGGCGAGTTGTATGAGCAGATGGTTGATGCCGGTGTGCGGGCTGAGTTGCTTTTGAATCGGTTGGATGGGTATGAGGAGCTTGAGGATGATGATGAGGAAGAAGAGGAGGAGGGAGAGATGGCTGAAGCTGGGGCTGCAGAGGTGGAAGTGGAGAGTGAATCTGTTCCTCAGTTGGTCGAGGCGGCTACAACTACTACTGAGACGGGTCCCGATGTCACCAATTCCCGATATCTTGATTCGAATTTGACATTCCAGAATGACCGCTTGCTGGACCAGGATCAGAACGGTGTGATGATGGCTTGGGAGTCGGATATTATGGCCAAGTCGGCGAAGAAGCTTCTGCCTACACCTGGACTGCGTGTTCTGAATGTCGGACATGGTATGGGTATTGTGGATGGCTTCATCCAGGAGCAGTCGCCTGCAGAGCACCATATCATTGAAGCGCACCCGGAGGTTGTCGCTGAGATGAAGCGGAAGGGCTGGGGTGAGAAGCCGGGTGTTACGATCCACGAGGGCCGATGGCAGGATATTCTCCCTGACTTGGTCGGACAGGGAGTTATGTTTGATGCCATTTACTACGATACATTTGCCGAGTCGTATGGCGACTTCCGGGAGTTCTTCAGTGAGCAGGTCATTGGACTGCTTGAACAAGAAGGGAAGTGGAGTTTCTTTAACGGTATGGGAGCAGACCGACAAATCAGCTACGATGTCTATCAGAAGGTGGTCGAGATGGACCTGATGGATGCTGGATTCGATGTTGAATGGGAGGAGATTGCGCTACCTAAGCTGGACAACGAGTGGGATGGCGTGCGCAGAGCATACTGGCAGATTGAAAGCTACCGTCTGCCTCTCTGCAAGTATATGGATTAGAAAGAGATAGAAACGATTTATGTTAGAGACATGCCAAAATTGAAAATAATAGTTGAACATAGTTATATCTAGTGCATATAATGCTTTATATTATCCTGTGTATGATACGGAGTAGAGAGAAACCACACTCAAACACGCTCTTCATCAAGAGACACCGCTCCTTCCTATGTTGACCATCTTATAGACGACAACCAGTGGAGACCTTGCTCCTGAATTCACTCTCAACATTTCATACTATTTTCCCGAAGACTCACCGCAGCTAACTGCGTACTTTATAATACAGGATAGAATCCCGTCTACGCAGAACCCCCAATATCACTGTCTACCAAATAGCATAAATCCTCTTGATAATTGGCTAGACAAAGAAAGCAGCTTACTCCAGTCCGTACCAATACCTGAGACTCCCCCATCACTTCAACTCCACCAGCCTCTTGCAAACGGGCTCTATCTCAACACCCCTAAAGAAAAGAAGCAATGTCCACCTCCCCAATCCACTACATCCCCCCAAGCAGGGCCCCCCAAATCCTGTCCACGAAAATCCTCCGCATAATAGCAAGCCCCCACGCCCAAGTCCCCGTCGAAACAACCAAGAGAACAAACCACTGGTCCTTCTACTTCTGCACGTCAGAGACGACGTGCGTCGCCCTGGACTGTCAGCCTAGTCATACCGTGCCCAGTAGTGTTTTGCCTGGTGGGTCGAAGGCGTATGTTATTTTATCTGAGTTGAGGGCGCCTGCGGGCCCGGATGCGTTGCTTGAGTTTGCGGTCGGGGTGAATGTTAGGGCTGGGTTGACTGTGGGGGACGTGGTGGATGTTTTGGTGGAGAGTGGGAGGGAGAGGTATGAGTTTGATGCGGATGGGGTGGGGTGTCGGTTTTGGGTGACGGAGGTGTTGGAGTTGTTGCTTAGGGTTGGGGTTCTGGTGGATGCGCAGCAGGTTGAACGTGGGAAGGGGATGGTGAAAAGGCTGTGGCCTGAGGGGATGGGTTTAGATCTGGATCGCGGGGCGTATTACTAGGGAAGAGGAATTCTTTGGTTATGTTATGTGATATAATTTCAATTATCTATTGTTTCGTTCGTGAAAGCCGATTAAATGAATATCGAACTGGACAAAAAAACACCAGACACCGTCCCTGCCCTGGTACCCTCGAATCCATGCGACTGACTCAATATACGCTTTCCCAGATTACATACAAACTGTTCCGTGGCATCATGATCCCATCATTTGATTACAGAAGTCGACCTCCAATACGCCGGATGCTCCGTCGTGCACCCTCCCCTAGAACGTTCACGTAACCCTCCGTCTCCAGCGTGCGGACTGCCTCTGTGAATTGACCGCCATCCACCTCGCCGCTGCTCTGCTCAGTCAAAGCACGATAGACATCGCCCCAGCGAGGAGTGGCGCCTCTGCTGCTGAGCTCGTCGATCACCGCGAGGAGACCACGCTTCAGGGCCTCCCGCTGGCGTCTCTCGCTCGCGCTAGTGCCCTCAGTGAGCAGACCCATGTCAATCAAACCTGTCCGCGAGTCCGTAGCCGCCTGCTTAATGGCGGATCGGATCAAACGCACCGCCTCCTCAACATCTTTTGCGGTCACCTCAAGCGACAATCGCATGCGTGCATGGGCTTCTGACAGTCGGATCATAGACTCCAGTTGACGAGTGGTCGCCGTAATTCTCCGATCAGATGAGCGGATGTCGTCTCCGAGCTTGCGCATGTTCACATATGCATCCGAGAGAGCTTTACCAGCAGCCGGGGTAAGAACGGGGTGAACCTTGGTCTTGGCGTAAGTGATATATGCTGTCAGGAATTCAATGGGCTGCAAGTTTGCAAGTTTGATTAGCACAGTGTCGGAACCACTGGGTTCGAAATTCATTACTTACCAAGACTTCTTCGTCGCTTGCATTTTCTGGCTTGTCTTCCAGATACATATTGACCAGATGCTTGGCCAACCGACGATCTTCTTGCTCATCCACGCGATCCAAAACCAAGTATACCAAATCAAAACGGGACAGCAAGGTAGGTGGAAGGTCAATGTTCTGAGGAACGGGCAGATTGGGGTTGTATCGACTACCAATAGGGTTCGCGGATGCAAGGATACTGGTTCGAGCATTCAACGTGGTGATGATACCTGCCTTAGCGATGGACACCGTCTGCTGCTCCATGACTTCATGAAGGACAGACCGTGTAGATTCGTTCATCTTGTCGAATTCGTCAATACAGCAAATACCACCATCCGAAAGTACCAGGGCACCAGACTCGAGCACCATCTGACGCGTGTCAGGATCCCTAGTCACGTAGGCTGTGAGACCGACAGCGGAAGAACCTTTGCCACTGGTGTAGACACCTCGAGGCGCGATCTTGTGGACATAGCGAAGCAGCTGGGATTTCGAAGTGGACGGATCACCGCAAAGAAGCACATTAATGTCACCGCGGTAGCGTGGGTTACCACCCTTCTGGAAAGACTTGTTGGTGCCTCCAAACATCTGGAGTAGGATACCCTTTTTGACATCATCCATCTCATAGATGCTAGGGGCGAGAGACCGAGCAAGGAGTTCATATACATCCGGCCGGCTGGCAGTTCGCCGGATCTTTTCCTCTTCCTCGGCCGTGAGTTTCCGAACCTGCTCAGAATCTCCAGCCGCCTGCTCAGACAGCTCTTGTTCGATGGTAGTCACGTCGATGCCCAGCTTCTTACGATCGATCTTTTGCACGTGCAAGACATCAATGTACGTCTTGAAAAGTGCCTTCTGCGTCCGTTGGCGGGGATTGACGCGCACAGGGTTGCAGCGGAAGATACCAGTCACTTCAACTCGATCACCAGCCTTACAGACATCCACCAACTCATCGTATACGCAAAGGGAAACAGAGTGGGGAGTTTGACCGTCGGGCACACTATCCGGCGTTTCTTGCAATTTGATGACCTGCTTGTCGGCAAAAACACAACGGTTGTGAATGATCTCCATGCTGTTTCTTTGCTTGCAGGCAGGGCGTGGGCAGATGGTGGGCTCCGCGATCTTTCCACGATCAATATCGACTTGGACGCCGTGATTGCAAGCCTGGCAGCGGAAGAAGGCTAGAGAGAAAGTTAGCCAGCCTGGACGTAAGAATGTCGTACTGCGAACTCACCTTCTTTCATATCCGGGATGATAGGTGTCGCGCGAATGACAAGACCTTTGATACTCACAAGCTTGTCCATGTCTAAGGTGTATGTTAGCAACTGAATTGGTTCAATCGAGAGGCGTATATATTGAGCATACCGGCTGGATCTAGGTCTCTCATGTTCACACTAGAATCAAGTCCGAAAGGAAGAACTTTAAAAGCCTTTGTCTCGACTTCGCCAACAAGATCCGGAATTTCGGTCTGTGGCATCCGACCAGTCTCACTCATGGCATCCGAGCTTGGGACTGCGGGTGCAGAACTGAGATTCCTTGAGTGCGACTGGTTGCGTTGGTTCTGAGTCCGCAGGCGTTCCATCTCTTTGATTGCAAGTTCCACCATAACATCCTTGATAGTCTGATCCATCAAAGGAATAATCTCCTGGGGATATGCGTGTAGTTGATGCCACAACTTCAAGGTCAACGGGTACGCTTTGAGGTTCTTCGCATCTAGATTCAAACTAGTCACACCCAGCTGGCGCATTGTGTTCAACATGCTGATGTATTCTCTCTCCTCTGCGGTGTCTCCCAACCTGCGGGTTTCATCTTCTGTTGCACCCTCGGCCCACAGACGATATTTAGTTGCAAAGTTGTAGAGAAAGTTCTTGAACGCGGACATAGAATCTTGAATAGAGATGTTGGTACCCCAGATAACGCGGGTAGAGCTACCACCCAACGCATCCGCCTCCGAAGTGCCGGGGTGAATGTTCGAGAAGGTTGCATCTGACTGTGGCTCTCCATCGGCGGCAGGTATTCCATTGGCGTCAACAAAGACTCTGCGTCGTCGACTAGGTGTAGATCCAAAACCACCCGAATGGAGATCATTGCGACGGGACACGACATTACGATGGCCGCCTGTAGCCGAGCGTTCTGAGACAAAAAGAGCACCACTGCTACTGCTAGGAATATCGGAGCGTCCTGGTTGGAGGCTACGAGCGCGAGTTGGGCTAGAGCTAGGCATGTATCGGATCGGGGAAGAGTCTGCAAGACGTGAGCAATCAGCTAGTAAGTAGGAGTTCTTGTGGTTGTCGTACCTGCGATAGCGGTACGGTTTCCCCGTGGTGTAGTCTCCTCTTGGTCCATGGTGGATGATGCCCTGATAGGAGAGCTGGGCTCATCCATTCTCACATCTGGTGTCTCGGCGCTGCTGCTATTATCTTTGGCCGGGGAAGACTGATAGAACATCGGTGATGACGAAGGAACCGCTGCCTCACCCCTTAGACGACGAGAAGCGCGGGGAGTTGTTTGTGCATCTGCTACCCTTGGACTGCTGGCCTCCGCCCTGGCTGGGCGACCCCTACGACGAGTTGAAGTCGGAGAAGACATTGTGAGTCGGTCCTATTAAGTGAATTATCGCAATTGGATGGACCGACAAAATCAAAATATTGGGGTTGCTGGGGGGGAGGGTGGTTGAGAAGGGTTTGTTTGTACGGAGTTGGGATCGATCAAGTGGAGTTTCAATTTGCTAGATTCTTCGTGGATTGCAGGACGCGTTCGAAACGCGTTGACGCGTTAAGTGATCACGTGGTATACGAGCTGACTGGGGTCAACAAGATACTCCTCCAATTATTTTAAAATCGAACACCATTTCAATATATGTTTCTCTGTCTTTTCTTTCTTTTGACCGCAAACAGGATTTTTTTCTATTTGTACAGGGGCCATCATTTGACGTTTTTACTCAGGCCGGTAGCAGGGACTTTCATTGTTCATACAGCTGTGAAAGAACATAGTTACGTGTATATTTTCTCGCCGTATTTAGAGCTCTGCCCCCATGTTCCATCGTAATCCATGAGGACTTGCATACACAGCCAATTGTGCCGTCTTTGCATGAATAAACTCGCCCGATCCTGTTAAAGATTGTGGCGCAACCAATTAAAAGTATCGATCTCTGGAAGAGGAGTACCATGTGACGGTCTATATTACGAGAGTTGTGTGCAGCATAAATTCTAGCGAAAGAGATCAAAGAAAAGCACAAACCCACGATGGCGACTCCGACGTAGATAGGTAGCTGGCACTGCATCCATGATTGGTAAAATATTGCTCTTTCTGGTTAGAGCATTAGCCACATCCTTCGCGTGAATATTGGTCCCTGGTCCCTTGAAAGGCCCACGGTTACCTAGTACTTCTACCGCACCGCCACCTTTGTTTATCCAATAAGCTGTAACCGCCCAGGCCCCTTAGGGCTGGATCTATACCAAGAACGGTATGGCTCCATATCCCTAATAGAGAAAGTATCGACATTCAAGATCGTCACAAAACGAGGAGTAAAAAGAGACAAAAGGGTTGGTGTCTTCCCAAATTAAATTGGCATGCTGCTTTAACACATCAGTCATGCGCTGTCCTTACCGCTGTCACTTGGGTAGGGAGGTAATGGAGAGGACTGTCCATAATTTAGTGGCATAATCCTTCAATCAATTTCAGGGGAAGTTGAAACACCAAGCAAGCGCTGGACCCCAGGCCAAACTGCTAGTTTCAGCAGGCGCCTGATGTCATTCTCGGTGGACGAGATCCGCCCAACCCCAGCACTTTTCCCACAAATCGTGGCGCTTCTTCCCTGTTGACTTGGCGGCGAGCTAAACGATGAATGGTTGATTCATAACACCGTCAACGCCGCTACTGTCATGCCTTTATATACTCTGGTCCTCCAAATATCTTCGTCTTTTTCTTCGCCGCCCACTTTTGACTGTGTATCTCTTTGCAACCAAGGCAAAGGGTCGGTGTCACTCTGACCTCATCCACTTACACACTTCCAACACGATGCGACCCCAGTTTTGCAGTTCGTGACTTTGAAGCTGCGGTATTATCAGATCCCATACAATTAAATTTGTGGAGTCTTGTCGCTACCTCTATTTTCTCTCATGATATTCTATGAACGTTGCTAAACCTTACAACATTTTTTTATCTTGTTCTTCTTCTTTTCCTTTTTTCCTTTCTCGGGTTTTCCTTTTTCTCTTTTCGTAATCGGTGAACAGTTACATGAACGGCGTTACTGATAACGATGGCCCAAGATCTGGGATCGGCCCTTGAACACGCCGGTGGCACCGGTCAAAAGAGTGCAGGTATCCCGATCAACACTTTCCTCGCCTCTTTAGCTACTGCCATCGTCATTTTTGCAGTACAATTTTTACTCTTTTTGCTTCTCAAATCGAAGCTCACCCGCATCTAGTGAGTGCGACAGTTGCCGTGGATGAGCGCAAATGCTAACATGACTGGTTAGTCAACCTAGGACCTACCTCGTGCCGGACAGAGAGCGTACCGAACCATCCCCTCCTGGTCTTTTCCGATGGATTGTGCCTGTATTTCGTACCTCTAGTACTGAGTTCATACAAAAATGCGGCCTGGATGCATACTTTTTTTTGCGATACCTACGCATGCTTCTCAAGATTTTTGTCCCTCTAGGTTGCATCATTTTGCCGGTTCTGCTACCCTTGAATAAAGCTGGAGGCAAAGACCAACATTATAAAAACGGCACTGAATCTGGCAACACATGGAATGTTACTGGCCTGGATCAACTTGCCTGGGGCAACGTAACCCCAGAGAACACCAGCCGTTACTGGGGACACTTGATCATGGCTATCATCACCATTGTCTACGTATGCGCAGTGTTCTATGACGAGCTGAGAAATTATATACGCTTACGACAAGCCTACTTGACATCTCCCCAACACCGTCTACGAGCCTCTGCAACGACTGTCCTGGTGACAGCAATCCCGGAAAGATGGCTCACAGTAGATGCCCTCGCTTCACTTTTTGATGTCTTCCCTGGTGGTGTTCGCAACATCTGGATCAACCGCAACTTCGATGACCTCAACGAAAAAGTGAAGCTGCGGGATGCGTTGGCTTTGAAACTTGAGGCTGCGGAGACTGATTTGGTAATCAAATGCAAGAAAGCTCAGTTGAAACAGGCGAAGGCCGAGGCAAAAAAGTCTGGGGTAAAAGCAAGAAAGACTGCTAAAGAGGAGCAGCGGGATACGGATCGGAAAGCTTCACTGATGGCTATGGATGCTGGTATCAGTTCTGGTGACCCACACCAAGCACACACTCTTGCTGAGGTCTTACATCACGATGGCTCACAGGATCAGACAGAGCCAGGGAAACGAAGAAGACTGAACCCCTTTGACCCCGCCATGGAGGCTGCAGGAGCCGTTGGTCATGGTGTGGGCAAGCTAGGAAAGTCCGTCCTTGAAGGATTCAAGAAGGTCGAGGGTGGAATAGATGGAAAGTTGGCTCGATCTGGTGGTTTTGTACCAGACGCCTCGGTTGCTCCTCAGGACGGCTCACGCTCGTCGGAGCACCCTCAGTCTGAGTCTGATAGCATGGATGTTGCAGACTGTTCGCAAGCACGCACAAATGCCACAGCTTCGGGCGTCCCAGGCGCAACTGGATCCAAACCTAAACGGCCTTTCTGGAAGACTACAGGATCAAGCAATTCTAAACTGAGCCACAGAAGCGAGCCTGACGAGTTCCCTTTAACACAACGTGAAAGTATCTCGATTGAAGAGGAGAGTAAAGATGCACCGACAGAGAAAGAAAAAACCAATAGGGATAAACGAAGAACTCGAACCGAGGGCGAACAATTGGAAGGAGAGGAGTATCCTGTCGCCTACAACGAAGACTTCGACAATGAGGACTTCGGAGAACCTCTATGGAAGAAATATATCAGACCAAAGGACCGTGATACCATGCGACTGCCAATCTTTGGTCTTAGCTGGATGCCCTCCCTCCCGCTTATAGGCAAGAAGGTAGACACTGTCGATTACTGCCGGAAGGAAGTGGCTCGTTTGAACTTGGAAATTGAGGTGGATCAACAAACCCCCGAGAAGTTTCCCCTGATGAATTCTGCCTTCATTCAATTCAATCACCAGGTGGCTGCGCATATGGCTTGTCAGGCAGTCAGCCATCATGTCCCCAAACAAATGGCTCCTCGCATTGTGGAAATTTCTCCAGACGACGTAATTTGGGACAACATGTCGATCAGGTGGTGGGAGCGCTACCTGCGAACCTTTGGTATCCTGACCATTGTCTGTGCGATGGTGGTTGGGTGGGCTTTCCCTGTGGCCTTCACTGGTTTACTGTCCCAGCTGTCGTACTTGGAAGAAGCGTTTACGTGGCTCAGATGGATATCCAAATTACCAGAATGGTTCATCTCTGCAGTGCAAGGTATTCTGCCTGCACTGTTTTTGGCCATTCTGATGGCTGTGTTGCCGTTGATCCTCCGGTTCCTCTGTCGGACCCAGGGTATTCACACAGGTATGGCGGTTGAACTCACAGTTCAGAATTATTATTTCGCGTTCCTGTTCGTTCAGCTATTTCTGGTCGTCGCCATCTCGTCCAGTTTCTCGACCATCATCAGTAACGTCGCGAATGTCACGAGCTGGCCTCAACTGCTTGCGGAGAACATTCCTCTTTCTAGCAATTATTTCTTTTCGTACATGATTCTTCAGGCGATGTCGGTGAGTGCTGGTGCGTTGGTCCAGATCGTGAACTTAGCGAGCTGGTTTATCCTCGGACCCTTGCTCGACACGACGGCCCGGACAAAATGGGCACGGACTACGAATTTGAACCAGATGCAGTGGGGAACTTTCTTCCCGGTGTACACCACCCTGGCATCTATAGGTATGTATTTGTTTGCTTGCTATTGCCTGGGGGAGGGGATTTACACCACTGATGGCGCTGACGGTTGATCTGTAGGATTGATTTACTGTGTTATCTCGCCTCTCATCCTCGTGTTCAATGTGATCACATTCGGCTTATTTTGGTTCGTGTACCGGTATAACACGCTATACGTCACCAAATTTCGCTTTGACACCGGTGGGTTGCTTTTCCCTAAGGCAATCAACCAGTTGTTCACGGGCATATATTTTATGGAACTCTGCTTAATCGGTCTATTCTTTTTGGTTCGTGACGTGCAGGGCACGGTTGCCTGCAAGGGCCAAGCCATTTGCATGATTGTCGTTCTTGTCCTCACAGTCGGATATCAAATTCTGTTGAATGAAGCCTTCGGCCCCCTGATCCGTTATCTACCAATTACATTGGAGGATGAGGCGGTGCGCCGGGATGAGGAGTTTGAGCGTGCGCAACGTGCCCGGCTTGGGTTGCTTCAGGATGATGAATTGAACGCTGATAGAGGTCAACTGTCGGACCACGAAGAACACAGGGGCCCTCAGACAGATCAAGCAACTCATGATATTGAGCTAAAGGATATTGAAGCTAGCATGGAGCTACGGACTGAATTCCAGGACAGGCGGCCCAGTCTCGGGCCTACGCGTCAGTCTTGGGCTGACAGGTCCTCACGGAGCCGGTCGAAATACTTCGGCGCCAACTCGGACAGCTCGGTCCCGACAGTGCAGCGGATTCGTGAGAAGGTAGCGGCGGATGCTGAAGCCCAAGGCCCCCCTACCAATCAAGTGGCCCCGGCTCTGTTTGCTGGTATCCATGACGAGCTGGAAGATCTCACGCCGGAAGAACGTGACCAGCTAGTTCAGCGAGCCTTCCAGCACGATGCTCTGCGAGCCAAGCGTCCCGTGATCTGGATTCCGCGGGACGATCTCGGAGTCAGCGATGACGAAGTGTACCGGACTCAACGGTTCAGCAAGCACATCTGGATCAGCAACGAATACCAGGCCTTGGACGGCAAGTGCCGCACGGTCTTCAGTCGCAGTCCGCCGGACTTTTCGGAAGTGGATCTCATCCAGTTATGAGGACGGTATATAGAGCCTTAGAACATCGACCACCAAGCTTGTGGTTAGCTACGACCTTGCATGATGATTTCACTGATTTAGCTTTTGTCCCCACTGGCATGGGTCGGCGTTGGACTTGTACATGTACATAAATACAACTAATTGATTGACTTTATTCTCCTTGAACATGTTCAACTCTCCTTTACAAAAGTAAATCAGCCCTAAGCTTCATCTGTAGTCCGCTGCAACGAGTCAAGCTAGGCGGTAGATTCGTCGGATGTGCAAAACTAGGCACCGTGGCGGGAAACAGTGATTTCTAATATGTTTACGCAGAGGCTCCGCCCCGTCGAGTAAGTGGATCGTCCCTGCGCTGCGTAAATTCTCTGAAAGCTCAAGGAGTACCACTAGGGACTTGGCTTCTCCCTGAGAATGCTTGACTATTCCAAGGCTCACTCTATCGAACAGATTCAGATTAATAAACAAGTTATGACTCGCGGGAATGCCGAATCCCTACCAACCCCGGTCTCCAATTTTGACGAGTGCCGCAAGCGAGGTCACTAACGGTTTCAGACGTCAAGTATAAAAGCCACGGAAGTAAACCATGGGGGGTATGCAGCAGCCATTAGAGGGAGGCGATATGTGAAATACCGGAGTTGTCCCGAACTCAAGGTTAGATACTATCTCGGTTATTTAAGCTTAGATACCTCCATCCATTCAGGATCCAGGATGAACGCACGACTCTAAATCTCTGAAGAATGTTTGCATAACAATTTTTTTTTTTCTTTTTTTTTTCCGTCTGGGGGATTCGGATGACGTCGGATCTCCCCGAACGACAGAGGGCGGAGTTCCGAAGCATTACTAGCTTTGTAGAAGAATCTTTGGGAACCGATTTTTGACCGCAAGTACGACCAATAACAGCATTCTTCAGGCAGCATTGGCTCGCCCGATGCCCTCGTTACGAGTAGCGAAGAAGCTACTCGATAGCGTAGTCTAAGCCCCAGTCAATTGAACGCCCATGGGGTGACCCACCGGCACTTCTTTTACTGTGGATTCCCACGCAACGCGGGTGTCGTTTTCTTTCACTGTTTAATGTCTTCATTGGCTTTTTGGACGTGGAGTGAATTCTCCTTTTTGTTTCACCTTTGAATATCGTCTCCCTTCTAGTGGGATAAACTTCCGCATGGAGTATCTTCGCCAACCGTTCCTCTTATACCGTTTTGATTCTAGACCGCGTCGGCAATGCAAAGTACGGAGTAGGACTGTTGATCAGCCAACTGACTCAAGTTAGCGGCATGGAAAGTCCCTCGGTAACTAGATGAGAGTTCTGACCGAAACCGAACGGTGCCACTCTTATACCTTGCGGTTCTGAGCCCCATTTAGTTGCGATGTGGGTGTCGTTAGACTAGTATATCTTTAAGTATGAGTAGCTTTGATAGTGTAATCTTTATCTGTGTATCGTTATTTCGACTTCACTCATAAGCAGTCTGAAGACTGGATAATGACATAAGAACTGTCGGGTGTAACTGTTCGCCTGGTCGTACATATTTCTAGATGATTCCTAACAGGTTTTGTCTGTTTCATTCTGAATGAGTTGTCATGAACACGAATTCGCAGTTGAACATAGCAAAATGAGACATTGTCATATAGAAGCATGAGAGAAATGCTTATGAATAGGTAGTACATGGTAACAGCCTTGACATATATGTTATCATCCCAGTAATGAAGCCTCAGGCTTTTAGATCATGTCTCCCTTAACTGCCCGGCTGCTCGTCCGTGGAATGACTTCAACACACCATCTCAGCCCTCCAACGTGGTGGTACACAATATCAATCAGTTCTTTTTGATTCATTTACCGCTTTGTTATATCTGATTAGGCAAAAACGGCATACCGCCCAGGTCCCGAACGAAGCAGGTTTCGTATCACCTCAACATTCGATATCTGACGAAAGGGATATGTATGTTGTAACTGGTGGGCTTTGATACTCCCTTTCCTTCACTTGGGAGGGTGCCTGCAGGTACTTACCCAGATGTTTCACTTAATTAAGGTCATAATAGGTATTACACTTCATCATGGAGCACGGTTGACTTGGTTAACCGGGTGTCCCGTCAGGAATATGCTTGTTGTACACCCTATCTAAATATTGGACGAGGAATAAGTACGATCCTGAATGTAGAAAGACCATACGAGCGACAAAGAGGACAATTCAGTTGATGACTAGTCACCCTAGTATCTAGTAACTATGAGCAGGGTGATGTTTTATAAAAAAGAAAATCTCATACGAAGGACCTTAAGAATACAGGATTCAGGTGGTACAGTTAGGCTGTTTGTCATAGCAGTAAACGCATAGCAGAAAACGCTTGTATATTATGGAAAATCATATATGTTTGTACGGCTGATAGATCTGGTTTGCTTTTCCGGTTCCACTTCCTGTTTAATTTCAGTAATTTAGGAGGGGGAAAGAGTTTTCAAATTCAGAATTGGTTCAATTGTCTGTAACCTTTTTAATATCATTGTTAATATTGGAACGTCCAGAGCATCATACTACTGCTAGTCTTTGCTTCGTCGTCATCAAAAGTTCTCTCCAACGACAGCGGAGCAAGGTTAGGCAAGCTTTTCGAAGTGAATCAATAGAGAGGAGATAGGCTTATAAGTTATGGCTAATGGATAACCTCAGGCTGTGCAGATCTCCAACATCAAAGTTAAGATAATGCATAATTTACGATACCGGTAGGCCGTGCTATTTGCCAGTTCGACTAATTAATATACGTAAAGATATGACGTGGCCATGTTTGATCTTGGATCCGACTCAATAACAACCACTACGCTGGGTATAGAGCTATGTTTGAGCAGGTTCAGCGAAACTCTCTTCATTCTTCAACTACTGCTGATGCTTCAACATGGACCGCCCACAGCACTTTCCAATCAAACCCTTCCTGTACGCCAAGAGAGGGGCTAGGATAGATATGCTTAAGCAGGCAGATCAGCGTACGCACCCGTAAAACTGGTGAGCTGTACCCCGGGCGCTAATGCAATGGCTTACCGTATTCAAATGGGATCGAAATGTCTTGGTAACTGATGTGGCCAGCCTTATAGGGATCGATTCGACGGAATAACGCCGGAGAGGCAACCCAGGCAAATGTGACAAAGCAAAAGCCGCTTACATGCTCACCAATGGGTGGCCCTTATTGCAGGCATAACTCATGGTCGTCTACTTTGTATCTTAGTGCAGCGGAACTTCCTTCTTATTCTACTATCCATTCGTTTCCTTTGAATATAACTAGAGCAGACGGTACTTTTGCAGGCAGCCAGGCGGGGTTATCGTGGCCATATACTGAACCCTTCCTCCTATATTACCCTTCTTCTCTCACGATTTTCTATTATTAATATTGATATCTGCTATGGGTTTGCCAACCACCCAATCATCTTCTATTCTCTTTTTTTTTCTTTCCTTTTTTGTATTTACTTTGTTCCCTTATGCACGCTAAGAGTTCACCGGGGTTGGTAGTAGTACAAAAGGCTGCAGTTGCGCCGATACTAGTAGTACTAGGTAGTATCCCTTTCTATAGCAAACGGGTATGGTGCCAGAGGTGGCCGAATTGGGAAATACTGCACGTGTGCCTTGGTATAGGATCGGATGATGCTTGCATCATGAGAGACACGGAGAAAACAGCACCTTCCCTGAGATCAGTTCCTCGACACCCTTGCAGTCAATTTGGGTAGACACAATTGAGCAACTTGCCGATTGGCTTGTGGAGCCTGTATTTCCCGTGGCCTGCAGTCTAAATCATGTCCCACAGTGGATCTAGACTGTGGTCTTCGCCCGTCAATATCTGAATCCCTGGCACTATGATTCATAATGCGAATTACTATACCAGTCCGCCCGCGGAGGAAATGTCTTACCTGTGCTGCGGACTAGTAATGAGGCGCGGCTGATTTGTTTGTAAATAATCTTTTCTCTTCCGCTGTCTTCGGAAATTCGCCCGGCAGCGGGTTTTAGGGCTTATCGAAATTCAGAAGGATCTTCCGGCGTTTATTTCCGTGGCAGATTGATTGCCGTTGAACCCAGTTCGGAGGGAAGACCTCCGAGTGTTTGGTATATGGATCGACCACAAGCACTGTTAGTCGATTATATAGGTTTCTTTTACGTAGAGATAGAGAGCGAGAGAGACATTCAGATATCCTTGCTTCACCGGTCAATTTAGGAAGGTAGTACTTAAGTCACGGATTCTATACCCAGTACGGCAGGTCGAGTCCTAACGGCAAGGGAAGGAAGATGGCAGACTCGACGGTTGATACTCAATCGCATTACGAGTCAAAGGAAACTTTTTAGCATTCCAGTTGGACCGGATGTTTAGTTTCGAAAATAGTAGGCGCTAAGGTAGGCAAAGAGACTCCACATGGACGAGCACATGCTTGGGCGAGTGGCTGTGATGGGTTTGCCAGCCAGTCTTGGCCTCATTACCCTTGAATCGGGACCGACCAGGGTGGTAAAGTGGACAAATCGGGTCACAAAACGTGCGTGGACTAAGACGATCATGGCAATGGAACTAATATCGGTTCTGAAAGCTATCGCCCAGCGGGACGATTTTAAGTGGTCAATGCATGGGAAGGGAAGCGGACCCCGTATTAACCATACGTCAATACGGCCAGGACTAACGTTTTAGCCAGGCGCTAGTCTACTTTGAGCTCCGCTCCAGACTCGTGATGTCGAGGTACAGCAGTTGCATCTCCCTCTCTCTTTCTCTCTCGCGCGGTACCAACACCGAGTAGTCTATCCCCTGAACTGGAATGGGCTGGGGAGAAAAAAAAGAAAAACAGAAAACAACCGAAAGAATTTTTTTTGTCGCCACTGCATAGCTCACTGCATGCTAGTCAGTGCCAGATCTCCACTCGGTGTTGAATTTGATTACCATATCTTAAAGCTACCGATCTCTTGGTCTTTCCCCTTCCTTTGCCTTTTCTCGCGCATTTCATGATGCTCATTTCTTACATCTAACACTCCCTCCCCGCTTCACCATCTTCAAGAATCCTTCATCCTTAGTAAATTTCATTTCACTCCGAATTAGCCCATCATGAGGTGAGTAGAAGCTTCCCTCCAAGCTCAATGGTAACCTAGTTAACCGTCCCCACCTCTCAAGGTTCGGAGAGCATCTCCGATCGTCGATGATCAAAGAGTACTACTGGTACTACATCGCCTACGATGAATTGAAAAGAGCTCTAAGGACCGATTTCGTCGCCGAACCAGTTCCTTCATACTCTAAACGCGATCGCAAGCCATGGACAGAAGAGGACGAGAAACACTTCGTATCGCTGCTGGAAGGTGAACTGGACAAGGTGTTTAACTTCCAGCGCACGAAAAGTGAGGAAATTGTCCGTCGCATCCAGTCGAGCGAAAAGGAAGTCAATGATGTGGTCTCGCGCCTAGAGACGGTCACGGCGTCGGGCTCGCGCCGTCAAAGTGCCCGTACTAGCATTTGTCCGCCGTCCGACGAGGATTTCATGGTCCTTGAGCAGGTCTTGAGTGACATCATCGCCGACGTCCATGATTTGGCCAAATTCACCCAGCTCAACTACACTGGGTTCCAGAAAATTATCAAGAAACACGATGTACGTGCTATCTTCTTTTTCGCTGTTGGTGTTTATTCTATTTTATTTTTTCTTAGTGTTGGCCCCGGTGTCTGTGCACACGGACTTCAAACTGACATTTCCCGATAGAAAGAAACCGGCTGGCACCTCAAGCCAGTTTTTGCGGCACGACTCAAAGCTAAGCCTTTCTTCAAAGACAATTATGATGCGTTCGTGGTGAAGTTGTCCAAGCTCTATGATCTGGTTCGCACCAAAGGAAACCCGGTTAAGGGAGACTCTTCCGCTGGTGGCACACAACAAAACTTCGTTCGCCAAACAACTAAATACTGGGTTCATCCTGATAATATCACCGAGCTGAAGCTCATCATCCTTAAGGTATGTTCTCACACCTTTGGCCTGATTATCAGCACTGACCGAAGCAGCACCTTCCCGTCCTCGTCTTCAATCCCCAGAAGGAATTCGAGGAAGAGGACACTGCCATCACCTCCATCTACTACGACAATCCGAACACATGGGAGCTATACCAAGGACGGTTGAAGAAGACGGAAGGAGCCGAGGCCATTCGATTGCGCTGGTACGGTGGCATGAAGAGTGACCAAATTTTCGTCGAGCGAAAAACTCATCGCGAGGATTGGACCGGAGAGAAGTCGGTCAAGGCCCGTTTCGCCCTCAAGGAAAAGAATGTTAATGCTTACCTGGCTGGAGAGCTGACGACCGAAGCTATTTTCGACAAGATGAGAAAGGAAGGTAAAAAGAGTGAAGACGAAATCGACAATCTTGAACAGCTAGCTCAAGAGATCCAATACCGGGTCATCACACGACAGCTGAAGCCTGTCACTCGGACCTTCTACCATCGAACTGCTTTTCAGTTGCCGGGCGACGCCAGAGTCCGTATATCGCTCGATACTGAATTGACCATGGTCCGCGAGGATAATCTCGATGGTCACCGCAGAGCGGGAGACAACTGGCGCCGAATGGATATCGGCGTCGATTTTCCTTTCTCCCAGTTGCCCCCCGAAGATGTGGAACGCTTTCCTTATGCCGTTCTCGAAGTGAAGCTTCAGACCCAGGCCGGTCAAGAGCCCCCTCAATGGATCAGGGACCTGACCGCGAGTCACCTAGTAGAAGCGGTGCCCAAGTTCAGCAAGTTTATCCACGGTACAGCGACTCTTTTCCCCGATCGGATCAACCTCCTTCCATTCTGGATGCCACAGATGGATGTGGACATTCGTAAACCCGCGATGCGCCGGTTCGGTATTGAACGACCGCTAGCGAGTACTTCACTATCAGCCAATGAGACCCCCGACGACGAGTATGATTCAGACGAGGACGAATTGGATGACAGACAAGGGCACGCCAATGGCGATCGGAGGGATGCTCGCAATGATCTGTTCGCCGATACAGACGGAAATGCTTTGGATATAGAGGAACGTATCGCCGCCCAGCCGCTTCCGGGAGATGAAGACTACCCGTTATATGATTCGGACGAAGAAGATACTGTCGATTCAGATGAACTGGAAGAGGCGCGACGAGTCGGTGGGATGCACTATTACCGACAATTGGCCAAATACTATACCCAGCAAGCTGGAAGTGCTATAATATCTGGGCTCATCGCACTCATTCCTCGGCCAAGACCAACCAACTTGCCGCCCCCGGAACAAAGGGGAATCGCTGTCATGGGAAACAAGCGTACCGTTAAGCGATTCATCGCTCCGAAGGGAAAGCGTAAGCTCAGCCAAACCCCGTCGCTATTGAGAGAAATCTAACATATCTTAGGTATCCATGTCCCGGTCCGTGTCGAGCCCAAAGTCTACTTCGCTGCGGAACGGACCTTCCTCTCGTGGCTTGAATTCTCAATCCTTCTGGGTACTATCGCGGCCACCCTGCTGAACTTCGGCAATGACTACATCACGTTCGCATCCTCCTGGGCATTTACCGTGCTCGCAGCCCTGGCCCTCGTGTACAGTCTTGTGCTTTACATCTGGCGAGTGGACAAAATCCGCAAGCGCCGCGACGTTAAGCGTGTCTACTACGAGAAATGGGGACCAACCGTCGTTGGCGTTGGCCTTGCAGTGGTCCTATTGGTAAACTTTATCCTACGAGCACGTCAGGCCGAATTCAACGCGAGGGACGACTACCCAGGAAATGGCCAAGGTTCCGACTCAGGAGAATTATGATGTCCTCTCGAACTTGCTTTCTACCTCTCTTAGTTTGCTTTCCTGCTTACTTGAACCTTGTCATTTTCGAATTACCCATACGCGCCAAATTGGCACCTGTGTTTATACGCGTTCTGTTTAGAAGTCGACGAGCAATCACGGATACCTCAGTTTATGGATACGGATGTATTGTATTGTATAAAAGCATGATTATGAACCCATTCCGTCCAGTGAATAAGTGAATAGCGAACAAAGTGACAATCAATGAAAGTGAATACCATACGTTCGTCACAATTCAGCCTCCCGGTAATCTGACAAAGAATCTCCCTGCAATACACTACTACCTTAAAGATCAGTCATACTAGAACTAGAGAAGTATACGTTTTACAACAACGACAACAATTCACAAACACATACAACCATACATCATATTACATCCAATATTCCAATCATAATTATAATGATTAGGTAACGATAGATAAGGTAGGTAGGTAGGTTCAACTATAGTTTACTCACGGGTTATAATCCACAACAGGAATGACAGTATCATCCAAGCTGACGGCATCCTCGTTGGACTCTTCCACGCCCGAGTACTTGTTCAACCAGCCCAGGACCTGTTGGTGCCAGACGAGGCTGTTTTCCTTGTTTTGGACCCTGTTCATCCCCCCCTCCATGTCAGTATTCTTTTCTTCTGGCTCTTGTGGGTTGTTCTATGTTGTAGTGGGGGAGTGGAGTGGGTAAACCGGGGGGTGGGGAACATACCAGTGGTTCTCATCCGGGAAGTTAAGGAATCGACTAGGGACACCGCGTTCCTGGAGGATATTGAAGAGAGAGAGACCCTCTGAGACGGGGAGACGGTAGTCGAGATCGCTGTGGATGACGAGCATGGGAGTGCTGAATTTGAGGATTCGCTCGGGGGCAGAGGGGTCCCAGCGACGGTAGTTCTCGCGGTTATCCCAGAATGTGCCGTTGAACTTTTTGTTAGGGTTATATGTTAGTCATGGCTCGAGTGTGGGTGTTTTTGTTTAGGGGGGGGGGGGGAAGATAGTGGTCGGGTGACTCACCTCGCGCTGCATGAACCACAGTTCTTCGGTCGAGACCTTGGCGTCGGCGACGAATGTGCCGTCGTGGCTGACCAGGGCCTTGAACTTGCGGCCCAGATCGCTGCCTTGGATCCAGTTGATCATGAATCCGCCGTAGCTGGCACCTGCGGCGACGCCGTTGTCAGTGTCGATGAAGTCGAAGTTCTCGTTGACGTATTCCCAGCCCTTGACGAGGTCTTCGTAGGGGTAGCCTCCTGTGGTGGTTTGTTAGCATGAATATGGATTGAGGTGTAAAATATAAGTGGGTCAGTTCGTACCCCATTGGTTTTGGATGGCGTCCTGAAGGGCATCACCGAAGCCACTGCTTCCGGTTGGGTTGGGTGCAACGACTACGTATCCCTGGTCGGCGAAGACCTTGGCGTTCCAGCGGCTGCTCCAGGAGTCGAGCCACGAGCTCTGAGGTCCACCGTGGATGTAGTAGAGAAGGGGGTAGGTCTTGGTCTTGTCGAAGTTCTCGGGGTAGATAACCCAGGCTTGGATCTGCCGTGGTTGTTAGCGAGATCTGAGAAATACTTGAGTTCGGGCATATGTACCTTGGTCCAGTTACCGTCATAGTAGAATTCGTCAATGACTTCGGGACCCAGGCCTTTCAGCTCAGGGTCAATCTTGTTGGCAGTGGCCAACGTCTTAATCACGCCCTTTTCGGGGCTAGCGATGTAGACGTTCCAGCTGGTCCAGAGGGCACTCGCGGTGACCAGATAGGTGGAGTCAGGCAATTGGTAGTAAGCAGATACCACACCGCCGTCGGTGAAGTTCTTAGGCTTGTAGTCGTTGCCGGCATCTGCTGGGATGGAGAACAAACGGCTGCGGCCTGCGTCTTCAACGCCAATGATAAGATTGTCATCATCTGCCCATTTCACGGAGTCGAGAGACCGGTCCCAGTCTGCTGCAAGGGAAGGAATAGTCTTCTTAGAGTCGAGAGTGTACACGTACAAGGTACGGTGGTCTGCCTCGTAAGACTCATCGGCCATCTGCCAGTAGGCAATCTTCTTGCTATCCGGGGAAAACGCCGGGCTGCCGGCGTCACCCTTGACACCCTCGGGGGTGCCGGGGCTATCGGGTCCATTGATTGGGACAGCGGTTTTCGATCCGTCATGGGGGACAAGGAATATATATGCAGTGGTGTAGTTGGCACGTGGGACGTCATGTGCCTTGCTCTTGAAAGCAACCCACTTGCCGTCAGGGGAGAGGTCATAGTCAGAGGCGCCACCAAAAGGCGGGTAGGGGCTCTCAGCATTCTTGACAGGGGAGACGAGGTTCTTGAGACCTCCGTCAGCAGCCTTGTAGGTAGCCTTGCCCTTGCCCTCCGACTTGGTCAAGGTGCCAGAGAACACAGCATTGAATCGGGTGGTAAGGTAGTAATCCCAGTGGCGCACGTAGATGCTGTCATAGATGCGAGCAGAGCTCAGAGGCTTTGCCACAAGCTCTTCGTTGTATGCTGTGCCGTTTGCCCACGACTCGGCGTATGCGATGTAGCGCACATCGCCGGAGTCAGTGGTGACGACTTTGAAGCCAGAGAAAGCAGCCGGCAATGAAGCTGCTTTGTATCTATGCGTCGAGTCAGCGATTGGTGCACACGATCATTCAAAATATAAGAGGCGCTACGTACCCATTGGCGAAATCGGAGATGTCCGACACCCACAATTCTACACCTCCCGGGATGTCGGCATTGGTGCCATTGACATAGAGAACGGTCGAATCATCCGAGCCCAGCCAGACAATCTCGGAGACATCGCTGTCATTCGTCAGGAGCTTGATCTCGCCCGACTTCAGGTCCAGCACGTTCCACTGCGAGGTAGTCTTGTGGGTCTCGAAAGAGTATTGCGATTGCGAGAACACCGCGACATCCTAAGCAGATCCTGTCAGTCATTGGCGCCCAGGTACACGCTCATCAGAGTCAATGCTTACACCAGAAGGGTTAGGGATCGCTTCCGACCTCCGCGGAGCGCTGATCAGGCCCCTGTCGCGCTCAGTTAGCAATCAACACGCTCTGTGAAACATTGAGGGATTGCGACTTACTCAGGGGTGAGGGCCAACGCGGTCGAGGCAGTAGCTGCAATGGAGAGCCACCGAAGAGCTCCCATGTTGAATACCGACTTCATCACGTATCTACCGGAGGAAGGTCCACAACAATCGACCCCCAAAGGAATTGCGATACACAAGGGAGAGAAGGGTGGAATGGATCATCGACGGGGGGGAAGCCCACATGGCTCCTTTATAGAGATCGAGAGGAATGGCAACGGAATGTCTCCGCATTTCGCGATTAAGAACCTGCCCAATGGGGATAGCATGGAGCCATCATGATGACTGCTCACAAAGCCGCAAGACTGATAGCAGTCATCGTGATTAGTGAGATAAACAGGTTGCAATGAGATGGGGTTCCCCACCGCACTCGCGTGGTTGGGCTGGACTCCATGTCTTGGGTTACATGCCAAGGCAATTTAAGGACCGAATCCGTTGGTTTCCTCCGGTCAAGCCTCCCGTTTATCGGTTACTGCCGCCGGCAATAAGCGGGGGGCCGTACGGTGTCGATTCCCTGGACGGACAGACCACGGCTTAGTTAGTGTTTGTTTGGTTCCTTTGTCCTCCGTCCAGGACGATGGCGACAACTTGCGTTATCAGCACACCGACTCGTTCAATTAATTCCCTTTTCTTGGCGCTTACTATCTGGCTGTATTAATATTTGACCATCGTATTATCAATCGTCCGGATTCTTTCCAGAATGGCATGACAGTCATTCATGACGCGATCGGCACCAAAACAAACAGAAACAGAAACCGCCCTAGTGTATATCGTACAAGTGCAATATGTCGACCCCCGGAAAACGAGGGTAGAAGGAAAGTATAATAGTGATATGCAATGCGCTACGCTCCACATCGGAGATTAAACTCAGGAACCCCGACTAGTATTCAAAATCATCGTCCACTCCCTTCTTGCCCGCATTTTCCTTCGCGACCGCCTCCTGTTTCCGATACATCTCGGCTACTTGCCGCGTTGTCGTCGCCTGCTCCGGCTTCTTGTCCTCTCGTGGCTTAATGAACCTAGGGAAGCGGAGAGAAACACCCTTGCCTCCGCCGGTCGTACCCACAAACTCATCAGCCGCAGCTTGATATCGCGGGCTGAGTGTCAAATCGGCTGTCTTCACTTCCCAGACCAGCCGGGGCTCGAACCAGACGTCAGGCTGATCCTTGGGGACCGTCGAATGAGTGTAGAACGGTTTGGGTCGATCAATGACCAGGGGAGATAGCTCTTTGTGAAGCTCCTCGAGGTTGGCTTCGGAAAACCCGGTGCCAATGTTACAAATTGACTCGTAGGTCTGCGTATTGGCATTGTACGCCGCTAGAAGGAAGGCACCATAGACGGAGGTACGCTTGCCTCGCCCGTAGTATGCACCGAGAACGACTAGATCAAGTGAATCCCCGACACCGCTGAGGTAGTCCTTCTTAACCTATGCTCACCATTAGTTACGCGGCAGAAGGGTATGGATTCCGTAGTACACACCTTGAGCCAATTCCGACTCCGCTTACTCGGCTCGTAGCCACTTTCGTTCGTGTCCAACATCTTGACCATCAGACCTTCGCACGATGCTTTGACGCTGTCGTCCAGCAACTCCTGAATCTCATCCAGTACATTGGTGTTACCGAACTGAGCGAACTGGAATTCGCCTTCCGTGATCTGGAATGATTCATGTAAGAGTTCTCGACGTTCGCGGAGTGACTTCTTAACAGTAGGCTATAAATAGCGATGGTTAGCTGCAGCCAATGGAACAATCAAGTTATCGACGTTACCTCTCCATTTAAGAACAAGAGGTCAAAGGCAAATACACAGACTTTAACCTTGACGTCTTCTGCCTTCACATCTTTGCGTTTGCGGGTCATCAGTTGCTGGAAGGGCAGAACCTTCTTGTTTACTGTATCCCAAGCAACAGTCTCGCAGTCCAAAACGAAGCTCTGCACGCCATCCTTGATCCAACCATCGAGCTTAGCCAGCACATCGGGGTATTTCTTCGACAGGTCTTCTGAGTTACGAGAGAAAATGGCAGCGAGACCTTTGCCATCCTTCTGCAACGTATGTTGTGCTTCCGGGTAATTGTGGGTTGCGTCTGGTGCAACGTAGTGAATTTGTGCTCTCTCTCCGTCGTACTTATACTCGCAAGTAAATTCCTTTCCTTCGAAACGGTCAAGGACTTCGGTGATGGATTTCGTCGGCTTAGCAAGCATAGGCTTAATCGGGATACCGGGCTGTAGCTTGCAAGTCTCGTGGAGCTTGGACAGGCCGTTCTGAAGCATGGCGGGAATAATAATCTCATAAGCGGGCAATTCGCTGTACACCGTCTTTAAGATAGCCTCGCCCTCAGCCAACTTTTCAGGCGAAGGAGTCTTCTCTCCTCTGAGGGCGGCTTCGTGAGTCACCACTGCTTGAGCAAGGGCGACAAGGACGGTCTTTTCAGCCAACCCTAGTCTTAATTTCCCTTCCAAAAATCTAACAATAAACTTGGCCTCGCTGGGACCGCCCTTGTCCTTCGTGATATCCACACCTTTGCTACCCTTTCCTGCGGTATCAGCGTCGGCGGCAGAGAGAAGCTTCTTAATGCCGGAGATTTTCTTGTCTTGAGAACCATGACCCTGGACTTTAGCAATACCCAGGAGACCTTCGTGTATTCCCCGGACTGTCAATGGCTTCGGCTTAAACATGGTAGGCTGGTTCGACCGACTCTTAGCTGCCACCAAGCCCAGGTCTCCAATCTCGTGCTGATCTGCCTTGATGACCGCCAGACTGCGGCCAGTACTCTCGCCAATGGCTTTCATGATCAGAGACTCGCCAATTCCCAGTTCGATTCCGGCATAATCGGCAGCTAGTTTGTTGATCATAAGCTGGACTGTTGGAAGGAGGTCTTCGGGTGTCAACCGAAGGACCTGGCGAAGAAACAGAGAGCAATGGGCAAGAATCACCAATCGCTTAGTGGTCATTTCGATCAGTGAGAAGGTCGTGCACAGTGCTGCATAAGGAACGGGGGAACCAGGCTTCCAGTCCGGATATGGCTCACTGCCGCTCGCTTTCAACGTAGCCTGCACTTTTTCCATGGTCTTCTTCATCACCTCGGGCTTCTCCTCGTCTTCACTGGCCGACAACGCTTCCTCCTCAGATTTGTCTTCCTCGGGAGTCTCCTCCCCCGACGCTTTCTTTACAACAGCCGGCTGCCCTACCTTTTCGGGTTTAATTTCTTTTTTGGATGGGGAGCGCTTAGGAGATGGTGTCTTAGATTTCTTCTTCGGAGAAGGGGTTCCTTCCTGGTTTCGTGAAGTCCTCCGTCTCCGTTTCTGTGCAGGTTGGACATCGCTGTCACTGGCTTCTTCCTCGCTCTCTTTCCTTTTCAGGTCATTAGAGTCATTATGTCCGTTTTCCGGAGCTGAGTTTGGCTTAATCTCGACTGGATCTGCGCTTGTAGAAATTCCACTTTCCGCCCCATTGGCGCCCTCTCGATCTGCAAATGAAGAATCGTGTGTTGTCTCTGGTTTCGTCGCAGCTTTTTGGGCCTTATCTTTCTTGCCAGAAAAAGAAAGCGTAGTCTGTTTCTTAGGAGCGTCTTTCGGGTCCGCATTCGAGCCGAAAAATCGCCTGTTTGCCAACAAGATATACCAGTTAGCCACGCCAATTGCCCACAAACCATAGCTACACTCAGGCGACTCATATCAAGACGCACCCAAGAGTCAATTGGGAGTCACGAACATACCCCAGCGTAGCCTGCTTCCGGCCCTTTGAATCTGCCATTCTGGATAATATAGATGGAGAGAGAAAAGCTAGTGTGCGGAGATTCGCCTGCGGTGGGTGAGTACCGAATTGTCTTTCGAGTAATCTGTGTCCCACTGTGTGTTGTTGGGCACGAGCACGACAGCTGATTAAATAGAGACGTTGCGGTACTGGAGTGAAAATGATTGGTTTCTGGAAGCGCGCAACAATTGCGGATCTGCGACGAGCGGACATAGGACGTCGTATTCACCTGGGTATCAAACAGACATTTGAGGGAAGGGGTTAGAATATTTATATTTGGATCAGAGATTGCATCAGTGAATGCGCCGCATTTAACGATTTTCATTCACTGAATTGCATTGAAGGCAGACGCCGGCTGCCTGCGCGCAACGCGTGACGCGGTGCTATTAAGTCACGTGTACCTATATAGATAAGATAAGGATAGTCCCCCCCACCCACTGTATGTACGACTGTAGATTCACGCGCATTGTCTTCTCTGTAAATTCCTCTAGATCTAATAAAGAGAGCTCGAAGATAGTATTATCTTTCTCTATTCACTATATGGATCATAGCCATGCCTTCAGCGTGAAAGATTGGTGTTAGTTGACTCTAACAATAGCAGCTGAGGATGAACTTGAAGTATATAATTTCGATAACATTATTCCCTTTTAGGTTTCGCATCCTCAACTATATTATCGACACCACCTTTATCCCCAGTTGCCAGCGTAACAACACTCTCCGTAGTATGACTCTGCTGGCGATCGTTCCTCGCAAACCCCTCAAAAGGCCTCATAATATGACAAGCCACCTCTTCAAGAAGGTATAGTGGTCCTATCCACGCAACATTCCCCGTAAGAGCCGCGTCCTCACCCACTGGTGGACTCTCTACGTGATCATGAACAGTTCGGAGGCACTTAATCTTCATCTATAGCCCCAAGTCTACGACCATGCCAACGCCATCCTCAAAACTAGTTAGAGTATAGACGGTGCCGACGTTCGACTTAGGGTTAGCGATGAGCACTCTATAGAGTTTGGACTGATAGAGGTGCTCTACTTACCTGATCCTTAGGTCATGGCTTCCAGGATTGTGGCGCGGGAGAGTCCGTCTGGAATTTCTTCGGCATGATGCCGCTGGAGATCTTTGCAAAGTACTTTGGTGATCATGGAGATGGGTTAGTTGAAGTTCCAGGTGTTTCCATGGGATATGATGAACAAACTTGAGAACATATGGTCAGGTGAGCACAAATGACTGAGCATAGGGTTCAAAGAATGGACGGAGGTATTCTCTGGAGAAAGACGCTCTTCTTTTTCAGACCATCCTCCTTTCAGGTGCCTGCTCCTTAATGGAGAAACAATGTACTATATCTCAAAGGCCTCCACAAGGAAGACTCCTCGATTGACGGTTAATCTTCAGGGCTCGACTAATGGTTGCAGAACATGTCGGACTTCCTTGTTGATTATTGCATCAGTGTGGTCTGAAAACCCGAAGATGATGACAATGCCAACTGTATGCCCTATATGATATGGGGATGACAGGAATGTGTACTATTAGATTCTTGGAATCTATATTTAGTGTTCCCATTCCAGATTCTTGGCGTTTACATCTAATGGCTGGTCTCTTTCGTCCTCCTGGCCGTGATTGCTTCTCTTTTTTGGGCGAGCACTTGCTCACCTATACCCCTATTCAATTTTCTCTACTCTGACTTGTCTTTCTCTAATCCAACGCCTCTGTAGGCACGTTGCAAATAAACAGTTATCATCACCCTTCTGGCTGGCGCTGTCATCTCCTCTGCGATAAATCAACTTGAACCTGATCATGGACTGTTATTTTGCTCCCTCCATCTTACGGCCGGACTTCACTTGGCCGCGGCCAGTGCGATGTACAATTTCGCAGAGTACCCCTCCAGTGCCTCGGATACCAAGCAAAGCCATTAGAATAGCCTGGGGCGTACTTCACAAGGCGCTATACTACTTATCTCAATGGTATTGCTCTTGGTTTGATATTCCATTCGATGTCAATATCTTGCAACTAACTTTCGGGCTTATTATGAAATGGACAGACCGGACGAGCATAGAGGAAGCTATTGCAATGCAGATGGCAAGAGCCACTGGTATGCCTGCTCCGAGATTAATATCCTGTGGGGAGCATCCGAATGCTCCTTTTAACCGGAAAATTTCAATCTTAATGACAAGGTTGCCTGGTACCCCTCTGGAGAACTCAAGATATCAGTTGGAAGTTGATGCTGAGGGCCCATGGCTGGATGAATTAAAGATATGCGTACATCCCATGCGTTTATGGTGTCCTCCTGACCAAAGTTCTATCTGTTCTCCAATTGGGACCTCTATACGAAGCCCACGGGTTCCTGGTCACGTTATAGGCCCTTTCATAAGCGAGAGGGACTTTTACGACTATCTCTTTAGTCCTGCTTCTAGCCACGCATTCGAATCGCCTGTGGAATATGAGCAGACCTTGATATGTGCGAAGAAGCTACAGCAACAATCCCACTGAATTACGTTTACCTATGGGGATTTCAAGGCGCATAATATTCTTGTTGGAGATAATGGGCATTTATCTGGGTTTCTTTATTGGGAGACCGCAGGATGGTATCCTGAACACTGGGAGTTCACAACGGCAATGCGTTTTAGGCAAGGTTGTTGGCGGTTCCAAGTAGCTTCTTGGATCGGGGGAGATCAATACCGCGAGGAACTAGAATTGAGGCCACCTTACTGCTTAGACACTGGAACAGACATTATCAAAGCGATCATTGGCTACAAAGTACAAGGAAAGCCGGAGTGACAAACTGCTAACAAGACAACAGGCGCATGAAAACAATAATTTCTCTCGCACTATATGGCCTCTGTGTCCTGAGTCTTCCAGCCGAAGCATAATGCCTAAAATTGAGATAGTCATCCAGACTGGGATCATTAGCATGCAACCCTACCTTGCAGAATACTTGCTATCGTCGCTTCATGGTAGTCCGTATGAGTTTAAGATTGCTTATAGTATCGCATAGTTCAGGAGCTGATACTTGATGCTTAGATAATAACATGCAAGAACCCAAAGTCGCATAAAATCAAAGCCACACTAAAAGATATTGACGATTAGTTTCACTCCCACTAAGATCCTTCAGCATGGGTCCCGGGTATAACAATCACAGAGTCGTTGCTTAATGCCCCGGGCGTAACGGGCCCCTCTTCTTTACCACATACTATAGGTTTCAAATTCTATATACCAGTATCAGTGCAATGGAACCAAGATTAAAGAAGCATATTATGACGTACACAATCTGGAGTTCCTCTTCCTTGCCCACAGTACATACTTAAATCCTTTATCCCTCAATAGGGTATGGATGTTTTCTAGTCTTATTAGCAAAAGCTATATAGTATATTTGTCCAGTCAAACTGTGGCTTTCCCCAGGGTTCGGATTCAACTATCAGTTCATATTCTAGTCCGCTCCTCGTCATTGACCATTCTGTTTTCAAGTTAGGCAAGCCAGGAGTGGATGCGAGCCAAATTTGCCTGTATTAGATTTAGTATGAAGCAGAAAGTGTATTATCAGTGTACTCTATTCTCTGTGTACAAACAGCACCCGTAGATGTTGCCTCTCACACCGCCCTCAAGTTTTGCCAGCAGAAAAGGTGGGCGGAGAACAATCACTACTTGTGACGTTCCATTTATCTTGCTTCTGTTTGGCTCATGTACTTCAAGATCTGATATCTCAGCAGATTCAAGTTTCAGTAAACTGATAGCAAGCCGGATGGTAAGCTCGTAGAGCCACGCTCCTGATCTCATTTGCCAGTGCCATAATAGGCATAATGGAGTACTCACGGCAAGAAGCCTTTAAAAAGGTACAGACAAGCTCCATTCACATTCTGTACAGTGACATGGCTAATGCACTTCAAAGCTTCGGGACCCTTGTGTTGAGCTCAGCTCTGTCGGCCTGAGATACCGTGGCCATCAGGCATCCCCCAACGATGTATTCCGGGCTCTCAAACCAGTGCAGAGCGTCCTGAAGGAACTCTCAAGCAAAGGTTCACTGGACGAAAAGCTGGCAGAATATGCATTCTTTCCGCTGTCCCACATTTTCAACGAGAGCCAGAGAATTTCGGCTAATTGCTTGGAATTGGCAGTCGACTGCTTGCGGATATTGGTTGCTGACGGGTGGCGACAACGCCTATCCCCGCAAATGGGCAAGCAGCTCATGATACTGCTTACGTTGATTATTGGAGGCCCTCCAAGTAAAGCCAATAGTAACCAGCAAACACAATCCAAGCCAGCGGAATTGTCTATCGCTGGCTTTGACTGTCTTTCAGCCATCTTTGATGTTATGGAAGGGCCTGTAGCGCAAAGGACGATCTATAACGAAATCGGTACAGCGACTGTTGTTGACCAGACTGTGTATGTCTTGCTTGAAGGAATTTTAGACACTACATCAGACGACCTTTGCGTTTCTGCTGCAAAAGCCCTTCAAGCCCTGTACTATCGAATAACTGACCGGGTAGTTCTGGCTAGCGTAATGCCACGGACGGCCTCGACGCTAACAAAGGTCATCAAGCCAACAACTCAAGTACGACGCTCTTACAAGCTGCTTTCTGCTTGTATTAAGGTCCTTACACACATGCTTAAAGTTGTTCTTAATGACCAAGTAGCGAGCGTCGCACCAGAGAAGCCCGCTCAGTCCCAGGAAAGTGGTGATGGTCTTGTGCTTGATGAATCCTGGCTGAAGGCCACAACTACGCAAATTAAGCTTGCGCTTGCGAATGTTATCCAGGTTAGGCGACATGACAGGCCTGAAGTACAAGAGTCGCTATTAGAACTATGCTCAATGGTCGTGGAGGATTGCCGAAGCACACTGCAAGAGTCGCTCCCGCTAGTGGTTGAGACTATGGTCGTGCTATCTGAAACTAGTGATGACGAATCACCTAACAATGCATACACAATCCTCATGCATCTTGCCACCGCATATGCTGAGGTATTGGATGCCCTTAAGAACTCTCTGCATGCTTGGATTACCGCTTTCCCGAGAACCATGCAAAGCAATGATGAAACGTCGAAGCAATGGGCACTTAAACAGATAGCCACTGCCTTTCAGATATTGTCCCAGATCCAGTCCGGGTCTGACATACTCACTACTGGACTTGCATCAGGACTGTGTGACAGCGTTTCAGCAGCCATCAACCATTCCAACAATGCCCTTCAACCTTGGAACCCTGAAACATCAGGCAGTCAAACACTAGAAGTGCTTCACCACGGAAATCAGTCAAGATCTTTCCCACCGGTGCTTTTGGAACATCGCAGTCAACAGCAAACCCTCAAAGACCTTCAATCCATGATTCTCAGGCTTAACAGGTCCGAATCCGGAAGTAATATCACACGTCTAATCATCAACCGGGTCCATCAAGAAACAGGCAATTCTATTGCGCCTTTTTGGTTGGCGTTAGAATTCCTCAAAAGCGGTTCCCAACTCACTAGTCTTGATGAATTCATTTCATCGGACTTTATCGAACCGTCATCCCTGTTTTCTACGAGAGCTAACATGATCGAAGAATTATATTACATCTCACTCCCTGTACTAAGCGAATCATTGCCTGACGAATCAAAAGACTGGCGGGTTTCGGCTCTTGCTCTAGAAGTAATCGCACTCCAGGCCCAACAGCTTCGTGAAGAATTTCGGCCAGAGTTGATGGACGCATTATATCCTGTTCTCCAACTTCTATCATCGCCCAACCCAAACCTTCAGAGACATGCTATGGTCTGTCTCAATGTACTAACCGAAGCCTGTAACTATGAGAGCACGAGCACGATGGTTATTGAAAACGTCGACTACCTTGTGAACTCAGTGGCCTTGAAGCTAAACACGTTCGATGTCTCACCGTATCCACCCCAGGTGTTGTTCATGATGGTCAAGCTATGCGGTGTGCGGTTGATTCCATATCTCGACGATCTTGTCGATTCAATCTTTGGGATATTGGATATGTATCACGGATATCCAAAACTCGTTGAAATGATGTTCAAAACCTTGGCCGCCATTGTTGAGGAAGGGACCAAGAGTCCTTCATTCCTGGCAATAGGCGATGGAACGGACAGCAACCGTGCGGGACATCGCAAGAAGCAGCACAAGAGGTTACAGATCTCTACTCTTGCTAAGGACCTGAAGAATCGGAAAGCGAAACGTGCCAGGCACCTGGACGACTTTCCTGACGCTGACGAGCACGTGTCCCACCCAGAACGGCCGTGGACCACAAAGCCTGATAAACCGGTCGAGCCAGAAGAGGATATCGAGGCGCTTCTGAACAAAGTCACAGAAGAATCAGACGAACCACTGCCTGCACCACGCGAACCTGAAGACCAAGAAAAGCCTTTGAGCAAATCACACAACCTATTGCTACACATCATCAAGTCTATCCCCTCACATCTTTCTTCTCCATCGCCTTACCTCCGCCGGTCCTTACTCTCTATCCTTACCCAGGTATCACCAATTCTCTCAGGACACGAGAACAGCTTCTTACCCATCATCAATGAGGTGTGGCCATCAGTAGCCGCAAGGATCAGCCTTCCCTCATCCTTCACTAGCAGCTCCTCATCAACAGCGCTCATGGCAAGAGAAGACTCAAACAACGGACCCAAGAACCGACCAGACGACGAATTCAACTTCAAAGAAGAAATATACGTAACCACAACAGCCTGTCAAGCCATCGAAAGCATGTGCAAGAGCGCCGGCGATTTCATGGCCACCCGAATCGAAACCGAATTCCCTCGATGGGAACGCCTCTACCGTCGCGTATGGGAGACCGTCCGACAAGACGCCGAAAAGGCCATTCAGCGACGAGCCAGGAGCCAAGCCACCAACGAAAAGACAGATATACTTCTTTCATTATCCCTGGGTCTCTCACAATCACTATCTCTCAATACAGCAGGGGGCCCCTCAGGCACTCGCGCATTCACACCTCACCATAGTCTCTGGCGAGCTCTCCTCTCCCTGTTCATCACTCTTCTCACACATGTCCGTCTGCCTTTGTCTATGGGTGACCAGATCTGTGAATTCCTGGCGGCTTGGATAGCCCGGTTCGCTGGTCCAGATTACTATTCTTCTTCGTTGTCATCGTCAAAGCAGGAAATCCCATCTTCTCTTCGTCCGGAAATAAACACTGTCAACAATGCTATCGAGGCAATGGAAATCTGGAACGTTGACCTGACTTGGTTCATTTTTCAGCAGCAAAAGGCACAAGTGCGGGGTATCATACCTCAAAGAAAGACACCCAGTGCTTCCCTGATAAGTGAAATCAACGAAGACCCCTTGGAAACGTGGTCATCGCCAGGACATAAATTGAAGTTTGCAGCGTTGGTGTTTTGAGTGTGCATGAAGAGCTGGATTATAAAGTGGCTTAGGTATGAATGTGATAAGGAGAACATATCTTCTAAGGTATAACGATTGAATGATTATGTTGATAATACATTTACAGCATCTGTGTAGATTGTTACGGTAGACGAATGGACTCTGGTTGTGCCAAAGAGAGTCGAGGCCAATGTCTTCTTACCATTGATGGTGGCACTCAAGGTATGCCAGACAGTACATATAACCCTACTGAATCACAGGACAGGTCTTCACAATACATAGGGATACTAATGTTGTGAAACGGTAGAGCACACTTTGGAACATCTCTAAAGCGTAGAAGGGGGCTCTAACGTCTGCAAAAATACTTTACTTTGATACCCAGGGCAGGTTTACGATAAATATAGGATCATCATGTGCGAGAAGATTCAATTTGCAAAGCACTAATCTCAGCAATTTCTTAACTGTTTCTCCTGATTATTCTCAAACCAGAAACATCACAACAGGTCATGATGACCGTCAATAGAACTAAGCGAGTGGAGAGTAGTTGGGACGACGAATCAAAGCCAAACAAAAAACATCCCGAAAGTAGTTTCCATAAAATAGAGAACCATTAATAGATCAGCTGATCTATTCGTCATCGCTCTCCTCTTCGCTCTCCGACTCGGCATTCTCAAGCCATTCGAGGAAAGGCGCAGCAGCCTTGCGGACCTTCTTGCTGGTGGAGATATCAACATACTTCTTGCTAGCCTTAGAGCCCCATGCCTTGAGGGTCTCCTCGGAGATGATATCCTCTTCATAGAGGCGAAGAAGAACGGCAGGGATTTGGCTGATCAACTCGGGGTGATCCTTGCCAACGAAGCGTTCAATACCACCCAAGAAGGCCTTCTCGTGGCGCTCTGAGGTAATCATCTTCTTAAGCAGACCAGCGCGGCCAGGGATCTGCTTAGCAATGTCCTTGTCGAACATGGTTTGAGAAAGGACTGCCAGGGTCTTGTGCTTCGACTCAATACCATATTCCTTGGCCTTCATGTAGATGTCTACATCACTGACTTTAGCAACACCACCCTTCTCAGTGGCGGTGTCCTGTACCCAGCTACCGAGCTCATCATAGGCAGAAGGACCATCAGCACCATCCTCGTCCGCATCCTCGATGACCAGGGAACGCTTCAGGTCATCGGGAAGCTCCTTGGCACGAGCACGGACGGCCTCCTCAGAGACGTCGACGGACCACTGAACTTCATCGGCATCCTCAGCTTCAATGTTATCGGCCTCAGACTTAATACGACGGGTAAGCTCATCGTCACTGCCAGCGTCCATGCCCAGGTCGCCATTCTCGGCGTCACCATTGTCAGAATTGCTGTCTCCCGGGCTGCCGTTTTCTCCATTCGCTGTTTCATTCTTCTTGTTCCGCTGTTCACGACGGGTCTTCTTGTCGGCCTTGTTCTTTTTCCCTCCTTTTCCACTAGTTTCGTTGCGGAGGATGAAGGTGCTCAGTTTCAGACGGGAATCAACATCGGTACGCTGTCCGCAGGCTTTGCAATCCAAGATAATCTTGTCATCCTTGATGATGACGTCGGTTTCAGGGTTCTTGCACTTCTTGCAAAGAACGAATTTGGAGATGAAACCGTCAAGGTAATCCTGGAGCTTGGCAGCATCGTGGGCGCCATTGATGATCCAACGTTCATCGGTCGGCTTGGCGTTGGCCTGAGCACCAAGCTCGAATCCGAAGTACTTGATCACGTATGCAGGAGGACGGCTAAGGGACTGAGCGACCGAGTTCAGGTTGACAACAACGGTCTTGATTCCATTGCCCTTGCCCTCAATCTTGGACTGCAGGCGCTCCATCTTGTAACGATAGAAGGGATCGGTAACATCCCGACGAATGTTGACGGTAGCCATGGTGAATAAAGATGAAGATCTTTGTTTACTTAAGAAGGTGTCTGAAAACGAAGCGGGAGGGATTCCGGACTAAGGATGTCTTGACAGTACAAGACATGCGTAGTGAGTTCCTGATTTTGGAGGAATGGTGGCGGTTAAGATCGTCTCAACGGAACGACTGGCACAGCGAAGATGGCAGCCCAAAGCTTTCAGCCACAGGACTTAGAATGTATACTACAAGGTTTCGACGCGGGGCGAAACGTTTGCAGCTTGAGCGGCAGGTGGTAGTCGAGATCTCTGACACAGGACGAATACATAGACAAGTTTCGATCGACTGTTTTAGTGGACTTCTCCAACGGGAAGAGAGAGAAACCAACAGGGTGGTTCTTCTGTAAGGCAGCAGGTAAAGACACAGGTCAGAATTTCGACACTTTCGATGACTAGTGGCTGACGACGAGATGACCGTAGAACTAACCAGTGGCTTTGATGAATCAAAATGCGCAGTAACAACCGTAAGCCGTGTTTAACAGCTTTCCGGGGAGCTTTGGAAGACGTGGCAATGTCAAGAACTGATGACTTGACGATGAAAAGAAGAGCAGGTTGGGATGGGAAAGAAAGAGAAAAAGAGGAGGGAAAGAGAAAGAAATTGTTGCCAAATAGAAGGGACGATTCGAGTGCTCCACCGCCAAGCCCGGCAGAAAAAAAATAGAAGAGAAAAAAAAACCCACTCTGAGTCAGCAGACCGGCTCCTTTCCGGATCAGGTCGGCTCCGAGCGCACGTGCACAACGCCCTTTCAAACAATCGCGTTTCGGGGTTATGTCGGATTTAACATTCCTTTTGTCGGTTGATTTCAATATCACACATCTGCCTGCACCGACAAACATTCCTCGGTTAGCCTTGCTTCACTTCTGTTGTTTACCTTTCCTTACGCGGTTGAGCGAATTTCCATGCAAGATACAGCCGGTCTGATTCCTGTACGCTGTACAATCCCTTGTGTTGTACGAAAATACAACTAGTTGCCATGAACCTAAAGAATACGCTTTGAGCTACGTACAACTGTGAACCACTAGGCGGCACCACGATGAAATACAATATCGCATCTTTGGATACTGCCGATCCTTTGATCCTTCATTCATGCAAATTTTTGATGAAGAGCGACCAGTAGAATGCCCCAACTTCACACCCCTCACATAGGGCTCGGGGTGACTACTTGAATTGGGTTTAGAGCGATGTTCGCTAAAGTACTGGTTTCAGGGCGATGCAGGGGCCGAAGTTCGCGAGTCGTTTCTGTCTTAGGCACCACTGCAGCTAGCCATGCAGAGAAAGTTCCAAGGAGTAGCTGAATGACTATACTTCCTTTGGATACGTGCATGTTGTAGACATATGGGTGTACTCGGTATATTTATGGACAATGCTTAATCTACTACCAGGACGAGGCATATCCCAAATATTACGGAAACATTATCCTGGGGCTTGTAACAGTGCATAGGACAGCACAGTTGTACAGTTCCGCTATATTAAAAGCACTCATTGTGTTGAGTTGTGGTTTAGAAGGTCGAACTTTGCCCATTCAGGGCTCTATATATACTCGGTATAGGTACTAACTGGTTGTGATCTAAACTATACCAATGCACTACCCGATCATCTGTGCTACGATATCCCCAGACTGAAGGGAAGTTGAGTCAATACAGGGTTGGATCTATTGTAGGGTTATATAACATCAACAGACTCTAGGTTATGGTACTAGTAGTTATTGGCGATGCGACAGTATGACTAACTAGTATTGCGTAAATGGATGCAAACAACCCCAACGTCATTTCACCCTCTTCTTCAACCGGTCCGACTATATCACTGCCATCGTGAGCAGAAGACCTATGACTATCATTTTATAGAAGGTATTGTGTTCACCCATTTGCCATGGGAAAATTTTCCAGGCTCATCCCTATCCTTGTCCCCACATACCCCACGTGCCCCTCCACCAGTGTCTCGACGCTTGATGAAAGTCCTGTAAATGCAGCCATAAATACTAATTAGTGCAATCCAGAAAAGTAAAAATGCCGTTAAATCTCTCCTTGTATCTGGTTACCGACTCGACTCCGGCCATCCTCAAGGGCCGTGATCTGTGCACGGTGGTGGAGGAAGCTTTGAAAGGAGGTCAGTCATTCTCTACTCCCGGCAAATTCTCCACTAACGCTTGGCGTAGGTGTCACGATAGTCCAATACAGGGACAAGAAAAGTGATACAGGAGAGCAGATACAGACAGCTAAGAAGTTGCATCAGATCACCCAGAAGTATGGGGTTCCCTTACTGATCAATGACCGTGTGGATGTTGCTCTTGCCGCTGGAGTTGAGGGCGTCCATCTCGGTCAAGATGACATGGGTGAGCTATCCGCCTCTGCCATGCAGTCTTTATGGTCTAATTTCTTGCAGCCATTGAACAAGCAAAGCAGCTTCTTCCTAAGGATGCTATTATTGGTATCACTGCTGCCTCGATAGAAGAGGCTCAAAAGGCCATTGATGCCGGTGCAGACTACCTTGGGATAGGAACCATGTTTGCAACCCCAACGTATGTTATCTGCTACAAAGCGTTCCAGCAACCATACAGTTTACTATTTCAAAAATCATACTGATCCCTATTAGCAAGACCAACACCAAGCATATCATCGGAACTGCCGGTACCCAGGCTATTCTTGATGCCATCTCGGACACGGGCCGCTCTGTTGGGACCGTCTCAATTGGTGGAATCAATCTCTCCAACGTTCAACGAGTCCTTTACCAGTCCAGAGCTCCCAGGAAGGAACTTGACGGTGTTGCCATTGTCAGTGCCATTATAGCCGCGGACGACCCGAAGGCTGCAGCAGCTGAATTCGTGAAACGTATCGCCAGTCCCCCGCCATTCGTACGAGCCCCAGCTGCTCCTCAGATCCGTGAAGTTGCTGCACTACAGGAGGAGGTGCCAAAGATCGTCCAAAAGGTCGTACAAGCGCATCCTCTTGTGCACAACATGATCAACTTTGTTGTTGCTAACTTCGTTGCTAATGTTGCTCTGTCAATGTAAGTTGCCTCGATTGTGCGACCTGTGCATCTCAATTAAATGTCTTCTAGGGGTGCTTCTCCTATCATGGCCCCGCAGGGGGATGAGGCTGTGGATCTCGCGCAGTTCGATTGTGGCCTAGTTGTCAACATGGGTACCTTGACTAGCGAGAGCGTTCCCAACTACCTGAAAGCTATCAAGGCTTACAACGAGCGTGGTAACCCCGTTGTATATGATCCTGTTGGTGCTGCCGCTACACATATTCGTCGCGGAGCGGTCAAACAACTCATGGCGGGGGGATATTTCGATCTCATCAAAGGCAACGAGGGAGAAATCCGACAGGTCTTTGGAAGCAGTGGCGTGACTCAGCGTGGTGTTGACAGCGGCCCAAGCAGTCTGGATGGTCAAGCTAAGGCCATCCTAGCCCGGGACCTGGCTCGGAGAGAGCGTAAGCCGTCACCTGTCCTTTTCTCATTGAAGCCATACTAACCTGGTCTGCCACAGATAACCTTGTTCTTCTCACTGGCGCCGTTGATTATCTCAGCGACGGCGAGCGAGTTATCGCAGTGGAGAACGGACACGAACTCCTTGGACAAGTCACTGGCGTATGCTTACTTCCCTGCTTCTACAGAACAATCATAAGACAATATGCTGATATGACATATAGACCGGCTGTGCCGTGGGAACTGTATCCGGCTGCTTCCTCACTGCCCACCCATCCGACAGACTCATGGCTGTCCTGTCCGGTATTCTGATGTACGAGATCGCAGCGGAGAACGCCGCCTCGAAAGAGTACGTGCGGGGACCCGGCAGCTTTGTTCCTGCATTCCTCGACGAGCTCTATGCCATCCGCCAGGCAGCCCTGAAGGGGGACCACAGCTGGTTTACCGGACGGGCCAAGATCCAAGTGATCGATTTGTAAAGGCATCAGCATATGTTGGTTTCATGTGAATATAAAAGTTACTAGAAATGCTATCGATGTACACATTCCCAGATAAAAGAACCACACTCTCTTTCTCTCACAGGAACAGGAAGATAGACAAACCCAAATGAATGAAATAACCATACACCCCCTGCAAGAGAGGACCAATGTCCACAACCTCGATAACATAGTCCCATTTTCTGCCTGACATACCAGGCACCAAATCTCCGATCATCTCCGCATACTCCTCACGGACTTCCCCGCCCGATGGCCTCGGCAGTCAGTCACTTCTTCTTCCTCTACAATTGTCAATTGACCGCAAGCTCATTTATTCCATTTCACACATCCCACATTCAACTCGCCGGTCCCAATCACCATACCTAAACTCCTATACTACAACCACCCAAAATGGCCACCATCACAAGAGCAGCCCGCATCCGTAAGTCCCGTCCCCCACAAGCCCAATCAATATCTAGATAACCACTAACAAAAAAGCAACAGGCAACCCAGCCCTATTGTACGTCCATTAACCCCTGAAAGAAAATAAACCATGAACCTAACAAACCCACAGCATCTGCGACATCCAAGAGAAATTCAGACCGGTGATCTACGAATTCTCCAAACTGTACGTCACATCATTAACCAGAAGCAAATCCACCACCAACCCAAGAAACACCACCACAACTTGGAACCCTAATACTAATATTGAAAAAACAAAAAACAGAATCCCAACAACAGCCAAACTCCTCAAAGCCGCCAACGCCCTCCAGATCCCAACCTACGTGACGACCCAAAACCGGGCCAAACTCGGCGACACGGTTTCCGAGCTCAAGCCGCATCTCTCGTCGCCGAATGTGAAGGCCGATGTCGACAAGACCCTGTTCTCGATGATCACGCCGGAGATTGAGGCGAAGCTGCCCAAGGTTTCTGCGGGGGAGGCGGGCCTTGATGCTATTATTGTCGGGATTGAGACGCATATCTGTGTTACGCAGACGACGCTGGATTTGTTGGAGAGGGGGCATCGGGTTTATGTTATTGTGGATGGGGTGAGTAGTGTCAATAGTGAGGAGAGGGGGATTGCGTTGGCGAGGTTGAGGGATGCTGGGGCCGTGGTGACTAGTAGTGAGAGTATCTTGTTTGAGGTCTTGGGGGATGCGAGCCATGGTGGGTTTAGGACTGTTAGTGGGCTGGTTAAGGAGATGAAGGAGGAGACGAAGGGGGCTTTGGAGGTTTTTTCGAAGATCTAAGTCTCTGTTTTTGAGAGATTTGGCTTGGGTTTGGGGTTGGACTTTTGTGGTTGTAGAACTAGGAAATGAGATTGAGGGCTCTTTTGAATTGAGATATGGCTTGCTATTAGGACTTCGCAGAGTGCTATACGAATGGTCTCGTAGGAGCTGGTTTAGTATGGAGTGAATGAATGTCAATTTGTGTGACTGCAGTCAGGATGTTACTACTACGCTATAAACCGGTTACTGCATAGTACATGCGATGTCGTCCAACACCGTCAAACGCTCAATTGAACGTCGCCAAATACAGTTACGTTACACGCATAAGTAGACCGTGAATCAGGACTGGACCCCTAATCTATTTCATTTAGGGTTCGTCACAGCTCGGGTCGGTTGAGACGAATTGAGCCATCCAAACGCAGAGGCGCCGCCAATGGGATTGGACACCCATGGTTTACCCGTCCGAGTCTCGTCTGGGGACGCTCGCGACGATGCCGGCTGAGAGGGCACCGGGATCGCATCGTGACTGGATCTAGTGGGCACTGCCGTAGCAGATGACGTTCGCGAGGAAGACTTGGTCGGGCGCAAGACTTTCATAGGGCGAGTCCTGGAAGTCTTACCGGCGGTGGAGGCATTCGAATCTAATATGGTATCGCGTTTCCACGAGCCCCAAACCCCGGCTGGTTCCACCTTCGTCGAGCCGTCCGGCGGTGACTCCGCGACTACAGCTGGCTTGCTCACGCTGGTGGGTTCGGCGTTCCTTGGCAGTTCCTGGGTATCCAAAGATGTCTTTCGACTCTCTTCAGGTTCCTCGGTTGAGTCTCTAGCGGAAGCAGATGCTGACCTGGACTGTCGAGACAGACTCCTAGGTGGGCCTATTACACCGACCGAATGGCCATTGGTGTCTGGTTGAGGGCTAGCTTGAATCGACTGTGTCGTGCCCGTCGTACGTGAGGCATCCGATGCCGTGCGAAGGAACTTAAAAGCCGAGTCGTCTTCGGGACGCACGAGAGGGATCGAGATCTTATTCCGCTCATCGTCGACCATGATAATCTTGTCCTGTGAGAAGAGCAGCTCTGCATTATGGGAACGAAGGATATCACTGCCAAGAACAATCTGAATGGAAGGATCATTGAGATCGATGTCCCGGACAAGGAATCGAACAGTCAGTGCGGGCAGCTGGGGGGCTGGGCTACCGGGCCTGGAAGATGATTGGTGAATGCTAGCTTCGGGCAGATACATTGGGAGCTTGATGAACTGCAAGCCTTCCTCCTGTGTTACCAAGTCCTCGAGACCCAGCTTTTGGATCATGGGATAGCCCAATGAAGACTTGTAGGATCCCGAGCAGACCGCTGCATACAGGAGCGAGTCATTGGAGAAGTTGGTCGTCAACCAGCACCGTATAATGCAGGGTACAGGGCCAAGGAGAAAAAGTCCAGGTGGAGGAATGAGAGGGGAACCACCGACAGAAGAGCCCATCATTCTGCTGGTGGTTTCCAACCCCAGACTGTTGGTACGCGCCGAGTGATGGGAATGTCCCGATGAGCTTAGCCGTCCGTCAGACCGGTGAGACAGAGACCGCTCGGTCAGCGGATGGCTCCCCATGCCACTCCCAGTTCTCAGTGGAAGCTCGCTGGTTGACCGACTAGCTTGTCCATAGTAACTATGGATAGCGCTTTCATCAAACCGAACACTATTCGCTCTGGATGTCCCTCGTCTTCGCTCCTCTTCGCTCTCTATGACCATGGTCCCCCCAGCCCCGTGATGCTGTCCCTGATCGAACCCTTTGAAGGCGTCGGCCGGCGAATGGAAGATAGGCTCTGCAAAAGGAATGAGAGATCAGCTCCTATTCGAAAGCAATCCGAAGACCAAGTGAACACACCTGTGGGTATTGTGCCTGCAACGGACGTAGGAAACGGTGACAGAGGGCCCCAGACGCTTTTCAATCTCGCATCCTCGTCCCTTCGCCGCTCCAGTCTTGCGATTCGCTCCGCCTGCTCGAACTGTGTAGCATGGAGCTCCTTCAGCTCTTCGAAGACGCGCCAGATGTCGTCACGTGAAGCAAAAGGGTACTGAGCATCCATATCCGAACGACTGGACAGGGGTGGCGAACAATGCAACGACCAGGGAAACCAGGACACAAATGAATCAGATCCCAGGAATCAGACACCGTTATGTTTCTCCTCCACACTACTTTTTGGCGTCAGCCGACCAGGCTTACGTAGCTCACGTTATCCTCAATACTCCTCCCTCCTCTGTGAGACGGCCGTACGGCCGTCCACCCGGTTTGCTAAAGATGAATATCTGCAACCTTTGCCAAAACCATATAAACCTAATAGCAGCTTGATGTTGGGGTGTTCTCACTCAACAACGCTGCTGAGTAATGAGACGAAACGAAGGGTCGAAAAAGGGTGTCTTGGTTCGGACGGAAAGAATGCCGAGTTCACGAATGTCGAGAAATATCCAACGAGGTGAGAAGCGACCACCTCAGCTCGTGTTTGGAGGCCGCGAAAATTGTTGAGTCAATGGTAATCAGGGAGCTGTAGTAGGATCGACTGATGGATTTCTAGCAAGGAACACCGAGGAGAGAAATGATCTGCTTTGCAGGAGGAAATGCAAGTTGGATGCTAGGACGGAGGTTCCGGCGCTTTTAAGGGAGACTTGAAACACGAGTGGTTAGATTGCTCAAAGAAGATGCAAGAAATTTCAGGAGACAGAAGAAACAAGTTCGTAAGATCGTGGAGGACAAAAAATTAAGCGCTGTAATTTGAAAGGAAGGGTGATGACGAGGCAAGGAATCTGAATCGAAGGTGAAAGACAAAAGATGAGGGGATGAAATTCAATGCAACGGCCGTCACTTTCTATGTCGGGCTTAGCCTGAGTTTCTTTTTGTCTCCGACGGAGTTTGGACTTGGAGCCGGTTCTAGACCGCTTTTGCGCACATTTTACAAACAGTGCAAGAACAGACACTACAAGTCAACCCAATTGGAGCTTATGCTATACTTAGGTAGTCACTCAACGTCGGAGAATTTACAGGAATTTATTCTTTCCATTACGCATGACCTTCGCGATAGAACGTGGTAAACTACCGATCCGTGCGCACCTCCACCCGTTGCCACTGCATCCATACTGTATCCGTCTCTCTACCTTGGCGCCTCCAGCCATGGGGGGTGAACCATATCCATTGCACTAGGTTCTTCCTCCGGCCACTTCGCTCGAATCGTTTCCATAATCGCATCAAATACTATCCGATACCCATCCGCTGTCAAATGTAGACCTTTTCCATAGGTTAGTATATCAGACACAGAACGCAAACGAAAAGAACAATACAGACCATCAGTGAAAAATCGCGCAAATTGATCCAGGTTTGGCAAATCTCTTGAGCCCGGTAACGGCTCACCCACCTTCCAGCCAACAGCAGACATAAATGCTTTCCAGATATCCACTACAGGGATGTCGAGAGAGGCGCCGACTTCGCGAGCTGCCTCCGCATATTGCTTAGTAAAAGCGGCGGTTCGGCTGGGATGGGCATTTCCCTTGGATTCGTCAAACCCCTGTAGTTGGTATTCATTTATAGGGGGCGGAGTCAGCAGGAGGATATGGGGATTCTGAGCCACTGTTGCAGGATGTTGGATGATCCGAGTCAGATTCTCTTTATACACATCCAATGGGACGTGCTGAGGGCTTCCGGGGAGACATGCGTCGTTGGCTCCAAAGAAGATAGTCTATTCTAGAGTTAATCTTGGCAGGCTACTTCGAATTTCTTGATAAGATTAGCCAGCGTACCATGAACCGCACTGTGGCTTTTTCTGGTGTGGGAAAGAACTTGGGAAAGACTTTGATGGCATGGCCAGAGGTATAACCACTGTAGGGAAACATGCGATTAGTAGAACTGTTATTACACAAGTCAAATGCCCTAGCGCAACGCACCCAAACCCGCGGTTGATCACATCCAGGCGTCGGCTGTAAGCTGTAAATCTTCAGCTGCTGTATGTAGTCGACCGAAAGAGGCGGGAAATACTACTTACCATCCTGCAGGCCTGCAAATAGCCCAAATCCCATGTGGGGGTCACTGGACATCTGGGTAATAGAATCCCCAAAGAGGATGAATTGATCGTATGGCTTGTACAAAGCCTCTTCCTTGGCTGCCATTGCGAAACAGGATTGCCCTAGATTTGCTTCTTTACTTTTTTAAAGTGCTGATAGCTAGTTGGTGTAGAAGAATATGAAGAAGACAGATAGAGGCGTGGGAAGATTAAGTATCATACTACGGAATGATGGAGGGGCTTCGTAGAGATCAAATAGTTCATGACGGTTTGTCTCCGATTCAGAATTCTGGCCACTCAGCGACCGTCAAGAATTGCGGTAGATAAACAGTGGATCTCGTAAAAACAACAACTAATTGCTTCTATCTTAAACGGCCGATTCCTGTCAATTCCAGAAGAATACCCACTTGAGAAACACTGGTTGACCCTTCTTTCTATACGAATTTGAGAAACATAAATGAATAGCATACCATCCGCATGGAAGGCTCAGCACCAGCCATCTACACGCTTCTAGACCGAAAAGGTTTTTCCACCAACAAGCTTGACTCGTGTGTTTATTCAAGTGGGGTCTTTTCGCAATCAGTGGTTCCTCCTCATCCTGATTTGACAAGGGAGAAAGGATGCACAACTACAATGGCCGTGTTCGAAAGGGAAGTTTACCTTCCTCTACCATCGAAGTGCATGGATTAGCCTGCCGCTGGTCCGTAGTCACCATAATTGCTTGCATGGAATATTAAGAAATCAAATTGAAAATTATCCAGCCATAGAATATCTAAACCGGGACAATGGAGCACGCTTAATATTGAACCCATTTCCGCCCCATTGCGTGCACCGCAATAGTGGGCAGCAAACTACAGACAAATATCATGGCACTCGCAACACCTGAACTAGCAGCGACGCCAACGGTTGCAAACATATCGGAGAACCTATTCGGTATCAGCCATGCATCGGCGCGACACTTGTTTGGAACGAATCGAACGACTTACCAGAACGGGCCGAGGAAGCCCCAGATCTGCCGAGCAAAATTAATGAACACCCCCACACTTCCTGCATCGTCTGGGCGGCAGTCGACTGCATATGGGACCATGGCAGCAGTCACGACTTGGTTTCCAAAGGCAGCCACTCCAGTGCCCACGATAGGCGTCACAGTCCAATGCCCCTCGGAGGCCTGCTGAGTACATACCAAACAGACAATAAGGCCCACCATAGTCAAGACAATGCCGGGGTAGCTGAGCCACAGACGGAATTCTGGGTCTGGTGCCTTTCGTATACGCCGTGCTCGGCGATTCACCCAGTAATCGAATATGAAACCACCGATTTGCTCGCCTAGAACTGTGCCAATTATGATTCCAATGAACTGGAGACCAAGTTGTTCAGTATTGAGAGCAAATTTCTCCTGTAGGAGCTGAGGAACCTCGACATTGATCAGAACGCTTCCGAACAAGAACACCATGGCATACGCAACGGCTGGTATTAGGACGCACGGGTGCTTAGCCATGGTCAAAGGGTGAATGAACTCCCATAATGTCAGTGGTGTTGGGTCAATACGTCGAAATGAGAGATACTGAGTTTTGAAGTCAGACGATGAATCCTCTGTACTACCACCAATATAACGGGTCTCTGGCCCAAAGAAGATGTATAGGATGAATTGCACGCCATTGGTGATGGCGGTAACCCAGAATATCCAGCGGTAGCCCGCGCGATTCGCAACAAATCCAAAGATTAATGCACCTGGCGGGTACCTGTTAGCGGAGCCAAACACCAGAGCAATGTAGGTTCGGACTAACCACCTGGTACACCCAAGGTGACCATTAAGGTCCATATTCCCAGATATCGAGCTCTCTCTTTCTTGAAGAATGTCTCTACGACAACGGCACTTCCGATTGCTGCTGCTGGAGAGATGAAAAATGCTGCTAAAGCTCTACATGCAGCCAGCGACGCGTACGTTGGGCTCTTCGCACATCCAACATTGCAAACAAGGCTGAGGATGGTGGATAGCAGAAATATAGGCCGACGACCATACCGGTGGGACAAGGGTCTCCAGAAGAGCGGAGCACCCCCGAGGATAGCAATCTGCAGAGTTGTAAGGTAGCTGGCTCTTTGTACAGATACTCCTAGATCGATGCTAATATCCCCAAAGGCAGGAGCAATCGAGGATGCAAAGGTCGCCATGCAAGCGTGAAAGGCGACAAGTAGGAGGTTGGTTAGTTTCTATGGTAAAAGAGAAGTGATCAGATTAGGCTCGAGCTGTATGCTGAGAAGGGCTTCGTACCTTCCACGTAGGCCAGTTGTATGGGTCTGCGTCTGATGCACTCGGCATGGGGTCCAGGTCCAAGGTGCCATGGCGTTTGAAGAGATATTCACGATGAGATGGAGACAGTGAGTATAAGATGTCATCGAACTGTGATGGGCTGACTTCTGCTTTCTCAATACACTCGCTATCCTCTTTTTCCAGGGAGGAAAGGTCCTTGCTATCTGGTGATGGGATAGATGGGATAGATGGGATAGATAGGACCTCTTCCTGGTCTTCTGTTCTTTTATTTGATGACATGGCATCGGCAAGAAATGAGTATCAACGGAGTCGGCGTCTTAACAGAAATTGTGATTATCTGAAGAACATGACTTAACACTAAGCAAAGACGGGCAGGCGATGAGAGCTGAGTAGCCCTAATCCAGCGGGAGGTAAGGGCTTATAAGGGAGGAGCGGACGGTCCGGCAGAGGGTAGATCGCCACCCCGTTTGTTATGAATAAATCTGGGGTACTCTATAGTTGGCCCCAGTGGAGAGCACCTCCTGGAGTCTCGGGCTGATGGATAGATATCTAGGAAGCCTGGGGATGGAGTCTTTCCAATGTGGGGATTGGTCTAGTCCCCACAACACGTCAATACTAGATTGGGTGCTTCTAGGCTTGTCTCAACGTACAGCTTGGGATCTTGTGGAGAGGTGGCTTGTTCAGCTTTCCGGAATGCTTACGACATAACGATGTTAGTGAGCGCAGGGGGAGCCTGGAGAGAGAAAGCTCTTTCGAGATAAAGCTTTCAGGAAGGCCGATTACATACGATCCAGAGAATGCGGTTGGCTACTACTACTAGTACCAACGTCTATCTTCTGCATATAACAACAACACTACCGGTTACTGTTAAGAACTACGAGGTACATACGGTACAGTTAGTATCTCCGGACTTTTGAGGCTTGTTTACTACTAGTAGTTTGAAGTTTGTGGGGATTGTGGGGTGGCGTTGACTTCCGTAGATCCGTAGACCATGCGAGAATACGAAATGCAGCTCCTTAAAAATACAGTTTCTTTCCATAAGCCACGGCAATATAGAGAGTACGACTTTATAGTTTACCAAAAGAAATTGGCCTTTCTTAGTGTGGGATTACAGTTATAGAACTATACTAGTTATCTACTAGTAGCCCCAGAGCGGGTTGCCATCTTTGCTGCGCCGGCATAATGCTGCTATTAAAAATAGATGATATACTCCCATAGATATCTAGTAAAATGCCAAGCTCTTATCCACAGGATTTATTGTATGGTATATAGTGTGGTAAATCAGTGCATTGAGGGATCATACCTCGGTCTTTCTTACCTTGACCCATAGTACATTCAATCGCAAACCCCAAACAGCGTAACAGCCATGCCGTTCCCTGCAAGCTCATCTCCATACAATAAGGCGCCATAGGCATGTCCACATTCTCAACCTTGGAACTCGCTGTCTGGAATACTTGGGTGGATTGCATGGTGCCTTCTTCCGAGGAGTCCCAAAAGCCGTCCTGGTCAACTACCGCGTATAAAAAAGGCACAGTCACCCGCTCGGCATACGAACGCCAGTAGCTCTGCCAAGTCGTGCGGACATCATGTAGCTCGTCCAGAGGAACCGGCTTATTAAGGTCCTCTGTGTATGGGGCGATTTCTGGGTCGACAAGCCGTTCTTCATTTGCTTTGGGCGGAAAGTTAAGCACCAATGTGTCCTTCACGTTAGGACTGAAATGAACATGCGTTTGTTGCTCGCCTGTTTGGTTCCTGTCACTGTTTCCATGGATATCCCCCTCATTTCTGTGGCTCTTGCACCCGATTCCAAATACGGTCAGCCCGCTCTAAGGGAAAAGGGACTGTATATGCACTAGTAAGAGATTGATTCTCAATGCTACTTTCCTAAAGTAGATACCTTATTGATGCTTAAATCCCTCGTGGGGAGAGGTCATCAGGGCCAGCCAGAAGACTGCATGCATATCTCGTGGAATGTTGAAATATGTATGTAAAGTTTAGTATTGCATGCCGAGAATGCACTTGTATATGTTAGGAATTGAACACACACACACAATGCATGATGATATCATATTTCATTGGCGGTCAACGGCGGAGGGCACAAGGGGATAAAATAAAAGGGCCATTTATTACTAATAGTAATATTGAATCACCATACAAAGGGGGAACACAAGAGATGAAACAAACATACTGTGTACCAGCGAGAGATCCATTCAGTAGGAGACTGTACCATGGAACAACCTTGCTGGTCTAATGATTGAGTCGCGTTCGACGCTTGACATCAGAGTCGCCGATCTTTTCCGTTGGGGAAAGAATGGTGGGGTTAAAGGCAAATTCATGAATGAACATTGGCTGCTCTAATAAAGTTACTCAGTTGAATTTCCATACGCTTTGTTACACGGCGCCTCACGTGTTCTGGGGATGTTCGGGATATACTAACTAGGACTAGTAGAGGTTCAGGTTGTCCGTAATTGCAGCAGCTCTTTCAACACCCCCTTTGAATGATATGGATGCATTTTCCGGGAATGTTTGCTTATTCAGAAAGGATCGTTGATCTGTGGCGGATCTGTGAGTCGGAATTCAGTACAACGACCCTACAGCGTCGGAAGAAACTTGGGAATTTGATTTACCAAATGATGTGCGTTTAGTCCCGTGTTTTGGCTCCATTTATTTATGGGCGGGTCATCTGCCATCGACGCTGTCTTAAAACTATTTATCTTGCGACTATGTCTTGCGTCTCTTCTCTTCCACCACTGCATTCAGGGCTCATATGCTATGAATAGCCCTCCTGCTCCTTGACTGCTTGCTAGATTTCTCCTCAGCCTGACTGCCTTTGTGACTTGACTTCTTTATCGCCCTTTTGTTTGAGACCTCTTGTTGAATCTTAGACCCTCCACGTTTCACCGCTGTTAGCTCGGCTCCAATCTCGGTCAGAACGACTCACCTGAGCCAACAGAGAATCAAAAGACAGCTTGGTCTCCACGGAATCTTGTGTCATATGATATGTTTTGGTATACTCCGTTACTCTGGGTGCCTTGCGGGTGGCTTGTGTTAACCGGGGAATCAGATCACCGCGTTTAACTCCGAAGTACTTACCGCTTCAACATGCCACGCTCTGTACCCTCCAACTTGACCTCCTTTGCCCAGGAAGGCGGTCAAGCTCCTAGCGAAGATGATCGCCAACGATCTCTCTCCCGAACGGCTCCTCCCTCCCCGTCCGCGGTCAGACAACACAGCTATCTCTCGGAAGCACATACTGGTTATCAGTCATTACAACCACCGTTAGAGATTAGCGAAACAACCAGCTTGCTAGGGAAAGATCGAAGAAACAGAGGTGTACAACGGACATATACCAATCTTTCTACAGGCTCCGGGCCCGACGCCAACTTTCGACATAACTTGTTGGCTGGGAGCATCCGCCGATCACGCCATCACAGCCGTGCTAACTCCCAGGCCTTGCGAGTCAGCCGGCGGGAAAGTATAGATGCTGATCAAGCTGAGAGCCTTGCTGCATCGGCCAAAGATGGCCTGAACGCTTCATTTATGGATGATCGAACTTGGTATGATCAATTTACCTCTACCGACTGGGTACATGATAGTATTGCGGATGGCGAGCGCCTTCGACAGTTGCGGGCGCGGAGAGATCTCCGGGGTCGACTCCTAGCATGGTTCGATGGTGCTCAGGGCTGGGTTCTCGTCGCACTAATCGGCTGCATCACAGCGGCGATCGCCTATTTCGTGGACGTAACCGAAGACTTTGTGTATGATCTCAAAGAAGGGTTTTGTACCACGCGATGGTTCCATAGCCGCCAACAATGTTGTGTGGACAATCCTGAGTGCTCTGCATGGTGGTCATGGTCCAAGATGCTAACCTTCTCAAGCACGGAAAATCAGTGGACGGACTTTGGCATGTACGTAGCCTGGGTAGTTATCCTGTCTGTCGTCTCTTGCTTTCTCACGTTGCTCACGAAGACGGTCGTTCCTTCGTCGGTCTCTCTAACGACTTTGGATGAAAATTTGGGTGCAGCTTCGTCGCACGGCACGAAACGTACGGATGCAACTACTGATTCCCCAAGCTCCGATACTAGCCCGCGAGCGCCTTACTCGGCGATTCCCACACGTCCTGATATGATTTTTTATTCTGCAGCGGGCAGCGGGGTTGCTGAAGTGAAAGTCATCAACAGCGGTTTCGTCTTGCATGGATATCTGGGTTTCAAAACGCTGGTCATCAAGACCATTGCTTTGATTTTCAGTGTCTCATCTGGCCTAAGCTTAGGCAAGGAGGGCCCGTATGTCCACATCGCTACCTGCGTGGGAAACATCTGCTGTCGCTTATTCGCCAAATACAATCGCAATGATGGGAAAAGAAGAGAGGTGCTAAGCGCAAGCGCTGCGAGTGGTGTTGCAGTAGCTTTCGGTGCCCCCATTGGTGGTGTTCTCTTTAGTCTTGAGGAAGTCAGCTACTATTTCCCTCCGAAGACACTCTTTAGGACATTCTTCTGCTGTATTGCTGCAGCACTCTCCCTGAAATTCCTCAATCCTTATGGAACGGGTAAGATCGTCCTGTTCGAGGTTCGGTATTTCAACGATTGGGAGATCTTTGAGTTAGTGATATTCGTTATTTTGGGTGTACTTGGGGGCGCTCTTGGGGCCCTTTTCATCAAGGCATCAAGTTTATGGGCTCGCTCATTCCGCCGAATCCCCGTTATCAAGCGTTGGCCTATGCTGGAGGTAGTCCTTGTCGCGCTGGTGACTGGCCTTGTCAGCTTCTGGAATCGCTATACTAAATTGGCCGTATCCGAACTTCTGTTCGAGCTGGCCAGTCCTTGCGATCATGAGTCCTCATCGCCAACCGGACTGTGTCCAAACGAAGATGGCATTGGCGAAATTATCCGCTACCTTCTTGTAGCATTCGTCATCAAAAGCCTGTTGACGGTAGTTACATTCGGCATTAAAGTGCCAGCGGGCATTTATGTCCCGTCCATGGTTGTTGGTGGTCTCTTGGGACGGATCGTTGGTCATGTGGCACAATATCTCGTGGTGAAATACCCAACGTTCCCCTTGTTTGGGTCCTCCTGCCCAGCTGTGTCGGGGATGGAATCGTGTGTGACCCCAGGAGTGTATGCGATGATTGCCGCAGGGGCGACCATGTGTGGTGTCACCCGCTTGTCAGTTACATTGGCCGTCATTCTCTTTGAACTGACCGGTAGTCTGACCCATGTCCTTCCGTTTTCCCTGGCCATCCTTTGTGCCAAATGGACTGCCGATGCGATCGAGCCCCGCAGCATCTATGTAAGCACCGACTGAACCTCGAGGTACTCCGCTACTGGACTATATGCTGACTTGGACAGGATCTCTTGACTGATATGAACTCGTACCCGTTCCTTGATAACAAGATACAGGTCGTATCAGACGCAGAGCTCGGAGACCTCGTGAGACCTGTACGCAGGAGTCGCATCATTGATATCTCAGACTCTCCGTTCGTACCAGCTACAGAGTTGCGTTCCAAACTTCAAACTCTTCTCATGGCAGGAGAGTTAGATAGTGGCCTCCCTATCTTACGCCACGATGTCTTGTCTGGCCTGATCCCAGCCCCGGACCTCGAATATGCGCTGGACAATCTCGAGGACGAAGAAAACACGTTATGTCTGATGACGCTAGATACGATGTCGGTTGTGTCCGACAGTGATGATGAAGAGCTCATTCGAGTGGACTTTAACCGCTATATTGATCCGGTATGTGGATAGGAATCTCCATATCTCCTCACAAGCTGACGCATCTATAGGCCCCTATGTCTCTTGATATCCATTCACCTCTAGACCTTGTTTACCAGTGTTTCGCTAAGCTAGGACTACGATACCTGTGCGTCCTTCAAAACGGGCAGTACGCAGGTCTGGTCCATAAGAAGGCTTTCGTGAAGTTCATGAAGGAGAATGAGTGATTCTCTTTACGCATATCGACCTGCTTCCTGTAAATGAGAATACCGCCGTATACATATTGTCAATGACTTCCAAACATTGTTCGGCGTTATGTTTCGGTAACTGCACGCATTCCTGGTCGCCTGTAGCATCTTTTCTTATTTCGCATATATCTTCGGCTTGAGCATTACGCACATACTGATCTGACTATAAACTGTATTCTTCTTAGCACTGTTTTTACTACCAAGTGTATATCAGCGGAGGTTGCCTATATGTTTTATTGTGCTCAGCGGGGTTCAAGACTTCTTTTTGTTAACATGTCTTCATTAGCAAGCGCCTCTTTGACTGCAGATGCCTATCATTGAACTTCAAACGGGGCAGACGCGCCGTAAATAGATTATCATTGCACAAAGCAATCGAATGCTATCGTTATTTACAAGAGAAAGAGAGGCTAAACTATACACAGTGCCCGCAACTTCAATAGATCCGTTCATATCCCACCATCTGAATTCGAACCTCGCCTTCATCTTTCCATTCCCCCGAGACAGGCTCACCCACCCACTCGGTCACTTCCTCCGCACTCACCTTCTTCCACCCCTTCTCCATGAGCAGCTCCTCATCAACCGGAAAGAACGTATCACACTCAAACTGTGCTTTCTCCCCATCCACCCCCTTCTTCTCAACATTCGTCATGACAATCCTAACTGGTCGATCACCTCCCAACCTCAAAGCCGCCGCATAAATCTCCGCACCCCCAATCACAAAGACATTCCCCAAACCCCCCTTAAACTTCTCCTCCACGTCCTCAAGCGCCCCCTCCAACCCAGAGCTAACAATCGCATCCGTAACCGGCCCCTCCTCCTTATTCTCTCCAGCAGAAGTAGCCGCAGTAGCAGCAGCGGCGGCGGCCATCTTCGCCCTCTTCCCTTCCAACTCCTCCGAGACGCGTTTACTCACACCCGCCACATCCCGCGTGACAACAACATTAATCCGCTTCCCCAGCGGCCGCAAACTCTTAGGCACGGAATCGTAGGTCTTCCGACCCATGATCATGGCATTTGTTGTCCCTGGGCGCGGGGGACGAGATGTCACGCGCGCGAAGAAGCTCATATCGGCTTTTATGCGAGGCCAGGGAAGTGTTCCATTCAGTCCAATTCCGAGGAGGGTTTTTTCGCGCGTAGGAATCGGTGTCGTCGCGACTATTAGGGTGAGGGGGTTTGTTGGTGGCATTTTGGTTGGCTTGGTGGGGGTGGTGAGGGGTTGGTAGCTTCTTTTTTTTCTTGCAAGGGTGGTGTTGATTGGGAGGTTGGACTTTTTTGTTAAGGGAGGTGATGAGGGGATTTGGTTGCCGTAGGATTATGTCGTTATGTTTAGAGGTAGGTCATAGAGTCAGTCGTTGTTCAGATGTATAAAGTTGGAGCTGAGCCTCTTGGTGCACGCTTGCCTTATCGGGACATTTTTGGGTGGAGTCAGGTACCGCGACATTGACCGCCTGCTGCTGTTGGAGGTGTAGGTCTGTGTTGGAAGGCGGTCTTGAATGGGTTGGTTTCGGTCCCCGACCGGGGACAAGGGCTTTTTTTGGTGCATTTTGAGATAATAATATCTCCATTTTACTAGCCTAGTTCGGTCTAAAAATAAGCTGAGATAATGGTTATATAGTAAGCTAGTTACTGGAGTTTTTTTGTACGAAAATAATTGGTTAGTATGGTGTAGGAACCTTGAGGACCTAGCACCCTTGAAGATACACTATCTGGTGGTGCAACTGATGGTGTGTTCAATTTATTCTGCCAGGCAATGAACTGTTCACTATCTTATCGCTCCACTATCAATCGATACAAACTACATTATTTCTCAGACTGTTTTTCACTATCAACCGGCATTCTTGAATAATGGCATGTGAACTGACTGCAAGAGACTTGCCTACTCTTGCCACTACGTTAGTTTGTGAAATTTGAATCTGACTGATCTACTCATGTCGTATAGCGGAGCGCTTATTTATATACTTTTACAGTAGCCTGTGGAAATATATGTTACTCATGGCTAGAGATTCCCAGTACTAATTGAAGAGATATTGAAGTTAGGGACTTCCAATGATCTTCCAATGCATGAAAGATACGAATTGGTAAGGCTTATGCAACCTATGGCAAGAATAAACGCAGAACTTGGGAAGGAATATATCTAAAGTACATTGTAACCTGGATACTGCACCCTCCATACATCTCCATATATGAAAGGATGGAGGAAGAGAAGAAGAATCGAAACAACAATTTCTCTAACAACCGCCAAAGCAACACCCCCAACTAAAGATCCTTCTTACCCCCCGAGATACATTTATCTCCCTTGGCAAACTTTTCATCCCAAGTCGCAGGCCCGCAGTAGTACTCGTCATCCCAGGTGGCCTTGCGCCCGATAAGGAGCGATCCACGCCAGGTACCACCGTGAGACAACCGGAAGCACTCCTGCTCACAGATCCAATACGCCCTATCCCTCATGGTCTTTCTGATGGCGCCTTGAATGGTCTCGAGCGAGGCATCGGTATCGCACAAATAGCCCTCAGTATGGGACGTGAAGCACCACTTGAAGTCCTCAGTCTCGTCGCATTCTTTCGTGCATACGTTGCCGTCCGACAGTTCCTTGATCTTGGCTGCCATGGGGTGGAGCCATGCGTCTATGGCTGCTTCGCCGTTGCTGTAAGTGCAGTATGGATATTCGCCGATCCACCGAATAGGGCACATTGTGATGGGGTACTCCCGCCGTCTCTCGAGGTCTCGTATTGCGAGACTGCTTTCGGTTATGTTAAGATCGGTCTTATACTCGAGTCCCTGCTGTGGTGAGGGCAGAGATGCGGCAAGGGCCAGAGCTGCTTGCCAGAAGGCGAGCGTGAAGAGGATACTTTGAGTGAATAACATGGTTAAAGAGGTGGTTATTGATGATGACGGGAAGAAGAAACAAATTCTCTGACGAGCTGGATGAGTAGATTTAGATATCCCCTAGATAATGATTCCAGTAGGAACGACAGGTAATCGCCCCCTTATCATACTGTAGACTGTGCCTAACTTTATAATACTGCCTCCTTTGTTCTTGCGATAGGGCTTAGGGTAGCAATACCAAGAATATTGTTTCTTGGGAGACGGATAGACCTGAGTTAAAAAGGTTTTTTGCTTTGGCCCTGTTGCCCGACGCCCCGTACTAGTATGGCCATATATTACACTGGACTAATGTGCTCTGTTATAATTACGAAAGTATGAGTGGCACCGTGCCTTGTCAAGAGCCCTAGACCCTAAAATATCAGTTTCCCAACGAGACGAGAGATTTCGTGATATAATACCTTAGGGTCTGTTTCCATATAAAGCACGCTCCACTTCACTGAAGCCGTCTACATATCACGGAGGGTCCACAGTCATAAAGAGGAGAACAAAGGAAACAAGGCGGGGAAGTAGAGATAAAGTGGTATATATATAATTGTGAACAAATTTCATGTTCGACAATAGTAGCTTGCCGGTGAATTGACAGCCCTGGAGGAGTGAACACAAGGAAGATATGACTCTTGTGCCAAAATAAAAGAAAGAAAATGAAAAAAGAGGAAGAAAGAGATAAAGAACTAATATGAAGTTGAAATTGTAGTGATGGGTATCTACAATACAAACAATAATGTACAAGAGAAATAGTAAGCCCCTCCCAGACGCCAATAGTGCAATATCTATGAAATCATGCGGGAACCAAAGCACAGAATAACACCAGAACTCACATGTCATAAAAAGATCATTTAGCCGGCTTCAGCAAGCCACCTTCCTCGATGGCCTTCTGGATAGCATCTGCATCCCTCTCTAGCTCCTCTCGGCGCTTCACATCCGATTCGTCCTCGCCAAGAGTGTTGAGCTTTCCAAAGAGCCAGGTTTCTTTCATTGTACGGGTTAAAGAGAGAATATCTTCGGCGGCGCGGACCTGGGGTTGATCGAGTTAGTGACAAAAACTAGTGCTGCCAAAGTCTGCATGAGGTAAGTATATGGATGTACGTATGCATACCAAAGCAGTCGATTCAACGTCAAGTTGGTATGTTTCCACTGCTGTTGAAGTATGGCTAGTACTCTCGACCTGTTTGTTATTGGCGTCAGTTCAGATAATAATTATACTGCAAAAAGGAGACAGACAGTTGCTGTTGCCATTATATTCTCGAATCTTTGAAGTAATTGGGAGATATTGGTGTTGATGCGATCTGCGGAGTATGTTGATTAGAAATGCGGATGGTGAATGAACAACGATGGTTCATATATGTGAAGTTTGTGTTATGGGTTACGCACAATGCAATGCCTTGGACGTTGGTTGAGAGTCCATTTTTACTTTCTTTAGACAAGTTATTCAATGATGATGTTTTTGTTAGTAGATAAATGTTGGAGTGATAACTGATAGAGATAATTGCTATCTGCGATGAAGGCGGCTTGGCTGGCGGTAGAGATTATTGCCGACATTATTGTATCCGTTGATCACTACTTAATTAAGTACTACACGTAGATCATGCTTGGCTTGGCTATAGCGCTTCGAATATGAGCTGAGGATACTCCGTACAACGATATTGACTCATAATTACATTTCCATTCGATATGGATTTGTAGTAGTGCTTGCAGCTTCAATGTACATTAGCTGTAAAGGTAGTCTGGCTCTGAACTATGGCCAGTAGTTGAGCAGGAAAATGACATCTGGTAAACCATGAAAACGATGCAAACTATGAATTATCCCAGTGACATTGATGGTGCCATACAATGATTCTCATGGAATTGGCTCCAGTAATAGAGCGCTTGAATCATTGCACTCCAATCTTAGTGCGACAACCTTGCCCACTGTATCCCAACTGTCCCAGATAAGCCTCCCACACAGATAGAGAGCTCTGCCTGATATACGAGCTGGTATGTGAGAGCAGCATATGGCGTAGGTATCGACTTGGCGCCAGGAAATTGTATCATGACAGTTCACCAAGCCATCGAAATGTCGTTGAGCCATTTTTGTATTTGCATCAATGACATCATATTGCGATGGTGTATCCAATTTTTAGTTTGGATGGACCGCAGTAGGCTTTGAGTGCCAGTAGCCACTTATCTGACGTACTTGCCCTACACGGATGTGTTAGTAGAAACATCAAAGTTATATGACCAGGCGTAACCTACCATAAACCTCTTGTGGAAGTCCGACCGCAGCAGATCCTGCATGTAATTAGCGACAAATAAACATAACCACACTGGAGGAGCTTACGTTGACAAACTCCTTTCCTCTCTTATCTTCGGTTCCCCTGGCTTGGTTCTTGAAAACCACGTCGTCATCCCAGCGCCGTTTCAAGTTAAAGTCCTGAGCGTTAAGCAGCGGGTTTCCTTTAGCAATATCATATTCCCGTTTCTCTTCCTCTTCAGCAGCACGTTCGCGCTCTTCTTTCTCCTTCTGTTCTTGTCGCTCCTTCTTGATCTTTTCCAGTTCTCGCATCAACTCGGCGGCCTCATCTTCTTCATCATCACTAAAGATCTATCAGCATAGTTGACTTGCTTGCGTATTGGAGTGACAAACCTTTCTTCTTCACTACTGTCATCCTCTGACCCATCCGAATCCGCATCTATGTCCCGCGTCTCCTCTAGTATTCGCCGCCGTTTGGCTTCCGGATCTTCGTCCTCTGTCCCAGCTGGATCACCACCAGATGAACCGCCTTCTATTTGGCGTTTGGGTGCTGTGTTACCAACAGTTGGTTCATCCACGGGGATACCCCTCTTCTTCGCAAAATGAGCGGCTTCGGCTTGGAGCAATTCGGCGCGCAAATCGCGTTGTTGAGCTTCGCCTTCACCACCCTGACCGAGTTGACTTGAACATATTAGAGGTGATCACACCCACAGTATAGAACCGACTCACCGAGTTTTCAAGTGCGTATGTGCTGGGAGCAGTCGCTGGTGGTATGCAGGGCCACGCAAGGCCTCTTTCCCTTGTGCCTGTTCTCCGTGAGTCTATGGATAAGTATTCCCAGATAGAAGTGGACGCGTACCGGATCGAATGTGGGTCTGTGTGCTATATGTGCATTAGCGCAATGTCTTCGCGATATTCTTTTCTTAAGGTTTTCTCACCTGTAGTCATGGTGGGCTACAGAATCTGGGCTTTGGAAATTTCCGATGGTTGTTCAAGGTTGAATGACCGCCGAAGCACCGCTCCGCGGACTGCCTCAGGTTGGAAGCTGAATCAGCAAGTGCACACCGCTTTTGGAGTACGCTACATATGATTGGGTTATAATGATCGACATCCTGAGGAACAACTTTGGCCCGCTCATCAATGACGCTGTGGAGTGCAGGAAATTTCTATAGAAAGTCCGTCTTGCTGACCCCGCTGGGGCCGAGTCCGCCTCCGCAACCATGAACAAAGAAGCACCGCTCTCAATTGCCGAGCGCGACTTCATCCTCAATGCTCTACGTGAGGATGTAAGACTGGATGGCCGTCAGGCGGATCAATTTCGTCCCTTGAATGTGTCGTTCGGCGAAGAGTACGGGCATGTGAAGGTCCAACTTGGCAAGACCAGGTGAGTTAGTGCTGCTCGAGGTCAATTATTTGAGATAGACGTTAATCTCAACTTACAGCCTCATTGTTCGCATCTCGTCTGAAGTTACGAAACCCCATGATGACCGTCCCTTCGATGGTATCTTTACCATTACCCTGGAGCTGACCGCTATGGGCTCTCCCGCTTGGGAGAATGGCCGGTACGTTTATCTCCAACTCGCAATGTCGGCAGCGATGTAGCTAATACAGCCTGGGACAATAGACAGGGCGACCTTGAGACATATGTGTCCAACGTCTTAGACAGGGTGATTCGTCATTCGAACGCCCTTGATACTGAATCGCTTTGCGTTTTGAAGGGTGTCAGTTGCTGGAATGTTCGGGCAGACGTGCACATCACAGACTACGATGGCAACCTGATTGATGCAGCCTGTATTGGAGTTATGGCGGGTCTTCAGCATTTCCGTCGGCCTGATGCCGTCGTTAAGGACGGTCAAGTGATCGTCTACGGAGTCGACGAGCGCGTCCCAGTCGCATTGAATATCACACACAAACCATTGTCGATCACATTCCATACTTATGATGAAGGAAAGCGGGTCATTGTGGATGCCACTCGGAAAGAGGAGCAGGCCTCTGAGGCGGACGTGGTCATGGGCCTGAATAATGCAGGCGATGTCTGCTACCTCTCGAAGTTCTCTGGGTCTCCAGTCAGTGCCATGGTGTTTGTGAACAAGTCATCTGTTGCACTTGAGAAGGTGAAGGAGATCAACGGCATCATTGACAAGGCGCTACAAGCTGACCTCTCTAAACGGGCTAAGGGTGGCTTGATGGAGGAGTCTAGAGCGGCGAACGATCGGTAGACATGTGCCATAACATTCGTCTATTTTTTCCCCCCCAATTGGAGTCAAAGTGCTCAATACGCTTAGGATTTGTTGTATCATAGATATCAATAACGGAGTCTATTTTGTGTGTTCTCGGCATTTGTCCTCTCAAATAATGAACAAAGACCGTACTACCTAGACAGTAACCTGTCTTTTTGGGCTTCTTTCTTGTTCTTCCCTCCTTTTTGCCTCCTTGAATACATGCGTTCTACACCGTAGATAGGGTACTTGGAGTTGCGGCCAGGCAGCAATCACTAGTGGGACTGTATTTTCCATCTGGTTTCAAGTGAAATTGGACCCACGGTGGAGAGAAATATGTCAGATTTAATTTAAATATGCAAACACAACACTCGGCATTCTCGGACGTTCTAGAGCTGGTTCGGCGTTACATCTCCAGGCACCTCTCAGTTCACCGGGTATATTTACATCGGAGACTCTACACGAGTCACCAAGCATTCCTCAAGAGATGTCCAAACGTCATGCGTTATGGTAATTGTGACTAAAATAGCTGTGTAGAGAGGGCTTAATGCTTGTTGGGGTGTATCAAGAAATTAAGGTCGGTTATATCGGTTCCAGTGTAGGGAGGGCTGAGAAAGACTCAGGAGACAGCATAGAAGAATTAACAGACCTGGAAAGGTTTGTTCGGGATACAAGTCAACTTATTTAAAGATTCTTTTAAATGATGTATAAAACATGACAAAGCGCGATGTTCGTTGTACTTGGCCAAGTTTCAAGTATTTCGGGATATAACGAAGAATCTGTCTCAAGAGGCAGATGTCAGCTTAATGAAGAATAACTAGTGGTAGCTTGGGATGGCGGAGTGGGGAGCGAGACGCGCATTGTCGAGGCGCAGGGACGCTTAACATGGATTTATTTTTAAAACCATTGGCGAGACAAGAACGAATTAATTTCCTTAATTTCTCTTACTGGTTTTTAATTACCTATTTTTAATAATCAAGCATCGAACTGACAGGAAGGAATTAATCCATACCAAGTCAAAATAACTCAGGGACTAATTTCATATTTAGGTACTAGTACTTAGTAGTATTACTGACGAGGGATGATCCCCAAAAATAAAGAAAAAGGGAAAAACCCCCAGCCACTGACGGAGATCCAAAACAACACCGCCCAAAGACTAGCGTGAAGCCGCATCCCAACGAATAATAAACCTTCTTCCAGGCAGTCGTCAGATTTCCTTCTCCATTCTGTCACCTTCGGTTTCCCATGCTTATTGCTTTTTCTCTGCCACTCCCCTTGCGCAATTCAAAATATCGCGGCCTATAGTCGTTCCATACGTGCATCGTCTCGCTCCTTTTCCTTCCCTTCTTCACTGTCGATCAATGCTCCAGGGGCATAACGTTGCTCTGACGGTGTCTACCCGCCTCGAGCATCATGGCCAGCGGTAGACCTCCCGGTCACCACCCAGCCGCTGGCCGCGATGACGACCTGCTGCAGCTGGAGGACACGACCCCTATGTATAATTCTGGACAGCGCCCGCCCGTCAACGACGACCATCTGCTGGAACAGTACAATATCGATGACTCCGATTACCCCCAGGCGCGACCTTCAATTTCCTATGACCAGTTTGTCGGTGGACAGGCGCCGCCACACTCCGGTGCCCATGCGACAGTCTCCGCGCATCCTCCGCCGCACTCCGGGGCGTACATAAGCGATCCTTACCTGGGGGCCGCCAATGTATCTCGAACCTATTCCCAAACCTCCGGCTTGGACAACTACCGGCGCTACTCCGTCGACGAATACGATGATGGGTACTATCAAGTGGATGATCATGATGATTATATGCAGTCTGAACATCGCGTACAGGAGGCGAATCAACGGAATAGCATACTGGGCTTGGGAGGCGGGCTAATGGGAAGAGCAAAGCACATGCTGGGCATGGGTCAGGAATACTCGGACATGAACCTTCCTCTCACGGAGGCCGGTGCAAGGGCGGCACGAGTTGACAGCACCGAACACGCCGAGGGCGGCATTCCCCCAAGTCAGAAAAAGTCGAGGAAGTCGGATTTCAAGTTTGGGTTCGGGCGGAAGAAGGCCGACCCTTCGACTCTTGGACCTCGCATGATCGTGCTGAATAACCCGCCGGCCAATGCGGTGCATAAGTTCGTCGACAACCACGTCTCTACAGCGAAGTATAACATCATCACCTTTATTCCGAAGTTCTTATACGAACAGTTCTCGAAATACGCCAATCTGTTTTTCTTGTTCACCGCTGTCCTCCAGCAAATTCCAAACGTGTCGCCGACAAATCGTTACACCACAATTGGTCCCTTGTTGATCGTGTTGTTAGTCTCTGCTATCAAGGAACTTGTAGAAGACTATAAACGACGCTCATCTGACAAGTCTCTCAATTACTCGAAGACTCAAGTTCTGAAAGGATCAGCATTCCACGAAACGAAATGGATCGACGTTGCGGTAGGAGATATCGTTCGTGTTGAGTCAGAGCAGCCCTTTCCCGCCGATTTGGTTTTGTTGGCGTCTTCTGAACCTGAGGGCTTGTGCTACATCGAAACCGCCAATTTAGATGGAGAGACCAACTTAAAGATTAAGCAGGCAATTCCGGAGACTGCACATTTGGTGAGCCCCGCTGATCTTAGCCGGCTGAGTGGCCGGGTTCGATCGGAGCAACCGAACAGCAGTCTTTACACCTATGAGGCTACCCTGACGATGCATGCGGGAGGAGGGGAAAAGGAACTCCCTCTAGCACCGGACCAGCTTCTTCTTCGAGGAGCTACCCTGCGAAACACGCCGTGGGTTCACGGTATTGTCGTCTTCACTGGCCATGAGACGAAGCTGATGCGAAATGCGACGGCGACTCCGATCAAGCGGACGGCCGTAGAGCGCATGGTCAACATTCAGATCTTGATGTTGGTCAGCATTCTAATCGCTCTTAGTGTTATCAGCTCTGTTGGCGATCTTATTATCCGACAAACCGCAGCCGACAAACTCACCTACCTTGACTATGGCAGTACGAACGCAGTAAAGCAATTCTTCCTCGATATTTTTACCTATTGGGTTCTTTATTCCAATCTTGTCCCAATCTCACTCTTTGTGACAATTGAAATCGTCAAATACGCCCAGGCGTTCCTCATCAATTCTGACCTCGATATCTATTACGAAAAAACAGACACTCCGGCAACCTGTAGAACGTCGTCCTTAGTCGAAGAACTTGGGCAGATAGAATACATCTTTTCAGATAAGACAGGAACCTTGACTTGCAACATGATGGAGTTCAAGCAGTGTACAATTGGCGGCGTCCAATACGGTGAAGATATCTCCGAAGATCGACGAGCCACTGTGGAAGACGGAGTGGAAGTCGGGGTACATGACTTCAAAACGCTCAGGGGGAACCTACAAGGAGGTCATCCGACAGCAGATGCGATTCATCACTTTCTCACACTTCTCTCTACTTGCCACACTGTTATCCCTGAAAGATCTGAAAAGGAACCTGACAAAATCAAGTACCAGGCAGCCTCTCCTGACGAGGGCGCTCTTGTTGAAGGTGCTGCGACGTTGGGCTACCAATTCACAAATCGGAGACCTCGCTCTGTGCTTGTCACAGTCGGGGGCCATGAGTATGAATATGAGCTGCTGGCTGTCTGTGAGTTTAATTCGACGCGTAAACGAATGTCAACGATTTTCAGGTGTCCAGATGGGAAGATCCGAATCTACACCAAAGGTGCAGACACCGTCATCCTTGAGCGACTTAATTCCGACAATCCCATTGTGGAGGCGACTTTGCAGCACCTGGAAGAATATGCTTCGGAAGGTCTCCGGACTCTTTGTTTGGCGATGCGTGAAGTTTCCGAGGAAGAATTCCAACAGTGGTACCAGATATACGATAAGGCCGCAACAACTGTTGGTGGAAACCGTGCAGACGAGCTCGACAAGGCTTCGGAGCTTATCGAGAAAGACTTTTACCTTCTTGGAGCTACCGCTATCGAAGATCGACTGCAGGATGGAGTTCCCGACACTATCCATACGCTACAGACTGCGGGAATCAAGGTCTGGGTTTTGACTGGTGATCGACAGGAGACTGCTATCAATATTGGAATGTCATGCAAGCTGATATCGGAGGACATGACGCTACTGATTGTTAATGAAGAGTCTTCTCAGGCCACCCGAGAAAACCTAACCAAGAAGCTGCAGGCCGTTCAGAGCCAGAACGCTTCGGGTGAAATTGAAGCGTTAGCTTTGGTTATTGACGGACGCTCTCTGACATTTGCGTTGGAGAAGGACATGGAAAAACTCTTCCTGGACCTTGCTATTCAATGTAAAGCCGTAGTCTGCTGGTAAGTTGTCATAGTCTGCTTCTATTAGAAGGTCTAATGCTGATGGCTCCTAGCCGTGTTTCTCCTTTACAGAAGGCCTTGGTAGTCAAATTGGTCAAGCGTCACCTCAAATCCTTACTTCTCGCTATCGGTGACGGTGCGAATGACGTGTCCATGATTCAAGCCGCACATGTTGGTGTTGGTATTAGTGGTCTTGAAGGTCTCCAAGCCGCTCGGTCTGCCGATGTGTCTATTGCCCAGTTCCGTTATCTCCGCAAACTCCTCCTTGTTCATGGGGCGTGGAGTTACCACAGAATTAGTCGTGTCATTCTGTATTCTTTCTACAAGAATATCGCCCTTTACATGACACAGTTCTGGGTAAGTGATGTCTTGACCTCTCATCCACTGATTTCCCTGAATGCAACTGACAGAGACATAGTACTCCTTCCAAAATGCGTTCTCCGGCGAAGTTATCTACGAGTCATGGACCTTGTCCTTCTACAACGTCTTTTTCACAGTGCTCCCTCCCTTCGCGATGGGTATCTGTGATCAGTTCATCTCTGCTCGATTATTGGACCGGTATCCTCAGCTGTACCAGCTTGGACAGAAAGGGATGTTCTTCAAAAGACACAGCTTCTGGTCATGGATCTTAAATGGTTTCTACCATTCCTTGCTACTATACCTCGTCTCGGAGTTGATTTTCCTCTGGGATCTTCCGCAGGTAGATGGCAAGGTTGCTGGCCATTGGGTATGGGGATCGGCCCTGTACACGGCAGTCCTTGCCACGGTCCTTGGGAAAGCGGCACTGATCACCAACATTTGGACCAAATACACGTTCATCGCTATTCCTGGATCAATGGTTATCTGGCTAGCGTTTCTTCCAGCGTATGGTTATGCCGCACCCGCTATCGGCTTCTCCACAGAGTACTACGGCACCATTCCCCATCTCTTCAAGTCACCTATCTTCTATCTCATGGCTATCATCCTCCCCTGTGTCTGTCTTCTTCGGGACTACGCCTGGAAATACGCCAAGCGAATGTATTACCCGCAACATTATCACCACGTCCAAGAGATACAGAAGTATAATGTACAAGACTACCGCCCGCGCATGGAACAGTTCCAGAAGGCAATCCGCAAAGTGCGCCAGGTTCAGCGTATGCGCAAACAACGCGGCTATGCTTTCAGTCAGGCTGATGATGGCGCCCAAATGAGAGTCGTCAATGCTTATGATACCACGAGAGGAAGAGGGCGCTACGGTGAAATGACCAGTTCCAGAGCCTTAGTATAACGATCTGATTTTTTGTTTTTCTACCTTCATTCCTGTTCATCGCATCCATGTATTAGTTGCATTTACGGCGGTCTGATGACCCGCCTCCCTTTATCGCTCTCTATCTACCTCTCTCTTGCTAACCCTATCATTCATCTTCTTATCTTTCATTTTTGGGCTATATTACACGATGGTCCTACTCTTTGCTTTTTAACTATTTATGGTTCCCCTTCCTATCTTCTCTATGAGTCAATGTGAAAATCCTGAATTTTGTGATATCAATTTCTTCGGCTACATCACTTTGTTGATGTTTTTCTTGAACATGGATGACTTGTGATGTCTAGATAGGTTAACAGACATGGGTGATGCATTGCCCATCTTGTGTCGAGATTTGGTTTTATGCAAGTAAACCTGTATAAGTGCGTCCAACTCCATATCATAAGATCGTCTACTGTCGGTCTCTGTGGTAGACGATCAGTCTGATCCGACACTATTCAAAAGGTGACAGTGCCTAGGCTTACAGAACAGATACCAAAGTATGTAATAATAAAAAAAAGATCTTCCCCAAATACCAGTATAGATATACCCGAAAAGCCTTCTCAGCCATTACATATTCGCGATTATTCACTATTGAGACGAGTAGCCTGTAGATGTGTATGCTGTACTCAAGATCATAACTATTCATATCTGCCGGCAGTGGCTCAGGTTAGAGGAACTCAGCTGTATGCAGAAGATGTTTACAGGCAATAGTGACTCTAATAGCACAAGGACGAGAGGTTTTCCTGGAAACCTGGACGTGCCAATTTGATATACACCATCTTCCGTTGCAGATTTCCAATCAATCCCTTCTTCTTCTTCTTCTTCTTCTTGTGGTGTTTGGTCTAGTGCGTATACTCACTTAGTATATAGCGTCGGGTACTATAGGAGGTAACGATATATAGAAACTCACAACAGAAGAACGTTAAAGAACATCATATAAGTAATATCTAGTCATATATATAACTTCATAGAAACCGGCTCTTCAACTTCCCTCGACGTAAAACAACAATGATATATAGACACACCCCGTCCCTCCACGAGCGGTAATAAGCTTCTTTCTTCCAGTTCCACATTGTCCCCAAGCACTTCCTCTTCAAGCCCTCCTTCGCCTGGTTCCCCTCTCGACTCTTCCACAGGTACAACCTTAGCTTGCTTGCCTGAAGCGCCAGAGATGACAACCTCCCCCCACATCAACGGCTTCAGGGCTGCATCCTCATCACCCAACGGAGGATGACAGGCAGCGCTGATCGCCAGACTACAGTTTCCGGCAAGAGGCATTCGAGGCGGGAACCGTTTGAACGCTAGTCCCGCTAGTATAACCAGCGCCAAGCCTGCGAGTGAAAGGGTGAATATCATTGCGATGGGCGATATACCGCAGGTGGATATTGTATTGGTTTCATCTAGAGTCCCGGCTGCGTCGTATTGATAGATTCGAACATAGAATATGCTCTCTGACAGGAGCCAGTGCAGTATAGCTGAGATCGCCATGGTGGGGATGCTGAATGCATATGGCAGACTGAGGAAATACGTGGAGCGTTGTTGGCCCTCCGGCCAGGATACTCGGAGATATTGTCGACGCACCGAGTAGCTGGTGTACTCCGCGCTTGCGAGCATGCAGGTTAGGATACCGTTGATTAGGTAGTAGAGGGATGAGAGGATGACTTGCGGGGTATTGGAGAGAACGACCATGGCGAGGAGGTTGTATGTGGCCAAGGAGCGGAGCATTGTCTCCGGACGTGCTTCGGAGAAGCCGAGGCTCCAGACTGTGGAGATCCTGGCGTTGGGTAGGTAGTTTACAACACTGTTGTATGCAATGGCTGTGACGATGGCTCCTCCGAATGTGAGGCATACAAGACACCTTTCAAAGCTTTGTGTTAGCATCCCATAACCACCGGAGAAGCTGAGGGTGTCCTACCAGGTGACGGATAGTATCCAGCGTGTTCGGCCCACTGCGTGATTCCATCGTCGTCGGGGAGGCAGCATTCTAGATTCCACGGGGCTGGGCTTTGCAAATACGGACTTTGCCTTTTTTCGGTCTACCCAGCATCTGCCAAGTGTGGTTCGATCGGGATATTCCATGAATGATGCGATGGCATCGCCAACAGTGAATAACAGTTCCTTGCGGCGCAGTCGGATAGTGAATAGAATGCAAACTACCTTGATGGCGTTGCACACGATCACCAGTAGACAAATCGCTGGACTGTACATGACTCGGCAGCGCTCCTCTACCTTCTCACTTAAGCAGTAGTCTACCGAATAATACTGTGGGGATAAGACTGGCAGGGTGCGACTGTAAGTCGCACAGAGAGAGTCAGACATGTACACGTTGAGCTGGGACTCAAACGATGGGTTATTCCAGCTCTGACTCTGTATGAATCCCAAGGTATCATTGACGGTATTGAAAGGAGCCTTCGATCTCAGAAATGCTCCCAGGGCCATGATATCCAGCGGTGGTGAAGATGAATATTGCAGCTCGGTATAGTTCCATCCGGTAAACGCAAAGTCGGTCCCAGTGACGACAATATCGCTGTAGCTGAAGGGCTCGGCGCTTACTGACCAGTCATTGACATGTTTGAGAAGAGCAGATTGAAGACACTGCGTCGTCCCTGAACCGAAGTCACCATGCAAGTCACTCCTGGGTCCACTGCACATCCAATCAAACGGGTTTTGATTATCGTTTACCGGGGCTGGAAGGCTGCCAATACCAACAAGTAAACCTGGTGAGCTGACTGAATTGTTGTTAGTCACGAGAAGAAGGGTTCGTCGATTGGACAGAAATGCTACTCCATAGGTCTTGATGCAGTCTTCTTTGCTTAAGAACTCGAGTTCTTTTTCCTGGTACATCGTCTGAACTTGTCCAACGTCTTTCCCCATCAGACCCTTGTAGCAGGCTCCAGTGGTTGAGTTCGCCGATCCGATACGCCCATCTGGGGGGACCACAACTATACCATAGGCATTTGAAGACAGTGCAGAGAAAACAGCCGCGTTGTAGCTGCATTTTCATCAGCGCTTACCACCAAGAGGTATAAATCCCCTAACTCACAGAACATGAAACGGTAGAGAAGTCAGAACAAGTAGACACCAGATGATGATTTGCACCCAACTCATGACCCTCAAATTCGTAACGCTCGGAGTGCCTATATCCAACCACTTGCCGTGGGCATGAACGCGGTCGACATCCTTACGCGAGGGCGCATTCAAACATTGCATGCAGTAATTACTCGCACCAAGAAGAATGGTACCAAGTACATTGATCAGGATATGGAATCCTGTGGACCAGCGTTTGGCCTTGGCACAACTCCCCTCGAAGATTGTTTCTGCTTCAAAAGACCGAGAAGATTGTTGGGCTCGCGACGCGGCAATAATAGTGAGAAGGATATTTAAAACTAGGATCGCTGCAGCAGCATGTAGGCAAATGGATGCTCCATTCCTCCATTCATATCCTGTTTGCGATTTCCTTGCTTTCTCGTTTGACTTGAACAGACTTGTACCATCATTGTCAATGCTGGCTCGATCGCTTGTTTCTTCAGTATTGTGCATGTTCAATAACACTGTGTGATTCTACCCCGGATCTTGCCGGTGTTCGGTCGGAACAACTAGGTCATACTGTATTCCTAGACTGGTTACGACCCGACGTCCTTGTGTTTATATTATGTCGAGGCGCGGTGCGGAGTCAGCCTCGCTCAACCCCGCCAGAGTTCTGTTGGCGCTGTCGATCATCCACCAAGCTACTGGTTAGAAGACGTTCAAAAGAGAAAGGTCTGCTCTTGGTATATCACTAGTGCATATCTCCTAATCTAAACATATGTTCAACTATGTTCAACTCTGCAAAGGGCTGGAACGTTTGGAAATCAACGTTCTACCGTCTTACCGTCTAAGATATATGTGACTTTAGTAGCTTTTAATAACTATAGATTCACTTTACCTCAATTCACTGCACACGTTTGTTAGGGTGACAGGTGACAGGTGACAGATTCCTTCACGTGATTCACGGTGACAATGACCTTATATTTCAATCACTGTGCCGTCGTCACTTACCTGTTAATTACATAGTCCCTCCCACTCGAGCAGTGTTCCCCTCTCAACTGCTGTTGTACTACCACTCATATTATCCACTGCTGAATACTAAACGCTCAGAGCTTGCAGATTTTACACCTGCTACAGGAATAAAAAATGGTTACATCACTCGAGGTGCCACTGCCTACCGGCCAAGAGAATAAGAAGCCTGATGGAGGGAAACAGGATGACGGAGAGAAAAAAGAAGAGGATAACAGAGAGATAACAGAAGGGGATGACAGAGAGAAAACAGAAGAGGAAGAGAAAGAAGCAAGGAAGAAGATACGGGATGAGGAGCACAAAAGATGGCTAATGTTTTATACAGCCCGGATGAGGCACATTGTTCCTGGTCTCGTTCTGGGTAATGTCCAGGCCTCATTCAATCCAGATATGCTTCGAGAGAATGGCATCGATGCTATAGTCACACTTTGTGCTGATAGATATGCAAAGTGGAAGAGCCACACGAGAAAAGTGGTTCCAGAACATCGTCACAAAAGGGTCCAGTGTGCGGATTCATCGACACAGGACCTTCTAACTCACATGAGCGACACCTGTGACTTCATCGAACAGATGGCTTCTCCGACCTTACGGTCATCATCTACTTTGCCAAAAGCAGAGGAGCACGAACTGAGTGATGACTCGCGCACCGCACGTCCAGGGGCTGTATTGGTTCACTGTGTTTTGGGAATATCACGTTCTCCAACTATGATTATTGCATATCTCATGCGCAAATACGGTATCAAGCGAGAAGATGCACTGGCATTCGTTATGACGAAGCAGAGAGTCAAACCTAGTGCTAATTTTACCCGACAACTTGAAATATGGGAGGAGGTGGGGTATCAAGTGTGGGAGGATGAGGAGAGGACAATTCCGAAAGCACCATACCAAGCATTTCTGGATGGCCGAGCAGCTCTTCTGAAAAAGTTGGGACTCACAGGAGATGAACCCCTCACGCTCCTGACCCTTTGAATAATGGCCGACCATAGGAAGGTTGCGCTTCAGCGCCTATTAACCGCTAGATCGAGATTCACTGAGCTTCCCCTGAGATTCACCACAGAAAGAGCCATGCTTTATATTCACTCTGCCCCCAAGATACTAACAGGGAAAAGGAGAAAAAAAACCGTATTTGCCTGCTTTCTTTAACTTCTTTTTGATCAACACAATACACAATAACATGATCTACATCCGCTTCCTAGACATACCGCAAGGATGTCCGGCATGCAGGCTGACAATGAAGAGTGCCTATCTCTTGTCGATGAGATGGAAATTGAATACAAGGGCCGAGACATTTACACCTTCGTAAACACTGTTCCTGATAAGATCTTTCAAACCGACAATATGGGACTTTGGGCGCAGACTATCTCTGGCGAAACAAAAATCAATCTGGGGCTGCCCTCTATAAGGGCATGGCTCAAACGACTCGCGGAAAACGGCCCTGGCCCATTTGAGGAATACTACGGGGTCAAATATAGATTCGTTAAGCGTGAGTTGCGTCGTTTGTCATAAGGGCCGCTGTTAACTATCTATATAGAGTCTCTTAATCCCGGATCTAGCACTCAGATGTCAACACTGAGCTGAATGGGCGAGCCACTTTGCAGCAATTTTTTAATTGTTTTTGTCTTTTTTATTTTATTTTATGGAGATTTCAGTTTACTCAGAACGGTACTTGCTTTCGTTGAATTTACTCGCCACAATCGTTTGCTGTTATCAAGTTAGGTAGCAGAAAGATGGTGCTCTAATTTAGCTTCTTAAAACGCATCGATCAAGATTACGTTTCGACAGTAAAAAGATACACCTATCTCAGTTCCCTTAGAAGCTTTAATAGTAGATCTAGATACATCCAAGAGTATCAACATTGAAATATTAGATTATCTTTCTGTATGTTTCGTCCAGTTGCCTGATCATGAGTTCCCCAAGCCACGCACCGATTGCCCACTGAGCACACACCAGAGCTCCGGTTGAAGAGGTCATAGTATCTGAAAAGTGAACCGCTTTTTGCAAAAGCTACAACTCGAAGGAGCTACAAAGAATTTAACACTCAGGAGTTGTTTGACAGCCAAGGCCATCATAGAGTAACGATAAGTTCGCCCAAAGCACGAAAGAATTTGCCAAGGAGAAATTCAGCTCCCGTGCGAAGTGAGGTCCCTCTAGTCATATACCAAGCGGCTCCATATGATACAGTATTGGAAGTGCTATTGCTTCAAGGCTCCCCGGGCCCAGGTGCAACACGATCCCTTCATATCCGCGATGTCCAGCATAGTCTGGCAGCGAGAGAAGGAGATCAAGATATTGACGACGAGGCACTAACCCCGCCGAAACGTCTACTCTCAACATGTGCTGGTCTTCATACTATTGATGAAGAGTGCAACATCATCCGGTTGGTTTATTATAAAGCGCAAGAATACGTCAAGGGAAACGGGTACAAATATTTCCCCAATGGTCCGGTGGGGATTGCGTCTATCTGCTTGGGGTACTTATCCCTTGAAGTATCTAGCCAGAGTTATTGCTCAAAAAACGAACAATGTAAAAAGTGGACAAGGAAATATGTGTTTGTTGAGTATATGACCAAAGATCTGGGGAAACATACTTCTGGAGAGATCAGGGATACACTGATACAGTTAGCAGCCAAGCTCTTTTCGAACAACAGTGAAGTGTCTTCTGCAACACAAACTGCATTATGCAAGGACAACAGTACAGGCAAGATAGCCAAGTATTTCTCGAGCATTTCTATATTATTTACTTTATATTCTACTGGGGAGAAGCAGGCGTTGTAAGCCAATTACTGGGGAGCTACGAGAAAAAGCTCGACCTCCAAGATCCGTATAGCCGAACACCTCTATCATACACTACAGAGAAGAGTCATTTGGCTGTTGCTGTTCAAGATAGTCTAGACCACACTTCTGTTCAACTATTGCTACATTTTCCTTGCAGTCATTCCCTTACAGATTCTCCAACACATTCTAACAGTATGCAATTGCCCCACCGACCTGCGGTTGAACGCACGTGGTCCAAACACGGTTCCAGCTCACAATTTCATCTTCCTCAATCTGATCTTTTCCATCGGGACTTGACCGCTCTTTTGGTTTAGATGTCTCCAATTGCTTTGAGAGTCAGTACCACTTCTCTCCCACCAATACGATTCTCTCAGCTGTGCTTGGGTGGAGTCTGGCTCGATACTTGGTATACTACTGTTGAGATAGGCTACCAAAGATCATGTTAATTCCTGTGGAGCGGCCCACTTAAAGATCGTGAGTGGAACGACAAATTATGTAAAAGGAAATGATATACAAACACACTCACAGGGGCCAGCACTAATACTGCACGATTTTCTCAGCTGAAGAGTAAGGAGAGTTTGGCTGGAGACTAGTGGAAACGCCCCAAAGTTAGCTCCGTGGAGCTGTCAGAAAACCAACCTGTTCAGGTAATTTATAAGATCGGATGTGTTAGCATCGCTACTGAGAGGATCGAAAAGACATCATTCACTTAAATCATGACGAGCTCAGCGATCTTCCATCTGCCAGGCCAACCAGATGCCTTAGAAACCGCAGTCAAGCTTTTACAGTTGCACCAGAACGACCATCATTATGCATATGAACGCGATGATCAGTGGTATATTGGATTAGGCCAGAGGGCTTCCTTACAAATAAACGCCACTGGACAAGAGTTTACGGTCTTTCGCGACAACAGTCACAGCACATGGCCGGTTGAGAAATCATTGCTAGACATTGCGAGGGATTTCGTCTCCGAATACACCAATTCCTGCGACGGGCGCATATTTGGCTATGCTGGCTACAATTTTGGTCCCCATATGCGAGGAGAAGCCTACCTGCCTGGACAATGGCCTATCCTTAGCTTGATGGCTCCAGCATTGCAGGTGGCGGTTCACAAGAGTCATGTCAGTGTTACAGGTTATGATGAACAAGAAGTCCAAAATCTCTGCCAACTGCTATCGAGCGATGCCTTCCGTCAAAGTCACGATTTCAAGATAGCTCGTCCCTTGTTCATCGATCTCGATCATAACAAAGATGTGTGGACCAGTCAGGTCAGAAAAGCGCTGGTCTGGCTGAACAAGGGCGACTATGAGAAGATTACTCCATCTCGTAGCGTCCCCCTCAACAGTAGGGTTGACCTGGTTTCCACCCTCTTCCACGGTCGTCGAGGCAATACACCACGCAGGACATTTTGCTTTGACTATGAAGGTCGTGGATCGGTGGGGTTCAGTCCCGAGTTAGTGGTCCAAGTGAAGAACAAAAAGCTCGTCATGGATGCGGTGGCTGGGACTCGATCCAGCCAGGGAACGCCGGAGGAAACTGCTCGGCTACGACGGGAATTACTTGACAACCCCAAGGAGGTATTCGAACACATTCTGACGACCAAGGCTGCCATGAAGACGCTTCGGCCGCTGTGCCAGCCAGGGTCAGTCCGCGTGGAAGAGCTGGTTTCGGTGGTCAGTAGGGGACCTGTGCAGCATCTCTACTCCAGCGTCGTGGGAGACCTGCCCTCCAACAAGGATGCCTGGGATGCTCTAGCACTCGCATCACCCGGGTTCTCGCACTCCAAATCCTCCAGGAAAATGACCAAGGAAGAGCTCGAGGCGTTGGAAATATATCCACGCGAACTTTATATGGGATCTGTTCTTTTCATTGAAGGCAATTACTCCATGGAAGCGGCAAATGCCCTCCGCTCTGTCTTTCAAGATGAGAATCGTCAATGGCTGCAGGCTGGTGCAGGGATCATCGCACACTCAACCCCCGAGCGTGAGCTAATCGAGACCAGAGAAAAGCTGGCTAGTGTACAGCCATATGTGATGGCCAAGGCCGAGTAATATCAACCCTACTTCACCTTCCTACAAGATTCAGTTTTCAACCAGTTCCATGAAATGAATCATTGATTCAAACCAGTACTTCTAGACCTGATGGTCACTTGATGAAATTTGGCAAATTTGGACAGCGATCTCTCTGTTGCATGCACTGGCACTAGGACGGCATAAGCCCCACTGCAATGCAGATAGATAGGTCAAGTCTGACTCGTACGGAGTAGTGGCTTCTGTTTTAATACCGGAACCAGCAAGAGATCATCATCTTCAGTAATGTGGAGCTGAATACTCCTTGCTATCAGCCGAATGAGATCGCTGAGCCTCTGGGTCCACCGTGATCAAGCGGTGGTTGCCTGTCTATGTCGTTCTAGACCTTTTCCTCTGTACTTTCTTGGATTTCGTTCTTTCTTTCTTTCTTTTTATTCACTAATTTCCTAACCAACTTCCAGTTTCTTTCTAAAGTCATTCACTCATGCATGCAGTTCAAAGGGGTGGGTTTTAATTACCCAGCTATTTCAAGCTCTGTTATACTGATTATAGACACGCACTTTTACCTTTCCCCACGCACCGGGATTAATCACTGAGCAGACAGCGGGGCATATAATAAGACTGTAGTCTGTTATATTGAGCAAAGCCAATATCATGTTGAGATTTGAGTACATTATCCTCACTATAATTCAAAACCGGCTCCCGGGTCTTGTATCCTTTCATTATTTCCCTAGCCCTAACCCCGAGCCGCCAAGCCATAAATTTGTGGATACTTGACAGAATTACTAAAGTTGGAAGTATAAATATTCCCAGAATATTATATACATAATTTGTATAGGAGATCATACAATACCTCGTTCAGGAATCATGTTTCCAAGTTTTGAATTTTAGTGTACATACATACATACATACATTGGAAGAATGCTACCTGGTACACCTCTCCTCCGGAGGCCTCCAACCAACCCCCAACCCCTCCAGAACCAGTCTTTCCCTTTCTTCCCACGTTCTCCCCTCCCGCTCAAGGTCCATCACTTGTCCTCCAGTGGTACGTTCCCTCACCCCGCTAGAATCAAATTTCCAGCCCCGCGATTTCTTTGCCCACCGGCGCAGGTCCCGTTCGAAGGTCGTATCGCCCGACCAGCCGAGGACGGCACATCCGACGGTGCGCCAGGGGGATATGATGATATCCACACGGCGGTGGGGGTTAGGGTTACGTTTCCGTTTCTGGCGAGATTGCTCTTCGGCATCTGCTTCAGACGTCGGGGTGGGGTCGGTGTCGTCCTCGAAGTTCGGGTCTTGCCATACAACGAGAGCTTTGTCGAGACTGTCGAAATGTTTCCCTGTGCCGTCTCCCCTGTAGGGTAGCGTCTGTTGATCCCGGTTGGAGGTGGTCATGTGCAAGGTTAGGGTATGTGTGATCCAGCCTTCTGATTCGAGGCTCCCGACGATATCGACGACCAGGTGTTTCGTTACAGACTCGTCACGGTGAGACAGGATGAGATCAACATCACCGCTAGCCTCCTTGCCCCGTCGATACCCGCCCACCACAATACATTCCACGCCACGGCCGTCGTACCGGGCATCCGGACGGACGAGATTAGCGTGTCGATGGATAATCTTGGCGATATCCTCGACCTCGTGGCGGGGGATACCCTGCAGGAACTCGTCGTAGTATTTCACGCCGATCTGCTGCACGCGCGAGAGGCTGTTCCAGCCGTATTCGACTACGTCGTCTAGATCTCGCCATTGGCGGTGGTAGTAGAAGTCGCGGGCTGTTTTGGCGCCCACACCCCAGATATTGTAGAATTCGTGTATGACTCTGAGGACCGGGTCTGTGTCTAGTGCCGTCGCGGCTTCGACGGTGCCATCTTCGCTCTGCTGGTATTCGGCGAAGAGGTTGGCGATCTTGGCGTCGCAGCCCGGTAGGGTGAGGATCTCGGATGGACGGCGAAATTCGTACGGGTAGGCGGCTATTGATGCGATAGAAGTGCTGTAAGCTCGCACGCCAATCTCGTCGAGTGTCAACTCTCGGACTGTACGGATCTTGACTAGTTGGTTGATGAATCTTTCGTTGGGTGGGTGGAGAGGTGCAGAGCGCATACAGGCGTATAGGGTATGACTCTTGACCCAGTCTGGGGCTGGTGGTAAGGGGGCTGTTTCTTCATTTTCGGATGTCGTCTGTCGGTAGAGCTTTGGTGGGCGATGTTGGCTGGATGGTGCTTCGTGGGTTCGGCGAGAGAACCGGCTAGATTGTGCCGGGGGTGGCCTGGATAGCGTGTCTTGCTTTGCCCTTTGTAGTATATCGTTTGCTTGGGGGCCTTCTACCTTGGGTCTACTGGCAGGGCGCTCGACCTTGCGAGCTTGGTATACCACGAACGGATCGATGGGTACAAGCTCTTTTGACTCAAGGCATCGGTCTAGCCATTCTAGACGGACAACCCGGAGTGTATCTGCCTGCTTGTCTGAGCTCGACTCGACCGATGATCGATCGCTTGATACGGATCTTGGCCTTGGTCGCTTTAAACGTTTGCCGGTGCCATGTTTGCTTCGCACGCCGTCTTCTTCACTCTCCGTCTCTGTACTGAGATCAACTACGTCCACCTCCGCGACGACTTCCACAGGTCGCGGAGTGGGTTCATGAATGCTCGCTTTCTTCGCCGGGGGCCTGGATGTGGAAAGATCAAGGTCCTCTGTCCATACACCACGGGATCGCAGCTCCAGAGCGGCCCGTTTCTTCTGTCCGATCTTGCCGAGAATCCATCTCGCCTCGGAAGCGTCGTATGTCAGGCTTGCGTCTCGACTGACGAGACTCTCTTCTATTTGATGCAGTGATTCCAGACTGAGGTGGGTAGGCAGCACAAAGATGGCCGGACAGGATGAGAAGCTTGGTCCGTGGCCGTCGTGTAAAGATGAGATGTCGGATAAATCATCAGACATGGCGGAATGTTCTTTTCCATCGCTCCGTATAGATGTTAGCGCATTATATGTAAGATATTGGATAGATATATATAGATATGGAGATTCAATGTATATGTAGTTATCCGCCGGCCATCATGCACGTTTAGTAAGAGATAAATTGTTGTCAAGGCTTAATCTTTAAACATTTTTGTAAGTTGGAACCTCGTATAACTTCATGCGATACGAACCCCGCAACTGGCCGAGATTTCTCATAAGCGCGGCTGCAGTAGCTTATCGGTGATCGGTATCAATAGATCGACATTATAGTACACTATCTGGAGTGGATTTTGGTGCCTCTCGTCTTGAAGAGTTTTGGATGGATGGCTATGATGTCATTAAACCCCTTTATGCCTGAGGCAGGCTTTGTCTGCCGGCAAAGGCATCCCTGGTCAATCTATATCATGAAACTTCGCAATGTTATCGTGCAGCACGCTAGAAAATCAAACTTTTATATTGTCATATTATGCATATCTCAAACACTTTCATACTCGTGTATAGTCCTCCACGATAAAATTCTAACCCCATGCCAACATGCACGCATGTATCTTATTCCAACCCGCCTCAAGCAGGCCCATCCACCGGCTCCACCGCAACCTGAGATGCAGCTTTCTTACTGACAGCACCATAGCTAGCACCGGAAGCACCGCCCCGTTCTTCGCTCAAAATAGGGGTCTCCGATCTTGGTGCCGCGACATTATCCTGGTTTCCTTCTTCGTCGGTCACAATGGTCTTTCCGTGTCTTCTCGCAACCCATCTCCTCCATGGCTTGTAGACGACAACACTGAGAGCGCCGATGATGATGAATAACCCGCAAATACCGCCGCCAATAGCGTCGTAGTAGTCGCCGGCTGTCTGCACCCCATCCCAGAATTTGCCAGTCGGCTCGGCGACGTTGAGCACGAGAGTGAGAAGCTGAATGACTCCGATCACGATAGCGACGACGACGGTCAAGCAGGTCAGCACGATAGAGTAGTACAAAAACGCGATGGGGTCGCGGTGGTTCTGCGATGGCGCGATTTCGTGGTCCTCGCCGATGAGCGGCGTCTCGGCGGTCGAGCTGTCTTCCTTTGGTGGGAGGAAGTTGGCAGCGGGCTGAATGTATAGCGAGAGCATGAGGGCCCCGTCAGTGGTGTCGAGGAGGCACATTCCAGCTAAGGTGGGTGTGAGTAAGAATTCTTTACCAGTAACTGGACTGCATTGGGTCCTAAACACACCTGTAAAGAGGATTGGGAAGATCAGGATAACCCAGAAATCTGTGCCTCGCGCAGCTTCAACAGAGGAAATTCCAAGGAGAGCGATCTCCGAAGATGTATCAAATCCAAGACCAAAAAGAATACCAAGCGGGTACATCTTCCAAGGACTGAGAGTCTGTTAGCCAGCGTTCGTTTCATTTTGGATACGGGGCGGGTTACCGGTCAATCAGTTTGAACATCCGTTTCAGGATAGAGAAGAGGACTCCACCTCCTTCAATCTTCCAGGCCTCGTCTTCTTGGCCTTCGGGCAGGTCTAAGACTTTCTGCATCTGCTTGTACAGCTTATAAAGGATGTAGAAATTCATGAGACCTAGCAAGATGAGAAAAGCGGCACTGACGGATGTGCCAATAATTCCGCCAACAGTGCTGAAGCTGTCAAAGCGGGATGACACGGCGGCTGCAGTGGCAGCCACAACAATAGATGTGATGATGACAATACTGATGGCCTGTCAGTTCTATCAATGGAATCAATGGAACAAGAGCACGCACGTGGAGTGACCCAAGGAGAAAAAGGTTCCCACAGTGACGGGCTTTTGACCCGTGGCCAGCAGCCTACGCGTCATTAAATCGATAGCCTAACATTGTAGGTTAGATGAGTTATTTTATTTGCACATGGTACAGGGCACATACTGAAATATGGTCAGCATCAAAGGCATGCCTTAACCCTAAGGTATATGCGAGGACGGCATTCGAGACCAGAGACCTATAGCATTGTCAGTATCGACAAAGTTTCCCATGTAGCACAGATATTAAGCTTCTAGTTGAGCAGGACAACATACGGATAGTAACGCTGAGGGATACGTTAGCGAATATACTAAAATAGAGCGCCAGGTTCAATGGCTTTCGCTATGGCGTCGGGGATAGCTTACCAGAACAATAGCAGCCGCAATCCATACCACTACATTGATGAATGCAATGAATAGGATGATAGCAAGGGCCGGAAAGGGGATTTTGCGGACTCCCGGTATCCGACGATGGGAGCGCTCAGCATGTCGAATGAGTGATTTTGGCGTCCATTTGCCTTTTTTTGTATCGACGACGCTCTGGGAGTCTGACAAGGCCTCCGCGAAGCTGGGAGGGGGCGATTCCCGCATGATGAAGAATCTGAATCTGAATTGGCGATTGTGATCTCCCGTTTCTTTCACTGTACGGTCTATTCGGGTTTGAAATTGTGTGTCTGTGTCGTGTGCTGTGCGTGGTTGGGGTGGATGAAGCTTTATTTCATATGTGGGGTAGGAAGAAAAATGATAGATAAGAGTAACACTTATTATCAATAATGGCAGCCAATGGTGGATCCAGAAAAGCAAAGACACAAAGAGCCAAGAGAACTGGACGAAGTTGATTTGAGCAAATTAAAGCTTGTTTCCTCGTCTGTGGCCGAGTTCCATCCTTCGAATCCCTTGCGCTTCACGCGGTTTCGCAATGGTTTCCGACCTTGGATCGGCGGTGTAGGAGAAGAATGACCTGTGAAAGCGATATGACAAGCGAATAATATCCTTCTCTACACGAACGTCACCTTGCTTTTTGTCAATTTCCGCCCATACGAAGTGCAGAGTTCATCTGCGATACCACGGCCGATGACTGCCGATGCCCCACTACTGCCACCCCTCTCGGCATCGCCAGTCGGAGGATGCCGTTGCAACCCTACTCCACTACGCAAAGATCGTGATAACAAGTGCTTCGATATGTGTCAATTTGATTTTAAACCTATATACAACGTTATTTCGTTTTAACGTTCGGTAGTCTTTACTGCTCATCACCCCTCTTCTATCCCTTGGGGGGATGGGGGATGGATTTTGATGTTGAGGCGGACCGAGTTCCAGATATCACTCTGGAAGGCGCGGGATGATCTCCCGGGCTGATGACGCGACGAATCGTATCCTGGAAGTGCTCAGAGTCTCATACCCCATAGATTTGAGTTATGGCGTTGGGAACTAAGGCCGAGTTGGCCGGTTCGCCGATATCTTGGGCCAGATCCACTTGGGACCGGCCAAGGCATGTTTGGCAGATGGACGGATACGAACCATCTCGGAATGTTCTGGCCGCAACAAAGCAGTAGCAGTCTTCCGACTTGGAGATAGGAAAAGTAAGGGTTAAGCATGTGATGCCGACTGGCATATGGCTCTCCACTCCCCAGATCAAGCGGCGGCGAGAACAGTCGGCGACGGCGTCCATTTGGTGACGGTCGGCTTAGTCTGCTGCAGGTTGGAATTAAGGATGTTCCACTCGTTCCTCGTAATAGGGGTGACATCCGAAGCAGACTGTGGGGTCTTGGGTCCCCGTTTTGTCGGAGCAGCCCTATATCTCGGCGGATTGGCCTCCATGCGCGCCCGCACGGTGCGCTTCGGGGAGTTCCGGCTGCTGTGCTCTGCCCGCGCCCGTGGCGGCAAGATGATCCCTTCCTGGCCGAACTGCTTCTTATAAGTTTGGGCGATGTGGGTCAGGAGTTCGTCCCGCACGTCGAGCTGTTCATAAACGCGGTGAAAGAATGCTTTACTGAACGGGCGGCCCTGAAAATCCCCAATGGTGCGATGTAGGAGCTGTACGCAGGATGTGACACAGGACGCTTCGGGATTTTTGCCTTGGTTGGAAAGGATGCACAGCCGACGTTTAAATGTATAGATGCGGTCTACATTGAGCAACGTGAGGCCTTCTCGGCTAAAGATGACCTCGTTCTGCATGATCGACTGTTGAACCAGGTACTCGTTGGCCTGACGCTCGTATTGGCTGCGATTCAGGGCGTCTGTCCAGCTTTGACCCAGGGAGAACTTATTGCCGGCTTTGACCACGGCGCGGTAGACGGTCCGCCATGTTTGTTGGTCAAGGTCCTCGATGGGAATTACCATCAGATCGGACGGTTCGCCGGTGGGGTATGGCTTTCCACGACCCACTAGTAACGTGGCATGCATCATCTTCTGCTCGAGCTTGTAGGAGATGTACTCGAGGGCGGGAAGAATTGAAGGAGGAAGAGTCTCTGAGTCAAAGGTAAAGTCGGGAGAAAGGGGACTAGAGATCATATCGGTCGTAAGGCTGCGAATGGGAGAAGTGGGCACATAAACACCCGTTGGGCGTGGTAGACGAATCACACCCATGATGGAGAACTAATCAAAGAGCAGATGGAGTATAGAATATTGAAGATTGTTCAGAGTAAGTAGTGTGGTTTCCAACCCACAAACAACCCCAGGTTATTCTCTGGAGGGTCTGATGATGAAAAAGAGCAGAGGGCGGAGGGCCTGGGGAAACCCATCCAGATATTATTATATTTTTTTTTTCTCTCATCATACCAGATGGGAATCAACTGAAAGAGGGGAAGGTATTCTTGCCATGAGGGTCAACACACCAAATTCCTCTAAATTGGGTGTTCTAATCATAGCAAATTGTTGCAGCAATCAGATTGGATTCCAAGGGAACGGAACCCAATCCAATGGCCCCATCACGATAACCTTAAGCGCCGACTGTGACAACTTGACGACCGCCTGCAGATGGTCACCCTCTAGCCTTGCAGGATCAGCATATGGTCGAGGTCTGATTGGCTAACAACGGTACGAAAATAGCATCAATTAGCCGTTTATTTTCCTAGTACGGAGTATATTCAGGGTCATTGGACCTAACAGTTCTAAAAATGGATAACCCTAAACAACGACTTCTTCAGATACAACCATCACACCACGATAACATAGAGAACATTCTACCAAATTAACCCAGAACCAACACTTGTGCTACTGCTAGTTCCCCTCTTTCAGCGCGCCCCCCTCTCGACCGTAAAAGTCAGATCCAAGTGGCTTCCATTTCGCCCGAAGATTGGCGCCAAAAAGTTCGTGCCCCCGCTCAAGGCCGACTCAACTGTAATTTCACTCCAATAATTACCCGACGCGTTGCTCCTGGGGGATGCACCTGCAGCGTGCTCAGCCTTAGGGTAAGCACTTGCAGAAACTATTGAAATCCTGCATATGCCCGGCGGTTGACGTCTGGTTCTGGAAGGAAGCTCACATTTAGTGTTGACTTTAGCTTGCGCTAGTATCTCCGGTCACTGTTCTTCCTGGGATAATGGTGTGTACCCCGCTTTGAGTGATTTTTGATTCTTGGTTAAGGAGGGCGTCAACAGCACCTGAAGCTGTCAACTATTCCGCCCATCCAGAAGGTTAGTATCGATATCTCTACAGCTTCAATCTCGGGCCTTCGCTACATACATCATTGCCGTATATTTGCTGTATTATATAATAAATAATAATTAATACAGCGTATAGATAGCGAGGCGCTCAAAATTCTTACACAGGCTAAAGAAAGGTTAGGTCGACGACCAGTGTAGAGAAGGTGAGAGAAGTTACTATAGTAATATAAGAGTATATTATATCCCGGCCTTCGCTCCTATGTAGGAATACCAGAAGAAAGCAGTAGATAATACAGTTAGCGTCGGAGAATCTTATATAACAGAGAGGCAACATAGGAACAAATAAGACAGTCAGCCTAGGTATTAGGATAAGCGATCAGGTTGTTCAGAGAGTTGCTTATATTCACTCCGTGGGTTGCTCAGTGCGGCGAGGTGACTAACTTATTCTGTGCTCTGGGAGCAAGTGGCCCTGATCAACTGTTCTTCCGAATCCGCTGTCTATATGCCGCTCAGTTGTAATATACTTGTTCCGTGCGCAAGTTCAATACCATATTCTCTATTCTTTTCTTCCCTTATCCTTCACTTCTGTCCCTTTGCTATCACTATGCCTACTCTTACCTTAACTCCCACAAGCGTCTCATCAAGGACTGTGCTCTCTGCAGATCGGTTCAAAGTACAGCCAGAGTTTGAGAAGACTATTTACAATACTCTTCGTGAGACTAATGGCTTTCATGAGCTCGTGATTACCAACGTTCCGCCAGGGTGGGAGGATTTCCTCTGGGAAGTTGAGGAAGATCTTCCTTGTATCTGCAAACCTTATATTCCAGACAGCTGTTGCTTACGACTTACAATTATGCCCACATACACCCATAATTGTATTGCTGAATAGATTTCAGCCTCAATCTCCAGCGCCAGCGCGATAGGTTTTCTAAACCCAGCAGAGATAGACCTTCTCCTTTTACAACAGGGCATGAGTGAGTTCAGCAGGTGACCTTGATTATACCCTTACTAATACTATAGTCTACAGAACTATTATTCACAAATGGTCCATATCGTGGTTTTCGAAAGAAACCAGATGCTCTTCTCCACCCCCATCGCAGAGGTTGGATGGAGCGAGTCATATAATAGCCTACTTAATGACATGAATAGGTTACTCATTGGTGGCAATAGGGCGATAAAAATCGGTATTCTTGTTAAGTGGACGAAGCATGCAAATAACTCAGTTAGCGGAGTCCTCGAACTTTACAGAAATGACCGACGAGGGATCCCGAGACGTACACAGACTGAAATTATTTTCCCAATGCCTACTGGTGACCCGCCTCAGCCACTTGATATTCGACGTTGTGACCTGTGCCCTGTCCAGTCTCCTCGCAATCCAAACGAGATTTTTCCTCTGGTAAATTAGCCGCTTACGCTATCACGCTCAGATCAGTCTTGCGAAGGAGGGATATGTCCCTGCCTAGCCACTAAAATTTATATCTGTATTATTCTGGTTTGTTCGTTGCCTGGTGTAGCCTTCTTTCTCAATTGCAATGACAGTATTGATAACCTTGGCAAAGACTATATATTGTTGAATCTGGTGTAAGTGTAGGTATCATCGACTATGTTAATTTTGATATACAAATCCTAATCTGCGACTACTACCTGTTGGGAGAAATATCCATGTGCCAGCCGCTGGTACGGCGGACACAAATCGACCATCTAGCCAAATTATCAACGCACAATATTCCTATTTTTTCTTCTTTTTTCGGACTTCTATCGTAATAGAGAATACAGGTATGTATATATACTTATACCTTTTCCTTAGAAGTAGCTGAATAGTCACCAACTTCCCCCTTTCAACCTTTTAATCTATTCAATTTGTGCAATCGATTCAATTCAACCGTTGCGGCTATTTTGACTATTGTAAGCCAGTACAAGTCAAACGATAATCTAAATAGCTTAAGCAGACAAATCAATAAATTGAATAATTTGAACAAGCCTTACAATTCACTGTCTCTTGCCCCAGCCAAATCATGTGTTCTCCCGCTTTCACCTCACTTCAAGTTCTCATCTATTTCCCCTCGTCTTGTTATCACCTATCATCATCAGTCTGAGCATGTGGGTCGCTCAGTCATCTATGATCAAAGTCACTATGATATTGATCACTCTGAGCTATGGAAGTGGGATGCTGCTACCTGAATCAGTCATTTGCAGTCAAGCAATCATGATATTAGTCCCCCTGAGTTACGTGGGCAGTCATCCATGATCCAGCCATTACGATATTAATCCCGCCGAGTTACGTGGGACTCATCTTTGATCAAGTCATTATGATATCAATCCATCTGAGTTACGTGTATCAATCATCATTTTCGATCGTACCTTCCCGTTTGCACTACTCGACACCCACGACCCCGTTTGCGTCGGTGTCGTCGAAAGTTCAACCTATTCCCCCACCAAGCTATCCGATTCGTTTACCAGCAACACAAGATCACCGTATCACAAGATCACGGCCTGATGGAGGTCTCCGGCTCTAAACGCCGTAAAATAAACGGGTTCGTATACCCTCATGTTCCAGCCACCGACATAGATATCTTTCCGTGTGAAACTCCGGATGATCCATTTTCGATCCGGCTAGTGCCATGTATGTATATCCTGGCCTCTGACCCACAGTTAACTAGATGGCTCCTTAGCGCTAATCAAGGTATATCTATTGTAGATTCCCCATCTAAAGACGGGTCGAAAGCGGATACGTTTCGCGCAGAATCAATCACAAGTGTCGATCAGCAAAATGAACGCTTCGTCAGAAATCACCACCCTACTCTATCCTCCAAGAAGAGAGTATGGGTCTCGGAATCCGGTTTCGGTGAGGCTGTCTGGCTCGTCGACTCCCCTATTACCGGTTCGGAGGGTGTCTACGCAGGTGGGCGCCCTATACACTACTATCCCTGGGATTATTGGGAGTATATCCCCACGGGGATTCTCACTCCGAGGTCCCCTGGTAAATACAATCAGCACTTCGATCGATACATTAACCCAAGGCGACTCTTGAGGCCCACGGATCTTGACAGCCTTCGAGAACTGTTTCCAGAGGCTGTAGGTGTCGAGGTACTTATTGCTGGTTTTATAGTCGTTCTTTTCAAGCATGTGCAATATGTGCACCATGCGTATACTCAGATTTGGCCTTTAGAGCTGGCCGGCCTGCGCGTATACTTTGATGTTGCCCGCTATCAGCTGACAACAACTCCTATCGAATCTGGCCTGGGTGTGAGTGCCGATGTGGGTGGGCAGCACGACACTCGTGCAGGGTGCCTAGGACTCAAGGTTCAACTGCAAAATGGTTCCTGCGCCATTACAACCGTAACGCATGGGTTTGTACATTGCCCGGGAGATTCGACGCCGGCAAACATGATGCATTTGTTTCGGTTGATGGTTGACAAGGCAAAAAAGTCGTTGATGCGATATCTGCCAGTCAAGTTCGGTGACAGCGATGGTCCCTTCATCGTTCCCAAAGGAGTGCTTACCAATAGCCCCGTGGGAAGAGATGCGTGGCTTGCCTTGAATAACCGGAAGGTACGTTCATCAATCTAAATCTTGCATAGTTATACTTGTCTTACGCCACTAGCTTGGGACCATAACGCGCACGTATGACCAGCCAAGCTATATTAAACCATACCCAGCAGGGTACAGTCACGACCTTTCTCTAATCTCTGATCCTGCGCTCCCAGATTTAGTCAGCCCACCCGGCTATCCATCAATAACCGGGTGGGCAGATTACTCTGCTGCCCTCGACGGACAAGAGGTATATGTGGTCTGTCACCAGACGAACGTTGGGAGATGGCGAATGATCAAGGGTAACTTGGACTCAACCCTTTTCACGAGAGCTGCAGTTCTAGGCACGGGGTACACATGGAACAGAGAGGATAAGTCTCAAAATGCGTTCTTACTGTGGCACACGGGTGCTGAGTACGCACCAGCTGATGGCTGGCCGGGGGCCCCTCTTTGTCTTGGTCGACCATCGGATACGGCCGCGAAAGCGGTGGTCTTCCAGAATTTTCAGCGCCCTTGCCTCCTTGTCAGTCAGCCTGAGGTAGAGAAACAGGATGCCATGATCAAAGCGGGTTTTCTTCTCCCACAGGACATAAAGAACTCAACCATACTCAGTGGAGAGATCGAAAATCCGAACAAGCCATTCAACACACTACCAGCGGCAAACTGGAACTTGGGTGAGCTCGAATCTCAACGACGCAGTTTCTCTGCGATTTAGGAGCTACAGCGGAGAGCCTTCTCGAGCACTAGTTTGTATCAAAGGTACGAGAGCCATTGCTCAGGTGTATTCAGGCAGTGCTTTGATTGTTTTTGTTCTTAGCAGAGTGCTTACCTGTATTATAGCTGAAGTTTGAGCATTACTCCCCAGAGTCCCCACCCCGACGACAGCAGTATGTGCTAGTTTTCGTCCTGGGGTATCTTTCAAGTATGGTTTAGATCGCCTAATTCTTTGAGAAGTTCAATGTATTTATCTAGTTCTGCCTGGGACAAGGGAGATACAGCTCCTATCTAGGTTGCTTATCATAGCTAGCTGTCTTTGAATTACTGGACCATGCAGAGTATCACGTGGAGGTAACATTATTACGAGGACAAGAGACTTGAAGTTAAATAGTAGTTAAGCGGCCAAGAGAAAGGGAGAGGGGAGGTTTTTTTGTTTATCTCAGCTGACTCTGTATAAGGAGGAATACACCATAAATAGACAACTATTTTTCTTTCTTTGCATTGCACACTCCATAGAAATGGATCTATTCTGATATTTTCTTTTGAAATCATAAGCATTCGTGAAACAGGAACAAAAGTATCAGTAAAACTCTCATATCAACCCCATTCATTTCCTAGGATAATGGAAGAATCATATGTCTCATCCCTATAGAGCAGTTGTATTTGAACTTTTTAAGAGTCTGAACGGTCAAAGGGACTGTCCAGAAAGTAGGTGAGCCTTTCGGGAGGACGAACAATGATCCAGCTTTCTAAAGAGCGACAGGTTATGAATTATTTAGATCTACTTGGATATTCTACTATTTTAGCCTGTCTGATGCTCAGGGCCTCGAAGTAATAAAGGGCTTATTGTATTTATTCTCTAGATACGAGTTTCTTGAATAATTGACTTCTATGTAGTATATTGCTTCTCTAAGTTCTTTTTCAACTTTTACTACTATTCGCTAGCGAATGATTGGAAAAGTATCAAGATCAGTCTCTATGATATTAAGACTGGATACCCCTCTCTCTTGGCATAATCTCCGGTTTCATGCAGCTTCCATGCCCGCTCTCCTTCCGCCGCTGCAAAGCAATCCCATTGGGCGGAGAGATATCAACGATGATAACAAATCATTGACTACTCAATATATATGGTCTGACCTTTGCACTTGGCGAAATCCTGGGCAAGGAAAAGAGACTCTTGGGTTACATATACAAGCGACAAGCCCCGACACCCCGAGACATGGGCTGTGCATATTCTGGGGAAGATAAGCTGCCGGTTAATGGGGTTTTTGTTACCTAACACATTCGGCTATGAGGGAACACTAAGAAGGTGAGTTTCTGTATGGGTCGACTATCAAGGAATCAGCCAACCCCACTCGGGTGATGGGGAGAGCTAAATTGCCGGTAAATTTCTTTTTGTCTTGATTCATAGTGAGGGTCTTCCCTCGATGGTACGCTCTGGAATAGTACGCCTACTTCAACGGGGAACATCTCTGCAGAGTTGATTTTAACATTGCCCGCGCCGGGTGACTATCACGTATTCAGTTTAATACCTTTTGGTTAAGGTTCCTTTAAGTTGATCCCGCACATGGCTTTTCTTTTTTTTTTTTTTTTTTTTTTGGCTATTCTAGAAGCAGAGATAAGCGACAGTCCATGATGATTGGCGAGTCATGGCCTGAGAGATAAACGCAGAGATAGCAGCTCTTGGCGAGCCACTAAGTTGATAGCGGACCAAACTCCATTGCGGCCCAACCTTTCTTCTCTTCTCATCTTCTACTCGTGTGTGTGGAGTCTGGGCTAAGTACCTCCCTGATACATGGAAAAGGTAGCCATACTCCTGTTGACCCTGAGTTGTCCGCGGTAAACTGGACGCCACTGACTATTGGCATCGCTACGATTCGTTCGGGTGGGTTTTTTCACCAACCCTAGTCATAAACTAAGAGCGTCATTCCAGCCACCGACCGGAAAGCCAAGGCGTGCCAAGGACCAAATGTCCCAATGGTCGATGCTGTTTATGGCCCCTCTTCTTGCTTGTTTTCCGACCCGCTCGCTTTGCTTCGGCTAAAGAGCGGCTTATCCACGCGGTGGTATTAGTTCCTGGTTAGACGGAGATATGGAGAGCTACGGTAGTATCGATGAGGTGAATCTTACACTCACGCAATATACACGGGGCTCTATCTTTGCCTCAGTATCTTGGCGGCTTGTTTTTAATTGTTATTTTAGTCTTTATTCTTTATCAGTATCTCACAACTATAAATCTTTTAATATATGCACTAGTGACGACCTCAAAATATTGCGAGTGATGTGTTAAATCTAGAGACCCAAACACCCTACAATCAGAAGAAAAATTCGGATCGTATAAGACACCCGAAGTCGAGACTCGGTGTGCATGCGTAGAAGCAGTGACTAGAATATCTACCCCGGACGGGGCAACCGATTCCATGACTAACAGAAAAGGCTAATCTTTTATTTCCCCGGGTGTGGAGAATTCGAGTCAGGAGGCTTGTGCACCTCGTGTCATGGATGCCAAGACCGTCCGCTTTTGACCCCATCTTGGCAGGCCAACCAACCAATGGATAACTGAATCAGGTAACAGCTCTTCATGATCAAGTCGGACGAGGCTAACCTCTTCCATCCACAAAGTTGGATGAGCCTCCAAGAACAGCGGGAAATTACTGCCAGTACACCAATCACTACCTGCGAGTCTTGTATGCGGGGGATTCCTTACTTCCAAGCTGGGTCTATCATCTCCTTTTTGGGAGAGACTGCACACCGTTCAGATGGGGCAATGCAATATGCAGTAGGTAATATTTCTTCTTCCAGTAATATCAATTATACTTTCTACCATCGAACCACAATTCTAGCTTATCTTCTTTTTTTTTTTTTTTTTTTCTCTGTTTTTCACGCCGTCCAAATTCTAATCCCTGTCCCTCAAAGCCTCGGCCACCCCGATGCAGTCCGTGGTGGTCAATCTTACTATTTAACCTATTCCCCCCCCCGCCTGTCTTTCTGTTTTCGTTCTCTTCTATCGTCGGCTTCTTCTCGCCTCTGCTTTGTAACAGTCCCTTCCCTTTGGGGTCTTATCTCTCTTTTCAGAGGGCTCAAACAACGTGAGAGAAGAACCGGTATTCTGTTTAAGTAGCGGGAGTACCTGCCGCTAGTGAAGCAGGTTTCGTTCCTGAGTCCCCGCAGACTTCTGCCCACCATCCGAGCGCATTTGGTACAATGGGCTTCATCGGAGAAAAGAACGATGGCATCTCGCCGGAGATGAATAGAGAATTGTCCGGCGACATCACCAAGGCGGAGGAGGGTATCGTCGCGGGAGAGCACCATGTCGACCTCCACCGAGACCTCAAGGCCCGTCATATTACTATGATTGGTACGGTGCCATGCTTGGATTGGCTGGTTGAGCACAAAGAGCTAACAGAAAGCAGCCATCGGAGGTGCTATCGGTACCGGTCTAATTATTGGAACGGGAGAAGCTCTTGCAAAGTAAGTCATTTCCAGAACCTACAGAATGCCAAATTGGGATGCTAATGCGCGATTCACTTTTAGGGCTGGTGTAAGTTCCGACCGTCTTGATGCGTCTAGCGAAATGGCTCTCTAACTTTCGATTAGCCTGCAGCTATCTTAATCTCTTATTCCATTGTCGGTCTTGTCGTCTATACTGTCATGTGCGGCCTGGGAGAAATGGCCTCCTGGCTACCCTTGTCTTCTGGTTTTACTGGCTACGCTGTTCGATTCTGTGACCCGGCCCTTGGCTTTGCTCTGGGATGGACGTAAGTAATTCTGTTATACCCTAGGGGTTGTGGTAACTGACGAATGCTTTCCCCGAAAGATACTGGTTTAAATATATTATTCTCACACCGAACCAGCTAACAGCTGGCGCGATGGTCATACAATATTGGATACCGACAGAAAGAGTGAACGCAGGTGTTTGGATTACAGTGTTCCTTGTCATCATTGTTTCCATTAATTACTTCGGCGTCAAGTTTTTCGGCGAATTCGAGTTTTGGCTGTCCTCTTTCAAGGTGATAGTCATCCTCGGTATCATCTTGCTCTCTTTCATTTTGATGCTGGGAGGCGGCCCCGATCACGACCGGAAAGGATTTCGCTACTGGAAGAGCCCAGGTGCCTTCAATACGTATATCGCTGATGGAGATGCCGGACGCTTCTTCGCGTTCTGGTCGACTATGGTTTCGGCAACGTTCGCCTATCTGGGTACGGAGTTGATCGGTGTAACTGTCGGAGAGGCTCAGAATCCCCGCCGAACCATCCCCCGCGCGATCAAGCTTACCTTCTATCGAATTGTCGTCTTTTACGTGACCAGCGTCTTGCTCGTCGGTACCCTCGTCCCCTACAACTCAGATGAACTCATCTTTGCCACGAAGCAGTCCAGCTCCGCTGCTGCATCGCCCTTCGTGGTGGCGGTGGTGCTTGCCGGTATCCCGGTTCTTCCCCACATCCTGAATGCATGCATTCTGTTGTTCGTCTTCTCCGCATCCAACTCCGATTTGTATATCGCGACCCGAACCATTTACGGTCTGTCTCGGGAAGGCAAAGCACCAAAGTTCCTATCGCGCACCGACAAGCGTGGTGTCCCCGTCTACGCCTTGATCCTGTGTGCCCTGATTGCCTGCCTTGCTTACATGAACGTTTCCAGCGACTCCAAGACCGTCTTCGGCTACTTCGTCGACCTCGTGACCATCTTCGGTCTCCTGGCCTGGATCTCCTTGCTGGTCACGCACATCCACTTCATCAACGCCCGCAAGGCCCAGAATGTCCCCGAGCACGAGCTAGCCTACAAGTCTCCCTTTGGCAAGACGGGCGCTTACATCGCCCTCGCATTCTGCATCCTCATCGCCCTGACGAAGAGTTACGACGTCTTCACCCACAACCCTAAGTGGGGCAACTTCAACTACAAGAAATTCATCACGGCCTATCTAGGCATCCCCCTCTACTTGATTCTGATCTTCGGCTACAAGATCTTCACCGGTGCCAAGGGTGTGAAGCCCGAGGAGGCCGATCTCTGGACGGGCAAAGACATCATCGATCGCGAGGAACAAGAGTACTTGGCCCGGAAGGCTGTTCTGGATGAACAGCGTGGCACTGGAAGCTGGTTCTACAGGAACTTTGTGTCCTGGCTCTTCTAGAGGACCTTTTGTCGTATGTATTTATGTTCATGGTTATTACTATGCTATGAGATAATGAAGACTCCGATCATATGTTAGTGTTTCTGGTTGAGGTTAGCTGGTAGAATACCTGTAGACTTGCATTGTCTATTTGATGTTGTAGTGACTGTATGACTGGTTATTGGTTGGGATTTATGAATAGTATTTACAGCCTTCATCGGGTAAATATAATAGAATTGACATATAACTAAAGCACTATGTAGAGCTCTGTAAATCTTCAACAACCACTATAGAAGTCTTGTTCATTAATCATAGCCTCATCTCAGATATCCACAATTATAGTGTAAGAAAGGAAAAAGAAGAAGAATGGGGGAAAATCGACACCAATAATAATCAAAAGAGCAATCGGTCCTGTTGCAAAGCTATACCCAAGGCAAAAAGAAATCTTCTACCTCCGTCGTCGTCGTCGGAGCTCCCAATTCTGTTCCTCCTCGTCCTCGTCCCCATCGAGATCGAACGGCACCCATTCATTATCCAGCGTGTCTTCGGGGAAGGGGATTGGGGGGGTTTTCACAGTTGATGTTGAATCTATGTTTACTTCGGGGCGAGAATCAGAGACACTCTCCGGGGGGCTTGCTCTCGTCGAGTCATCGTGGACAAGGAGGTCGGCGTCCCAGTTTATGTCTGCTTTGGTGGCTGGGGAGGCGGTTTCTTTGACGAGGAACTCGCCCAGTTTCAGGACAACGTTGTAGATCTCTTTTCCTGTGGGCACGATGTACTCGGACGGGATGAGGAAGCCGTAGCTTCCGCGGTCGCGCAGCTTGATTTGGTATGCGAAGCTGGCGTGGAGTTGGTGGTAGAACCAGTCCAGGGCACTGCCGCCCGAGGTCCCGCTGATGGGGAAGAAGGTCTTTGCGGAGGCTTTGTCCGTGGCGGTCACGGTTCCTTCGCAGGCGGAGGTGACGTCGTAGATCTCGTGCGTGGTCTGGCGGATCACTTTGGCGAAGCCCATGCCTAGCTCTTCGAGGGTTTCGAGAGTGGGTGGTACTGACGAGCAGGAGAAAGAGAAGGGGTAGAGGACTTGTTGGGAGTATGAGTGGAGGTCGAGGAAGCCTACGATGTCGGCGTTGTTGTTTTGGGTCTCGTTGAGGGCCCATTGTGCGAATTGCGCGGCTTCTAGTCCTTCGAATGGCTCGTCGCCTGCGTAGTTCTCGGAGCAGGGATTTGAGCGTGTTCTCTCGCCGTCCCATTCGAAACTCCAGGATCGGTCCAAGTCAATTCCCGGGCAAAAGCGGAGACTGGTACGTTGTCTGTTTTTGCGCCATAGGCGGTCGACTTCCCAGGTGTATACGTATCCGTCTGGGTTGATGGTCGGTACGAGGATGACGTCAAAGTCTTCCAGCAGGCGGGTTACCGCTTGGGATTTGCCGAAATTGGTGATCAGATTCGAAGCGACGTAGGTCACGGTGGAGGTGCTGATCCATTCTCGCGCGTGGCTGCCCCCGACCATGACAATGGTCCGGCGAGGGGCTGACTGTGCTCTGTGGCTTCCAGCACCGAGTCGGAGTGCAGGGATCTCTCGGCCTTCGTATGAAATCCCCACGTTGATCATGCGGACATGGGATGGGAACATAGAGGCCATCAGGCGCATCCACGGGACAATGACGGAAAGTGGTTGATAATCTTGGAAAAAGAGGTCCCCGAGCTGAGCCGACTGTCGGACGGAAGGCCGGAATCCCAGCTGGCCCTCTAGTCCTATGGGTCGTCGAGTTGGATAGGTAGTATATATCAGCTCCGGTAGGTTGTCAATGAGAGGGGCATACGCGGTGCGAAGGGAGTCTGGCAGTAAGCCCAATAACGAAGGAATCTATGGGAAGAACGTTAGGAAGGGATCGGCCCTGCATAGGAGAACGGAGAAAGCAATTAAGACTTACGACTTCTTCGGCTAGTCGAACATCAACAAAGTCGGAGGTGGAAGCCCAGACATCCAGAAAGAGAATCTCTGTCGCCTGCTCTAAGGCTTCGGCTTCTTTATCATTGCGCAAGCGGAATCGCAAAACCACATCGCTGCCGTACCGCGCCTGAACCCGAGACGGCGGAGAGTGGTCGTGCGAAAGGTCCTTGAAAGGGAGCCGATAAGAGGTTGGTTTTGGAAGGCCCCAGATGGTCTCAATTATCCAGTCTCTTGCTCGAGTCCATGGCCGCCTGAGATCGGACGACTGTGGGGATAGTAGCTGGACGGGCTCAATCGGCGGTGGTGGAGTGATACTGGAGCCTGCGGGGACGGCGGTTGTCAGAGCGGCCAAAGCCACCAGAACGATGAGAAAGAGGTAGCGCATCTCGGTGGTAGTCAGATCGCAGGAAAGCTATTCCAAAATCCTCATTGTCAACTCTTCAAGTGAATTCCAATCGAGCGGGATCAGATAGTGACTGGAGGAGGGAAAGAAAAAAAAAGGATGAAAGAGGCATGGAGTGAAGTGACATGAGATGGATGACGAGCCATGGACCGCGGCTGCTGCCTGAGGCTGACATCTGACAGTGCCTCAGGCAGAGCGGCCCGCTCTGCCGGCAGAAGCGTTCGTATCTTTTTCGGATTTCCTGCCGGACACCACCCTAACAAGATCCAGGTTTTATCGAATCCTATAGTTAAAAGGAAAAGATCCTCTTGTCATGGCTCTTCATAGAGCAAACTTTCGTTGGAAGCTCGCGGTAGTTGAGCCCAGGGTCCGATCGTAATGTTACTATATACATTCGCATCCTTGGAAAAATATACCGACCAAACTCCATTTTCCGCACCAAGGCTTACCTTCGGACAAATTGAGCAGTCATTGTCCGCAATACCGTACTACAATGTCAGCATATTCCGGTTCTTGCAGAGAGTTACAATGCCAGCACAGAGCGAAGTGGTCAACTTGACATGTAACCGATAGCCGAACGGTGGCCCAGCTCCCGCGGGTTGGTTCGGGAAGCACTCGACCTGAATACACCAAGAAAGCCCTATCTAGGCGTTGGGTCAAGGTACCAATTGAAGATACTTCCGCTTGCTCCGAAAGGGGAAATACTGGTCAGGAAAGCGCAAGGAGCGATTGAAGGAGACAGCCCTTACTGGGGGTAAGAGGGGAGAAGGGACCAGGGAAGGGAATGCTACCGCCGCCCGTTCCAACGCGCATCCTTCAATCCTGACGCCGTCTCCGCACCCCGTTTTGTATACTAGTCGAAGGATGAGCTAGAACGGGGTGGAATTATATGAAAGATCAAGAATTAAGTCGACCGTTGCACTGCTGCAGGCCAAATCAGCTGTCAGGTTGAATGACGGACCCCCACTGGCTCCACTCGCATTCCGATAAACTTTTTAGGCCATTCTAGACCGCGAACGAGGCGCTTCTTGAGGCCGTTGCGAGCATTGAAGGATGAACATTTCCAATCCCAGCATTATGGTTCTTGTAGATCCGGCCTGCGACGCGTCCGGAATGGCCGACCGGAATACCATCCATCAGCAACCGGCAAAAGGCAACGTACTCCCTGAATCATTGAACTTTTATATCACCGCCATCCGAACGGAGCCCCGGTCTGGAAGCCCTGCTTGGCATACCCGAAACAAAGCTCCAATTTTTTGATTCGTGGCCTGTGGTGCTGACGCGTTCGTTGGCCTGGCTCGCTGGTTTTGCCGTTCTTCCCAGGGCTGTATGTAGCATTCTAGAATCATACGACGAACTGTTTACTGGGACTTCAGCGGAGTGAAACTTTGCAGCGAAGGACATACCAATGCATGTCACTCTCACTGTCTTGGGTTATTTCTAATACCATCAGCAGGGTATTCTTTTGCTTTGATTTCTATTTTTTTTTTTTTAAAAAAAAAAAAATCGAATTATAATATCTTTTTTATTATATGAAAAGGAAACAGAAAAGCAAGTGTCTCAGCTATTTATATGACGACGCCCGATATCACGTGGGGTTGGTGAACTATGGAACACCGCAAGGGTCTCCGAGTTAAAAAATCCGTCTTTCCAGTCCTTACAGATGATAATGATTATTGTCTAGGAGACTCGAGACTCGGTTGAGATAGACCACCGCTGGGTATTGGATTTATTTGTACTGCGTACATACTCGTATATACCTATGGGATCTCCCCGGAAAAGGGACATGTCATGTGAGTGGGAAGGAAGTTCATTCTGATGTCATTTTTTTTTTTTACAATACATGGATAGATTTTAAGGTACACGTATACTTAATCAGTGGTACTTCAGTGATGTATGGGTTTGTCTAGATTAACGTGTGTACCTTGGATTATTAAATCCCGCCTAAACTAAGTAAGTACATCATCCAAGTTAAAGATAGAAACAACCCACTGGAGGGAAAACTGAGGATATGACCGATCCAATATTGTATATTGTAAAGTGTGTCAAGAAATTTTAAGATCAGGAAAGTAAGAAAAATAAAATAACAGATTATAGTAAAAGCAAACAATTTTAATAAATCCAGTAAGAGAAAAA